>NW_027529442.1:3514196-3697942 GCF_008692635.1 Crocuta crocuta | reverse complement strand
GTGTTTTTTTTTTTTTTTTTTTTTTTTTTTTTTTTTTTTTTTTTTTTTTTTTTTTTTTTTTTTTTTTTTTTGCTAGAGGTCAGTGTGTCAAGAATGGATGAAAACAGAGTCAAGAAATTGGGCTAAAGATCGATGCCTAGTGTCCAAATTGGCAAAAATGGCTAAAGGACTTGTTAAGCCCTAAAAAGCAGATATCTAATTTTAAATTATCTGCATACAAACTTGCAGCCTCACTTCACACCTCTAGTGACTATTATTCTGTTCTTTTATTTAAAAGATATGCTATTTATATGTAGCTGCTTAATCCATTGGAGTATATTCAAAAGGTCAAGTTCTACATGTAAGAAATACAAAATATACCTAGTGTTCTTCTCCATCTGACTCTTTAAAAATATGAACACCATTCTTAGATCACAGGCTGTGTAAAAAGAGACCCCTATCTAGACTGGACTCTGGACCTGTCTTTTATTGATTCTGACCGTCTCCTACTTTTATCACTCTGTGGTATATGTGAAAAATTTTCTGGTACATATGATAAAAGATTAACTATGTGACATAAAATAACTCTACATGGTAGAAGCACTGAGGAAGAGTACCTACGAAAGGACAAATTTGGAGCCCCTTTTCAAGGCTGGGATCCAGACCCCGCTGGAGAAAGTATAGTTGCTGCTCACTGGATGGTAGAAAAGCTCCCTGGTTTGCTGGGCCAGAGCTGGTCTACAGTTGCTGGGCAAACAGGAAGCCACCCTTGGGGCAAGGTGGGGTAAAACCGGTAACTGGGCATTAAGTTTGTGGAGGGAGTTGGGGAGGTGTGTAAAGGGAGTCTAAATGTAAGTATCATATCAAAAGGACCAGAGAAAGGTGAGTCTAACTGGGGCTGTGAGATCATAGAGAAGCCCACATTCTGGGCTCATGATGAGGGCAGATTCCCACTGGATGTCCTCCTAACCATACTAGTGACTGTTAGTGCAGCCTTTGGAACTAGCAGGAGAGGCCTTTTCCGGTTGCGGTGTCCCTCTGGTGCCCCTTATTGAGAGAGCTTAACACTGAGCTTATTGTAAAGGAGAAATGCTTAAAGAGATTCCATCCATTAATGCAGACCAGGTACTGAAGGGTGAATTTGGAGCTGAGAGGCAATCAATGGATAACTGCCTTATGTGTAATTTTTCATGATCCTTATAATAACCCAGTAAGGAAGGAATTATAAATTACTTACATTTTATAGCTAAGGAATTTGATCTTCAGACAGGTGAAATAATTTTCCCAGGGGCATCTGGGTAGCTCAGTCTGTTAAGTGTCTGACTTTGGCTCAGGCCTTGATCTCACCGTTTGTGGGTTCGAGCCCCCTGTTGGGCTCTGTGTTGACAGCTCAGAGCCTGAAGCCTGCTTTGGATTCTATGTCTTCCTCTCTCTCTCTCCCCTCCCCCCTTTCTCTTCTCTTCTCTTCTCTTCTCTTCTCTTCTCTTCTCTTCTCTTCTCTTCTCTGGTCTGCTCTTCTCTTTTCTCTCTCTCTTTCTCACAAATAATCATTTAAAAAAAACTAATAAGTTGCCCAAAGTTACACACATAGTGACTTGAAGATTCAAACCCAAGGAGACTGATTCTAGAACATATGTTCTTACTAGTATGCTATGCCACTGCTCATATACACATGTAAACATATTCATGTGCATGCATGGTGTGCGCATGTGTATGTCTGCATAGCATATACATATCATTGGTTAAGTCATTGCCAATTAAGAGAGTTGCCTCTTTTTTTTTTTAGGGAAGGGGTGTGCCCATAAAGCCCTAAAAAAATTGCTTCAAAAATGTAGCAAAGTCATTGTGTCCTGCCAGCCAGCTCAGCACTGGCTTCTCTTCCCCACTGACTCCTCTTCCGTCTTTGTGTGTCTGATGTTGCCAGATAGTGAAACTTTAGGAAATATTTAGAGACCAGAATGGAAAATCATACCACCTTTCCTTTTGTTCTCTTTGACTCTCAAGAAACTTTTATTTTGCCTTTAGTCAAACACACATTGAGATTCTTAACATAAAAAAAAGTACAAACTCTTTGAAAAACTTTACTCTTCTAGAGCTTCAGGGGAGAAACGATGAAAGAATGCTTTAAAATTTCTGGCCACAGACACATCTACAGTTTTATTCAATTTTATCAATGTCACAAATTTAAAAAGTACTAGGAAGCACAAGATGGGTTTCCTGGAGTTTTTAGCATCTCTGAGCTTTGGTCTCAAATGTCATTTATCAGTCTGTTTATCACTTGGTCCTTGGACACTCATATCCTATTTTGCAAACCTCATGAAACGATCATTTCCTCACTTGCTAAGTGCCTTTCTCTCATGGACCTTGCCTCACAAATACCAAGGGAAGCTGAAAGTGGACTTTGGGAAGTAATCATTTGTGGGGGATAAAGTGAATGTCAAGATCTCGCAATTCCCGTGACCACCATTGTTTTGACATTTGTATTAGACAGCATTTGTAGACCTGGAATTTCTTTTTCTGAATTTGTCAGGACTGGGTCACCTTACTTGCTTCTAGCTTAATACAATTGATTTGTTGTTAAATAAAAGCTTCTAAATAAAACCTTAGTAGGTTAAATCATCTGTATAAATATAGTACATGTATATTGTAGAATGAAAATAATGCAGAAAGGTATAAAAAAATAAATGTAGCCACAATTTCACCACCCAGAGGCAGCCATGGTCAACATTTTGAGGTGTTTCCTTTCAAGCTTATTCTTAAAAAAAATTTTTTTTAATGTTAGTGTATTTTTGAGAGAGAGAGAGAGAGAGAGAGAGAGAGCATGAGCAGGGCAGGAGTTGAGACCCAAAATCCGAAGCAGGCTCCAAGCTCTGAACTATCAGCACAGAGCCCGACAAGGGGCTTGAACTTACGAGCTGTGAGATCATGACCTGAACCAAAGTCAGATGCTTAACCAACTGAACAACCCAGGTGCCCCTCAAGCTTATTCTTTACAGGTGTAGAAGTTTAGCACATTTGTGACAAAGCCCTCAATATAGTTTTATATTCTGCTTGCCCACAATTGATTTTTTTTTAAAATTTCCTCCTCTGAATCTTTACACAGGAACATATATACAAAAAAGCACTCAGTTCATAAATGTACAAGCTGACAAATTTTCACAAACTGAACATGTCTGTGTGACTCACATGCAGATCAAGAAACAGGAAATCATTCCCACCCTTCCCTCCCCACCCCTGCCTATCTCCATGCCCTTTAGTTTATAGTTGTTACCTTGCCTCAGGAGAAACCACTATCCTGATTTCTTTTTCTTTTTTTTTTTTTAATGTTTTTTTTTGTTTGTTTAGAGAAAGCATGAGCAGGGGAGGGGCAGAGAAAGAGGGAGACAGAATCTCAGGCAGGCTCAGGTCAGTGCAGAGCCCTATGAGGGGCCCAAACCCACAAACCGTAAGATCATGACCTGAGCTAAAATCAAGAGTCGTTCAATCAGCTGAGCCACCCAGGTGCCCCTATCCTGATTTCTATCCCCATGGAGGAGTTAGCATATTCGAGAACTTTACATAAATGAAACCATGCAGCACGTACTTTACCACATTTGGCTTTTTTTTTGTTCAACATTTAATGTGGGAGATTTATCCATGATGTAGTGTGTAGTAGAGTTAGTTCATTCTCATTGCTGGATATGAACAACTTTTAAGAAATATTTGGTGGGGGAGCCCCTGGATGGTTCAGTTGGCTGAGAGTCCAACCTCAGCTTAGGTCATGATTTCACAGGTTTGTGCGTTCAATTGCCATGTGGAGCTCTGTGCCTACAGCTCAGAGCCTGGAGCCTGCTTTGGATTCTGTGGCTCCCTCTCTCTCTCTGCCCCTCCTCTGCTCACACTTTCTCTCTCTCTCTGTCTCTCCCTGTCTCTCTCTCTGAAGTAAAATGAACATTAAAAAAATTTAAAAATATTTGGAGGGGTACCTGGGTGACTCAGTCAATTAAGCATCTGACTTTGGCTCAGGTCACAATCTCACAGTTCATGAGATCGAGCCCACCTCAGGCTCTACACTGACAGTGCAGAGCCTGCTTGAGATTCTCTCTCTCTTCCTCCCTCTATGCTCTTGCCCCCCTTGCACTTTATTCCTCATTCAAAATAAATAAATAAACTTAAAAAAGAAAAAAGAGAGAGAGAGATGGCACCTGGGTGGCTCAATCAGTTAAGCACGCAACTCTTGATTTTGGCTTAGGTCATGATCTCATGGTTTGTGAGTTTGAGCCCCGTGTCAGGCTCTGTGCTAGCAGTGCAGAACCTGCTTGAGATTCTCTCTCCCTGTCTCTCTGCCCCTCCCTGCTCTCGCTCTCTCTCAAATAAATAAACTTAAAGAAAATCTATTAAAAAAGATAATACTATAAAAATATGTAGGGTGAGAAGAGTCAAGTTTATGTATGTCTTCGTTCAGGAAACTCATCTCTGCCGTCTCCCCATTCAGCAATAATTCAGAACTACTTCTCTAATGAGCATTTGAAGTGGTTTTTTATTTGAGTGGAGAGTTGAAGGGGAAAGTATGGAAGATAACTCACACAATGACCTCCAAAGATTATGCATTGTGTATGTCTCCAGGCCTCCTGAGAGTTTCTCACAATGCAAGTACTCTGTACCAGCAAGGGTTTCCTTTCTTACAATGTGTGTTAAAAGCCAAATATGTAAAACATCAAGGTTAGAGAAAGCAAGTAAATGAACTCACAAGGACTTCCTTTATTCTCGTTACTTGTGGGGTATTCACACAACTCAGAGAGATTTGTTAACTCATGAGATTAGCTTCTTGATTGGTTGGTGCATTGGCACTAGTTGAAGTGGGGTCCTCACCTGGCAGCATTGTGTTCATAGTACAGCTTGTTAGAAATGCAAAGTGAGCCCTATCCTGGACCTACAGAATCAGAACTTCTGGGCATAGGGCTCAGAGATCTGGACTTTAAGGAGCTTCCAGATGATTCTGATGCTGATTATAATTTGAGAGGTCTTGTTTTAGAGCAGGAGAGGGTAGTGGTAAAAAGCATAGGTTTGGAAGTTGAGGAGAGCTGGGTTTAAATTCCACTTCTACCGTTAACAAATGTATGATCCTGGACAAATTACATAACCTGCTTTGTTATGTCTGAAGTGGGATCATAATTCCTATCTAGTAGGGTTTCTATGAATTTCAGACAAAGACATGCACATGAAGGGCTCACCACAATACTCAGTGAAAGGTTCTGAGTCCTGAGTCCATATTTTGGCTTTAGGTTTCCAATACCCGATTGGACCGTAGGTGGATAAAAGAAGCCACGCTCAGCTGATCGGAGACTCTTACCTGGGAATTTGGAGTCAAAGACGTGAGAGTTTCAGTCTTTACTCAGGCTCAACATAGGAATGTCAAGGGCAGGTGAATGAGTTGGGGGGAGTGAAAGGTGAAGGGAGTGGGAGCACAGACACCTTCTGCTGTATGCACGGAGATGGAGATAAAGCAGGAGTGTTACAGTGAGAAAAATGTGAAATTAAGGTGCAGAAATGAGGAGAAATGAGAGACTGTATGGTCTCAGAGAGACAGAGAGTAGATGTCTGATTTCTCCACCCGGTCTCTTTGGAGGTCAGACTATAATTAACACCTCTGTGTTCCATAAAATGCTTCTGTATCCTTCTATTCCTCCCTTCATGTTTAAGCTAATTTGAGGAGGCATATGTTAATTGTAACAGCCAATAAACCTTGACCAAGACGATGTACAACTTCAACCTTGTCCCCACCTGGTGCTGTCACTCTCTAAACCAGCACCTGAGAGCAGGGACAGTCTTACCTGGTACAGAACTCCTGATGCTGCTATCTTCTTGCATCCACATCTTCAAAGTAAAACATCTCTGGCCGGCGGCACTAATAATCACAGTAGGGGGAATATTTACATGTTCAACACTGCCTCCTGGAAGAATGAAGATGGAGATAAGGTTTTCTCTGGTTCATAGAGAAATCCTCCATAATTCTCTCTTATAATAATGAGAGAAATTTCCTCCCCAGAGTCTAACAATATCGAAGTGGCAGATAAGTCTGATCATTAGACTATCTTTCGGTGAATTTCTTTTGCTAGTACCTGGTAGGAAAAAAATCTTTTCTCAAAGTTGCAGATCAGAGATATAACACATACTGACAATCAATTTATCTCCTATGTCTGCTTCACCTCCTTCCTAACCCGATGGACAGCTGGCAAAATAGGGCACAGGGCTCCTAGCTGGCCTTGCTTATGTACACGGTGGTTTTTAGCCAACCTCACAGGTAGATATTGATTATACCTATAGATTATGCATTGAATGGATGATGGAAAGCAGCTCCTCTCCCTACCCCACCATCTGTGGGCTCCTTGAGAGCAAGGATTCAGACTCTATATTTAGAATCCAGGAGAGTGCCTGGATTATTCAAGGAGACTCTGTGTAGGGCTCCTGACATCTGATGCGGTTAATTTTCCCTCTCCCTTGCAGGAGCCTCGAATAATATTAACAAAATATGACCAGTAAGCTCCATGGGCCCCACCAAAGAAGTTAAATTGGACATTAAAAAGGAAAGAAATTAAATGTATAATATCTGTAAGATCCCTCTAAAAATTCTTTCTTCAGAAATTATGCTTACTTGCTGTTTAATGTTTCCATTAAGAGAAGTTGCCCATGTGCCTCAAATAAAATCAGAGAGTTGTGATTGAATGACAGTATTTCCCAACATTTCTGCTCTTGATAAAATAACAAAAATGGGGTCAGAGGTTGGGTGGCCTTGGCCTGCTAACCCTCTGTGTCCACCAGATTGTCCAAGCACTTTCAGGTCAGAGAAGGAGGAATGAAGAGAAGGGGCATTCAAAACAATCACACCTTCATCGCAGAGCAGACAGTAGTGGCCATAGGATCTCAATGCAGATTTTGTCTTGGAGACAGAACAAAAAATGTAATTAAAATAATGAAAATATTTGATTAGTGTCTATCTTGTCTATCTTTCTTTATCCTGAAATTGTGTTTAAAAGAATCAAAGTAAGGCTCATCCATGGAATAGAGTCTAGTTTTATTAAATATTAAAACAGTAATTCATTTTCATGTTCACTTGTACTACTATTTCTTTAGAAAGTCTCTAGTTCACCATCCTCATTACATAGATTTAAAAACAAAACAAAACAAAACAAAACAAAACAAAAGGCTGAGGTCAAGGAAGATAAAGCTGCCTTGTCTAAAGTAGCAAATATCAGAGATGGGACCCAAACCTCCTCTTCTGTGTCCTCAGGCAACGGTGCCTTCTCCTTGGGCCGTAGTTCTACTTCAGGCTGAGCTTTGCTTTCTCCAAGATATGATTGATACAGCTTTTTAAAGTCCTGCAAATAAGATTTTCCGAAAGATTGAAATGTACATCGAAAGCTAAGATATATACTGGAAACCTTCTACATCATGTCTATGACTTTCTCTAGATTCAGGTTAAGCTCTGGAATAGCAAGTTTCCTTACTTCCAATACAGAAATAGGGAGAGATCCCAAGAAGAAAAGCTGGAGGTGGCCCCAAGGGCCTTGATCATCTTCTGTCAGACTGAAGCTACACTAAAGAAACCATTTTATACTAAGAAGGTTCCTGTTTCTAAACTTTCTAGGAAGTTAAGAATTATATAGTTTGAAATAGCTTTGCTTTTTGGAAAATGGCTTGTCTTATTTTAAAAGTGCAATATACACTTATTTCACACATTTTTTCCTTTCTTTTTCTCAATATCCTTTGGGAACTTGACCCTAACTCTGACTTCATGTGATTCTAGTGGGGTGTCAGTCAGGGGGTCCAGACTTACCACAAGAATTGACCTAATGACAAATGAAGTATTTCTCTTCAGGCATTTGAATCTTGAACAGCCATATCCATGTGGTGGTTGAGGCTGAATGACATGATGGTGGAATCCTGGAGACATTTCTAATGAGTTCCTACCACCAGGACCACGGAGTATGCTTGTTCATATCTCCCTCAATGCCAAGTCTTTAGCTCTTCTAATTTATGAGTTGTATGGTATCCTTCTTACTTGTCTATTTATCTGTTTATTGCTTAACTTAGTACATTGCATAGCTGTTGCTTGCAATCAAAGAACTCCAGTCTTGCCCAACTACTGAGTAGGGATGTGATCCTGAGCCAGTCCCTTCTCCTCTCTTGGCCTTAAATGTTCTTATCTGTATAATGGGCATGTTGAGTTTGATTGGATGGTTTCTCTACACAAACAAGAAAGGGAGTATGAATGAAATGGTGACCAAATTAAAAAAGCAGGAATCAATATATTAGGGTTTGTGCTAATCCCAGAAGAATACAATGATAAATGAGATACAGATGAGTGTTAAGACTCCACTCTGTTGTCTTGCACTAACTTATTTGTAACTAGCATGGAAGAGCCAGTATTTCCAAATTTTCCTGAGTGAAATGAATAAGTTTACCATACAGAAATGGTGGGAAGCCACAAAAGAGCTCACATAGTAACACACCTGAAGTATGGATATTTGCTCCAACCAGGCCCGTGGTCCCTATCGGCCCTCCTGGTGCTCCTAGTGGAAGGATGGACACACTAATGCTGGCTTGATGCCTCTATCACCAGATTCTCTTACCCAAGAACAGCTCCCACCACACGTCTCAAAGCCTGGAGCCTTCACTGCTCAATGCTTTCCCTAGCAGGAGCAGCCGGCAGTAGGTTTTGCACTGTTTTATTCCTGGCATTGACATTGACATTGATGATGTCTTGCAGCGTTTGAAGCTTCTCACACAGCTGTGTACTCAATCCAAATTCAGGGGAGAAAGCCACTTTATTTATCCTTTGCTCCCAAATTGGTCTTTTTTACTTCTCTTCGTCAGATTCCCAGTGAAAGCCACTGTGGGTATAGAGCTGAAAGTAGTAGGATGGATGGAGCTTCCTTTAAAAACAAGGTTTATGGCCCCCAATAACCCAACTCAAGTCTGGGCCTTCATACATCTTCAGCCTCAAGAGGGTGAATGTATAAGCTTACAGCTTTCTTTTCTGAATTAATAGGATGAGTCAAGATTTGTGGAACATTATATTTTATGTATCTTATCTCCTTTAAACTCACAAGAACCCAGTGAGGTGAGCATTGATATCTTCATTTTTTAGTTGGGGAATCTGAGACTTAGAATCTACAATGAGGCAAAGGTAGGATCTGAATCCAGCCTATCTAACCCCAACCTCTTGGCTTGTCTTAACCACCATACTGTTCTGCCTTTTGCTTCTCTCTTTGGTAATGGGAAGGGGTCAAGGAAATATTTAAATAGCCAGAGATAAGATTAATAACTGTACTTTCATTCTCTGTTTGGCATCATTATGTAAGACCCATTACAAACAAACCCTAGCAACATTCTTATCTGGGTTATAGGCATAAATATTAGACTTGGTAGCTGAGATCCTGGTGTGACTATCCCAAGAAATAATAGACATTTGCCTTAGTCTCCCATTTCCTGCCCCTCCAGACATTCAGCTCTCAGTTATCCACAGTAACAATGCATTCCAGATGGTTTTTCCGTAATACCCAGAGGACTTTAGAGCCGAATCTCTCTCATCCTCTTTTCCCACTAGGACATAAACTCTATTAATTTTGAACTGTGAAAAAACTAAATAGAACAGCAAACAATACATTTCTGCTAAATCCTACCATGCATTACAAAGTTGAACAAAAAGGTTTTGAGCAATAAATTCTCTGCCAGTCAATTGTACTGGTAGGAAAAAATTCCAATCAGACCCCCAGGCTAGAATAACATGAGTATACAAGTACAATTGGAAAAGCCCTTAAGAGTTATTACCATACTAGCGATTGGGTTTTCTTGCAGCCTTCTCTCATGGATCTAATTTTCACATATTATAGTTATTACCACTTAGTAAGCAGCAACTGCCAGTCAGTGTACAGAATTCTGTGAAAATACCACTGTGTTCAAAAGAATAAAAAGAGGTAGGCAATAAATGCCTGGGGAAACTGGGGCATTAGACATTTACCCCAATAAACGGTAAAGTCAGGACTCAAACCCAAGGAAGTCTGACTTTTAAGCTTATATTCCTAAGCACTGTGCTAAATGACTTCCATTCTTCCAAGAAAGGAAGTATTTCTAGTTTTATAAATCATTCCACCTATGGGTTCAATGTCATGCACTTTGCAAATATTCAGAGAAATTCTACCTCCCTCCTCCTACTTATCAGGCAATAGTGGAAATGTATAAAAATATCCAGCCACATTTGTCAAACATGATCTGTTTTTCATGAATGCAGTAGAGACTCAGTAGATTTCCACTGATAACAGCTGAGGAAATAATCAATTCTGCTGCAAACTCACCTTGCACTTAATGTCATTCATTTGTCCTTGTAGGTGATTTAATAGACTTTCTGGGGACCTAAGTGTTCATACTATAAAAGGGCAATATTGAGAGATGTGAGAATGTGCAAGGAAGCTTAGACTTTTTCAAAGTAAGTAGAACCTCTTTATGGCTGTGTGAACTGGGTGACTTAATTAACAGGCATAATCTTAGAGACTTCAATTGGACCTCGGTATGGAGTGCTGTGGACTCTTGAGTAAGCAAGAGGCAGTGCTTCACTAAAAGCTGATATCAGTCAAGCTTCTATCCTTCACCTTTTTAGGATACAAAGTGTTTTCTCTCTTTCTTCCCAATGCATCAATGCCACAGCAGATCCAAAATAAATAGACCCCTAGTGAAGAAACCCAGCAGGGACACTGTCTCCATTTATGACCTAACTGCTTGATATTTGGTCAATTGCCTCCTCTCCACAGAATGTAGTTTAGATTTTCCTCCTATGCATTTGCTGAAAGCAAACATAACCACCTCGACATCTGTCATATCAGGAAGACTTTTTTTTTACTCAGACAGAACAGCTCTTATTAGAGAAAACAACGATAGTAACAAAAATAAAGCAGAAAACCCATGATGTGCTTCAGCAGTGCTGAGTACCAGCATGACACTGCCTTAAGTGACTCTTGGTATGCCATCTTACATCAACATTTTATTGCCATTGGCTGCTGTGTTGTTAATTGACTCTATTATTCAACTATCAAAATGTAGCCAAAAAGGGGAATTATGAGACACATTCTGATTACACAAATGTACAATGCCCATTTTATCTCCAACAGTTTATTCCTATTTCCGTTGTCTTCGGAATTTGAAAGCTATCATTAAAATGGCTCTAAAGGGACTTCTTGGATAAGTTACAGAGAGCTGAGGGTACAAGGAAACCTAATGAACTAAATTCCAGAAAGTGATAAGGGAGAAGAGAACAAAGTTATTTCATCTCTGGTAGAACTGTGGGAGGGAGAGGAATCTGTTAAAACATGGATTAAGATAACAAACTATTAATGGCTGGCATGAGAGATTAGAATTCTAAGAAGCTTCAACTATGCAAGGATTCTACATGCATTCATCAACTCTTTCCCACAGGTTCCACTGAGTGCTTGAAGAATGGGAACAGTACAAGAGAGCTAAGAGCAATTCTTCCAAGGGACTTTCAACAAGTTGCACTTCAGTGGTCCTCCAAGGACTCAGGGTTGGGCAGAGGGCTGAGAAAAGTTCCAGAAGGTACACAGTACAGGAGAGCAAAGAAAACTTCCCAGAGATTCCAAATGTTTGGAGAGGCTGTAAAACAGAGATCCCGGATGACTTACCAATACTCAGATTTCAAGTCCGAAAGGAAAAATTCTTCAGGTGATTTGAATCTAATGAGAGCTGCCTCAAAGCTAAATATAGGTTAGCCTGTCTCAGCTCCCAACATTCTTGGTCTTATAGAATAAGGAACATATCATTTTTGGGAGACAAATAATGTTTACTTAAATCTCTGTTGGCCTTTTACACACAGTATGTAGGACACAATAAAAACTGTGAGACTTTTGAACAAGCAAGAGTAGGTGACATGTAGTCAAATAAGATATAATAAACAGAGGAAGACTTGAAGATGACCCAAATATTAATAGTACAAGACAATTTAAAATAATGATAAAAAGATGAAAAATCTAGAAGAAATGGTGGACAATATGAACAGATGAGGAATTTCAGCAGAAACCATTAAAAAGAAACAAATTGAAATGCAAGAAATAAAAATAAATCAATAGTAATGGAAATTCATTGGATTGGTTTAGCAGCAGACTGAACACAATAGATGAAGATATCAGTGAGCTCAAAGAAGGCCAAAGGAATAGTTTTCCAAACTGAAATCCAAAAAGAAAAAGAATGCAAAACACATAAGAAAGGAGCAGCGGTCTGTGACTTGCTATCGAATATTGTCTGCTGTATATGTTACTGGGGTCCCAGAAAAAGTAGGGAGAATAAGACAGAAGAAATATTTGAAGACTGATGAGCAACATCAACATACAGATCTCAAAAGCAGGGCCAATCAAAAGGAAACCATTACTAGACACAGAGACATCAAACTGTTTAAAACCAATGGTGAAGAAAACTTATTAAAAGAAGCAAAGGAAGGAAAAGAAATGTTACATATTGGGGAATAATAATAACAACTATTGGTGGCCTCTTACAAAAAAAAGAGAGGCAAAAGACAATAAAACATCATTGTTTTATTGTACAGAAAGTACAAATAGTCAAGTTAGAGTACTATGCTTAGTGAAAATATCCTTCAAACTTAAGGCAAAACAAAGACATATAAAAGTAGAGACAATGCATTCTCAACACACCTGTACCATAAGAATGCTAAGAGAAATTATTCAGGCTGAAAGAAAGTGATATCAGCTGGAAGGCTAGCATCTTCAGAAAGGAGTGAAGGGCACTAGAAAAGATAAATATGTAGGTAAATGTAAAGACCTTTTCACTACTTATCTATGTATCTACAATAATACATTTCTTTAAACAATGTTTGACTGAAAACAAAGAAAAACAGTATTTAGTGGGTTTTATAGAATGTGTATAAGGAGAATATGACAGCAAGCATACAAAGGATAGGAGTGGGAAATGAAGCATCCTGTTATAAGGTATAACTTCATAACATAGTATGGTAGTATTAAAGGTTGACAGCACTAAGTTAAAAAAGAATATTGTGACCTCCAGAGCCATCAATGAAAAAATGCATAAACATATAAAACTCAAAATTTTTAATAAGAAGTAAAATTCCAAAACCACATCTATTTATCCAAAAAAGACAGGAAGGACACACACACACACACACACACACACACACACACACACACACACACAGATGGGTCAAATAGAAAAGAAGTCCCAAAGTGGTAGTACCACCTATATCAGCAATTACATAAAATATAAACAGATTCTGTTTTTCAATGAAAAATAAGAGATTATAAGACAATTTTAAAAATGATGTTTATAAGAAGCACCATAATATGATGACACAGACAGGTTGAAAATACAAGGCTGGAAACAAATATGCTATGCAAACACTTGGCATAAGAAAGCTGAAGGGACTCCAATATTACCAGATAGTCAGCTTTAAGAAAAAGAGTATTGTGAGACATAAAGAGACCCAGTTTTTAAAAAAAATATTTTTATTTATTTCTAGGAGAGGGAGAGAGAGAGATAGCGTGAGCAGGGGAGGGTCAGAGAGAGAGGGAGACACAGACTCTGAAACAGGCTCCAGGCTCTGAGCTGGCAGTCAACACAGAGCCCGATGCCGGGCTTGAACGCACGAACCGCGAGATCATGACCTAAGCCAAAGTCAGACGCTTAACTGACTAAGCCACCCAGGCGCCCCAAAGAGACCCAATTTTTAAAAAATTAGTTAAAAAGGGTCAACTCATCAAAAAGACAAACATTCTAAGTTTGTATGCATCCACTTCCAAGCTTTAAAATACACAAAGCAGGGACACCTGGGTGGCTCACTCGATTAAGTGTCTGACTTCAGCTCAGGTCATGATCTCACAGCTCGGGAGTTCAAGCCCCGCATTAAGCTCTGTGCTGACAGCTCAGAGCCTGGAGCCTGCTTTTGATTCTGTGTCTCCCTCTCTTTTTGCCTCTCCCCTGCTCACACTCTGTGTCTTACTCTCTCTCTCAAAAATAAATAAATAATAAAAAATGTTTTTAAAAATACACAAAGCAAAATTTGACAGAACTAAAGAAAGAAATAGAAACAATTTCTGTTTCATGAATAGAACACATAGACAAAAATAAAGTCCAGTAAGCACAGAGAAAATTTGAACAATTCAATTTTATCTAATATACATTTATAAACATTACACCCAACAACTGCAGAATAAGCATGCTTTTCAAATGCACATTCACTTAGATAGTCATATGCCTGGTCATAAATCAAATTTCAGTATATTAATAGTATTGAAATTCTTCAATCATAACAGTATTATTACAATAAGATGTCTAGAAAATACTGGTGTGTTTGGAAATTAAACAACATCCTTATAAATAATCCATGGATCAGAGGCACCCAGATGGCTCAGTTGGTTAAGTGTCTGACTCTGGCTCAGGTCATGATCTCACAGTTTGGGGGTTCAAACCTCATGTTGAGGTCTGTGTTGACAGCTCAGAGCCTGGAGCCTGCTTCAGATTCTGTGTCTCCCTCTCTCTCTGCCCTCCCCCACCCGCACTCTGTCTCTCTCTCTCTCTCAGAAATAAACATTAAAAAATTGAAAAAATAATCCATGGATCAAAGAGGAAATCTCAAGGATAATTAACATATATTTTGAAGTGAAATAAAATAAAAACATAGCAAATTGTGGGATCCAGCAGAAGTAGTGCACATAGTGGAATATATAGTTTTGGATGCATGTATTTATAAACAAGAAAGCTCCAAAATAAGTTGCATAATTTTCCATCTTAAGAAGCTAGTAAGAGAAACACAAATTAAACCCAAACATAAGTAGGGGAAAGAATCAACTAATCCAATCGCATCATCTTTCAGATGGAGGAACTCATGCCCCAAATTATTAAATAATCCACCTGAGGTCACACAACGAATCAGGCATGGGACCCAAGCTTTTAAAAGTCCACTTCCTCCAGATGATCTACATCTTCTCATACTTCAGCATTCTGTTCTTTCATGTTTACTTCCATGAGATTTAAAATTCTTCCTTTAAAGAACCTTGTTTCTTCTGATAACGGGCAGCAGAACACATCCAACCACTTTGGGAAATGAGGGAACTGGGCTTTCCTTTAGCAGTCTGAGGTTATGACCAAGTTCACAGGTTCATTTCTGCTGAAGATCTGTCACCCTCCTAAGTTCTGAAACAGAAGTCTTACTACAGGTCTTAAAACCAGGGTCCATGTAGGGAAAGCGTCCTGTCTTTAATTTCTCTCAGTTCCATTCGTGATAATGCTACTAGTGATCTAGAGTGGACAGCATGGAAGGTTTCCTTCCTTTTCAGACTCAAAACCTAGCACAGCATTCTAAGCTGTAGCTGGAAAACCCATGGGCCCAGCATTCATTCACCTTTCTACTGAGGGAAGCCCCTTGATTTTCTTTGAAATTGTCCCCCTGATCCCTTAGACTCTGCACTATTTATGTGGCATTAGTTTTAACTCATCTCTAGCAAGTTACTCAGTCTGACCGATTTGAGCATTATTTTACCTCCACTCTCAGCCCAACCACTGCAACTGAATCAGGAACAGGCAGCTTACCTGTAGTAGGCACAATCTGGGTTCTTTTTGCTAGGACTTAATGTTTCGTGACAAGATAGATGTGTAGTTCCTCTTTTTTTCTAAATTTAGAAATGTGAAAATGTAAGCTTTCAGCCTCACTGGGCTATATGTGGAAAGATTTTACCTGACAGTGACTCTGCCTAGAAAAATGAGCCAAGGGAAAGGGAGAGAAAGACACTGGTACTTGATTACACTGCGAATACTCTAAATAACCACATGTATTTCTTTTCATTTTTAAACTGGTTTTTATATTGGATTATAAAAAAAAGTCAAATAAACATGACCCAGCTGATAAGGAGCCCCAAATGGATGATGTTCTAGAGACATGTGAACCTCTAAACAATACCATTGAACAAGCTCTATGCCAAGGCTCATGAGTGCCCCCCCAAACCCTAGTGGAGTGGGCCTGTGTTATACACTGGATGTGAAGTCAGCCAGTGAGCTGGATTAACTGGATTCTTGCTCTCACAGATTTGAATTAGAAAACTCAAAAAGAGATGCGATGGTTGGTGTTACTAACTGAATGTGTAGGCTCAAAATCTGTAAAATTTGACCCCTACCCCAACAATGTGATGGTACAGAGAGGTGGGGCCTTTTGGAGGTAAACAGGGTTAAATGAGGTCGAGGGCAGAGCCTTTGCAAGTGGGATTAGTGCCCATATAAGAATCACAAGAGAGCTTGCTTCTCTTCTCTCTTTCCACCATGTGAGGATACAAGAGGTTATCCCTCAGCTGTCTGCAAACCACACCTCACCACGGGGCCCTCTGATCTTGGACTTCCTGCCTCCTGAACTGTGAGAAATAAATTTCTGCTGTTGTTAAGCTACTCGGTCTATGGTGCTTTTTCAGAGTAGCCCTAACTAAGATTGTTGGCAGTAGGAACTGAAACTCAAAGTATTAGTTCATTTATTGTTTGTTTTTTAAAAATGAGAGTGTAGGTTAGATCTAGTCCTCTGAGGTAAAACGAGGGTGCAAGAATGAACGTAACTCTATATTAACAAGCAGCTGAGTCCATAAGGAAGCAGAGGTCATGAAATATAGAAAAGATATTCAGAGAAGAGGGAAGGCATAGGGCAAGTCAAGAGTGAGGGAATGAGCCAACAATGAGCAAAAATAATAGAAGTATATGTGGTCCATGGGAGACAGAGAAAGATGGGGAGATAAATAAGGTCTGAGATGACACGAAGTGTCTTTCAAATTCCATTTTTTCCAGACCTAGCTTGTCTCCAGCAGTTTTTTTTTTTTTTTTTAACATTTATTTATTTTTGAGATACAGAGAGAGGCAGAGCATGAGCAGGGTAGGGACAGAGAGAGAGGGAGACACAGAATCTGAAGCAGGCTCCAGGCTCTGAGCTGTCAGCACAGAGCCGGATGCAGGGCTTGAACTCACAGACCATGAGATCATGACCTGAGCCAAAGTCGGATGCCCAACCGACTGAGCCACCCAGGCATCCGGCCAGCAGTTTTTGTTTGGGATTCTGGTAGTGGCTAAGAACACTAGCTTTCTGTAGTCCTATATTTCCAGCTCAGTTGCTGTGCCTACCAGCTCTGTAATTTTGAGCTAGTTATTTAATTAACTAATAGACCATTTCCTTGCCTGTAAAATGTGATAATGATGGCACTGGCTTCACTGGATTGTTGTAAACATACACTAATCCATGGTAAGGGTCTTAGCATAGTAATTGGCACAGGATAAGTATTCAATAAATGGTAGCTGTTTTCATTACTACTATTATTTTTAAATTATTCATTCAAATATACGTTGAGATTCCAATATTGGCAGTTTTCTCGGCCCTGGGGATGCGGTGGTGAATGAAAATAAAACCCTGTTCCATAGAAGATAAAACAAAGCAAAGCATCTAACCCATGGAGGTTACATGTTATCTTTCCTGTCTTATTATTCCCTCAAATAGTCTTCTGATAGTTCATGCCTCATCTTATTTGGATTGTTTTAGTTAAGACTCTATTCCTTTTATTAAAAAAAATATAACCCATACTAGCAGCCTGGGAAGGTGGAAATGATGAGGACCTAGGGACATGCCTCTGGATTTAAAATGTCTCCTTTTGAAAATTCTCTCAAATTCTCCATACCCTAATTTGCTCACATGGGAAATAAGCAAAGTACATGAAAAATAAAATGGGTCATGGGGATTTTTTGACCTCATTAAAAGGAAAATACTAGCTATCGTCAAGAAATTATAGTTTTTTGTCCTTTGCACTGTGTTGTTTTTATCATCTATGATTGAAATCTCCAAAGCATACAGCTTTAAGAAAATTTGTGCAGTATAATAATGGAACTTAGAGTCCAAAAATATCATTTTTCTTAATAACCTTGATTAAGAAATCAGATATGCAAGGGTTGGTATAAGAGGAGAAAACAACCCAAGTGAAGCATGTAGACAAAGAAATCTGCTCCTTCATGTACTCAAAATTTGTTATCTTCCTGTCCTTATTTTTGATGAGCTGATCAAAATCCAAAGTTGTGTTTCTGCTAGATCAGTCACTGAAAACTTGTGACTCAGAGATTTCAAGATCCAAAAATTGTGTTTATTGTGACCTTTTGTCTTATACTCCATTTCATTAACTTATGTCTGAAAAGAATGATTGAGAAATCAACAGCAAAGTCTAGACTCAATTTCAGCATCAGTCGTAATTATGGAAAATAATGTGCCTGACTGCCCTTGGTTCAAAACTATGCATCATCCAAGCCTAGTAACGGGCATGTCAGGTGCCTAGTTCAGTAAATAGAGGGCAGTTGCTGGTACTTAAAAGGAGCAGACAGTACCCCAAACTCAGTACATTGTAGAGTGCCTTTTCCCAATGGAGACGAGCATCAGACATGGGTTCAGAAGAATTCATTTTGATTCTTGATGCTGCCATTTGCTATTTTTGGTTGTGGACAAATCACATCACCTGCTCAGTCTCTATTCCTCCCCTGCAGGTTAAGGGAAGACACCTATTAGTTGTGGGGTTCAGTGTAAAAATGAGAATGTAAACATGTCTGGAAAACAGTAATTCTGTAGTGAGTATATGTTGAATGAAGTAAGTAATAAATGGGTTGCAAAACACTATAAAAAGGGAAGATATTTGAAACAGCTGTGTAATTTCCATAAGAGACTTCAAAACTCGTTTTAAAACAATGTATATTACAGCCATGGTGTTAATTTCTTGTTGGGCTTTATGCAAATTTCCTAACCACTGTGCCTCAAATTCCCATATGAGCAATAGATAAAAATGACAGATGGGGCACCTGGGTGGCTCAGTCGGTTACGTGTCCGACTTCGGCTCGGGTCATGATCTCACGGTTCATGGGTTCGAGCCCTGCATCAGGCTCTGTGCTGACGGCTGGCTCAAAGCCTGGAGCCTACTTCAGATTCTGTGTCTCCCTCACTCTCTGACCCTCCCCTGCTCATGCTGTCTCTCTTTCTCTCTCTCTCTCTCAGAAATAAAGTTTTAAAAAATTAAAAAAAATTGACAGACCCCAGAGCACCTGGGTGGCTCAGTCAGTTAAGCATCCAACTTCAGTTCAGGTCATGATTTCACGATTTGTGGGTTCAAGCCCCATTTGGGCTCTGTGCTGACAGCTCAGAACCTGGAGCCTGCTTCCAGTTCTGTGTCTCCCTTTCTCTCTGCCCCTCCCCCTCTCATGCTCTGTCTTTCTCTGTCTCTCAAAAAATAAATAAAATAAAGCATAAAAAAATAGACCCAGTCACATTATATATGTATATGAACACACACACACACACAGACACTATATCCATGTAAGTGCTAAATATCATTTAAAATTCTTGTATTCAATCATTCACTCAGCCATTCAACAAATATTTATTTAACTTCTACTATTTGCCCAGCACTGTGCTAGCCACAATGAGCCACAAAAGATAAAGCAAACAACAAAACCCAATGTTTTCCCCTCTTGGCATTTGCACTGTAGCGTATTTGAACAACCATGTATATTTGTAGATCATGTGATGGCTGGTGACTAGTGAAGTACAGGGGTTGTGCTCAATTGCGTCAGGACCCATTGCCCTACTACATGTTACTAAGAGAGTCTCGTGAACCCAAACCTTTCAGTGCTCTGGCTTTTCTAGGTAAGAGTTAAAACCATCATCAAATACTAGCAGTCTCCTTGAGCTCAGCTGTCTGCCGTGAATGAGAGTCAGAAGTGACATCTGTCATCGCAGATGACACTGGCTGTCAGAAACAATTGCATCTTTAAGAAAGGATGAAGAGAATTCTCCCTCATGCTCCCAAGCGAGTGTGCCAGGTGTAATTGTTATGCAAGAGGGGACTTTTCAAATCAGCAGCTAGAGCCACGCTCAGAACAGCCTGGAAAGCAGCAGTCTCATCCATCAGGTGGCTGGCAATCTTCTCTTCTGGAAGAATGTATATTCTTCCCCAGTGAGGGAATGCACTTTATTTGTATTGAGTAGTGCACAGATATTTCTAAAGAAAAGGCATATATGTAGAATTTTGTTGTTTTGCCTGCCTGCAATTTATCAACCCCCATTATTAGTAAAAGTCTCTAGGAAATCACTCTCCCCTATGCTGTGTGACATGATATGTGAGGGGGCAGGGCACAGACCTAACTACTGAAGCTCCCTCTTCTCTTAACCTGAGTGATTGGCTGAGAAATGGGAATATAGTACAGGCTAAGCCAATATGTTAAATCAAAACTAACCCTAGCATTTTACTTTGAAAAACAAAACAAAACAAGAAATACGGCATTCCAGGTCTGCATTTGACACTGAATATAAGACTAGCCCCACTTGCAGCCATCCTGGCATCCCATTAGAAGAATGTGTCTAAGGAAGGAGCCTACAGAGACCAAAGTGTTGCCAAGAGAAAGAACCTGAATCCCAAGGAAATAATTTTCAGAATGGAGCCTAAAGCAGAACCAATCTTTTTTTTATGAATTTGGATTGAATTTTTCATTACTTGCATTTAAGAAAATTATAATGGGTACTGATGGTAGCTATGTAATCACTAGTAGGACAAGTACTTTGGGTTATAGGATGGTTTGAATTGTTTTATCCATCCTATTTTTTAATTAAAGTTTTTCATGTTTATTTATTTATTTTGAGAGAGAGTGAGCAGGGGAGGGGCAGAGAGAGATAGAGAAAGAATCCCAATCAGGCTCCATGCTGTCAGTGCAGAGCCCAGTGCTGTGCCTGATCTCACAAACCGTGAGATCATGACCTAAGCCAAAACCAAGTGTCAGATGCCTAACTTACTGAACCACCCAGAAACCCCTATCCATCCTCTTTCTACACCAATCATCAATTAGGGAATAGCTGAATTTGTACCCACAGTTGTAATATTCCATGGCCCAGATACATAACTATTCTGTTAGACTTGACTTCCCACTCAAGGACATTTGAATTTTAGAAGATGACACTTGATCAAGAATTATATATCCCAAAGGAATGCATTCCTTTAACAATATTTGTCAGATGATTGAAATGTCTTTCCTTCCTCTCTCCTTATTGTTTATTGTTAAATCAGAATATATCTGAAAAAATAATGAAAACCATTATAGAATAGGTTTCCAAATAGTGTTATAGTCAGCATTTCTACCTTCTTCTAGCAAAATACGGTAAAACCTTGGACCACAAGTAACCTGTTCTGTGAGTGTTCCACAAGATAAGCAAACATTTCTAATAGATTTTAACTTGATAAACAAGTGATTCTTTCAATAGGAGTAGTACATGATGCCGAACACCACATGATCAAAACTGAGCCAAGGGTTCTCTCTCTCTCTCTCTCTCTCCTCCCCCCCCCCACCGTGGGATTATGGGTGATTGTCTCCCATACTTGGATGCTCAATCTCAGGCTGTGATGTTTGATAGAAATCAGTGACCTTCCAGAAAATTGGAAGGTGCCCACACTGGCACTACTGTATTTTTTGTCACTTAAAGCACCTGTGGACAGTCCTTTGCTTAAAGCAAACAAGAGTAAGCTTAGGAGTGCTTTGCTTCATTCTAGGTCATTGGATTGGTTCCTTGTTAAAGTCGCACAAAAGGAAAAAGATTCCTACTGGAACCAATAGGTAGCAGTGATTCCATTAGTGATAGTATAAGTTGTTCTACACAATTACCCTCCTCTCTCTTGTCTCCATCACACCAACCATGTAGGTTTTCAAAGGCAAATGCAGGTTAATTTGTTTATTTTTCTTTATATTTTATATTTTCTTTATTGTTTTGTATTATGTTATAGTATTATAATCATTTTTATATTAATATTTTTTGGTTGTGGAATGAATCATCTGAGTTTCCATTATTTCTTATGGGGAAATTTGCTTTGATATACAAGTGCTTTGGACTATAAACATATTTCCAGGACAAATTACACTTGCAAACCACAGTTTTACTATATTTACAAAAAGGTTGAATTTCTGGCATATGGCTTAGGATCTTACTAGTAAGTGACCATTAGCCTCTAGTTTAATGTGAATAAGTTCTTTCAAGCTAGGTAATGCTGAAATATGAAGGGCTTGTAGAAACCTTTGACAATACTTGGACATGATAGGAGCCCTCTATTCTTATGGTACAGTCAAGCAATCGATCAGAGTCTTCTGGGTGCCCTCAATGCATATAGAATTCCAAATTGTTTAAACACATAGGCTTTGAAGTTAGACAGCCCTCTGTTCAAATACCAGCTTGGAAGACGAATAGTAGTGGAAGTCTGGACAGGTTAATTAACCCTCCATAACCTCCATGTCCCCATCAGTAAAATGGGCATGATAATAGTACCTATTTCATAGTGCTGTTAGGAAGATTAAATGAGACAATTTAAGTAAAGAGCTCAGGAACATAAGAAGAGCTCAATCATTATTAAACTATACAAATCATGCTTAAAGCCTTCAAGGAGTCCCAAGTCACCAGAGTCACACATTTCATTGTGTTTGATTCTTTAGAAGAATCAGAAAGGCTCTACGAACTGACATCTGTGGCCCCTGTGGTGTGAATCTGAGATTGAACTTTTTCTTCAAACTCAGAGATCTTTCTCTGCATGGAGCAGCTCATTAACAGGGCTCAGCTACACTTAGGGAAAGTCCAGCCTCTGACAATGTTTGCAGTATGAGAAATACCAATACATGATTCTAAACAATAGTGGTGTGACTATGAATATATACGTACATTAATGAAACACAGTGTACTATAGGCAATGAGGTCCAGTAATGGGCCACTAACTCAAGGTTGAACAATGAGTCTTTCCTTTAATCTTGCCACTGTGCCTTCATAACTACATGATAACCTTATTTGGGCATAATCATAAATGACTAAACTTTAGACCTTTCATGAATATGAATTCTAGATATAATGACTGTGTCCCATTCCCAAAGTCCATTTCTTGTACCCAGCCCATGCTAGGTCTGTATCACCAGAAGTGGAATTTATGTGTAAAGGAAAAATATTGTAACATCTCTAGTCATTTATCAGCCAATTATATAAAGATATCCATCATATTTTTTCTTTCCTTTTAAAAATATGTTATGCAATATTTAAGGTAGAGCATAAGTTATAAAATATACTATGAGGAAAAGTCTATACTCATCCCTCCAAGTAAGAAACAAAATATTACTAATACAGTCAAAGGCTTCTTTCATTACAATTTCTTAAAACCAGTCTACTTGAATTGTAGAGAAACAATCAGTCCCTCATCATTACATAAACCATAGAGAGCACATCTTCTTTTGAAGTTAACATAGGTTTTGTCCACCACTCTGAGGCCAGAAGGTTTCTTGGGTCTGCAAAGTATGCCTCTCTTCTCCAGACCTCTCTCTCTCCCCTGGAGCTTAATAAACACCCTGAGCCTCCTTCCACTCACACCATAGAACTGCAGCCTGAAACACTGCAGTGTGGAGTATTGATCCAATGGCAATCTCTCAAGCCAAGCCATATCCTAGCGGGACCTGGCTGAAATGGCAAATCATCAAACAATAGGACTGAACTAGAATTTAGGTGCCATCCGGGTCTGAGCTTTCTCTGTAAATCCCCTAAGCCCCCTTCCGACTTTTCAAAAAGCCTAGTGTATAAGCTACTACTACAAAAACAACTTTGGCCTGGGAGATTAACCTGAAAAAGCATATTTTAGGGCTGGATTAGCCATGATCTCCGTCTCTGGCTTTTAGGAATGAATATAAGTCATTAGGTATTGAAGTTGCCTGACAATTCCTTAGTCACACTCATGCTTTTATCTCAGCTGGAGGATGAGAAAGGAGTACAGACCTAGGATTCAGGGTGAATGTTTAAATTTATAAATGTAGTGACATTTGAGATGCCACTAGGCTCTGGTCTTTAGGTCCTTATGGATGGACGACCATATTTACTGAGAAGCTCCTAAGCACATTTTACTTAGTGCTATCTGCTGTATCAAAAGAAATGGAAGACTTTGTTAATCTTTTTTTTTAGCCATGGAGTTTGCAACCTATTCAGTTGACATTTGGAAGCGTGCAATATCTGTGAAATTGCTTTATAAACTCAACATCTCCATACCAATGCAAAGAATTTTTATTATCAAAAGAGTTTTCATTGGTTTTTGTGTGGCAAACCATATTTGATCCTTCAATACAAATGTCCTGAAAACAACAAGTAGGACAGTGGTCAGATTTGTGAGCCCTGGGGAAGCCAGCTCCAAATAAATCTATCTTTTGGCATATAAATTTCCATAAAGACAACCTCAAATACAATGAGTAAGTGTGCCTATGCCTCACTGAAAGTCCCTAAAGGCAACATACACGGTTAAGAGAGATTGTGAATCTTCTATGAAGATTTGCCTACTAATTAGTTTTTTTAGTAAACAACTGGGTCTTGTAAAGGGACTTGGGATGTTCATACCTGATTAGCATGAGGTATGAGGTATTAGCATTAGCATCAGGTAGCCCCTTCAATTTGACACTTGCTTTTTAACACGTACTATGTTCCTGTCTGAGCGCTAGGCACCGCAGGGGATGTGGCTATAAAAAAAAAAGACACATTTCTCAAAGTCAGATAAGTTACACTCTAATTGTATTGTTACATCCCAAATCAAGAATGCAAATGAGCACAATTCAGAAAGAGATATCCTGAACTCTTAGAGATTCAAACAGTGAAGAGAGATCCCGCAGCTGAGAGCTTCAGAAAAACAAAAACCACCGCCACCACCAACAAAAGCAATTTAAGTTCATTTATGCGACATAACCTCTGCAGGCTGGGTAGGATAACCGTAGGTGAGGAGAAAAGGAAAAGGCATTACAATCAGAATGAACAACATGACCAAGAAACAGAGATTTAAAGTGTGGGATACTTGTAGGAAAAAAGCAAGTGCTCCATTTTAATTCCATCACAAGATATCCACTGGGAAGAGATGGAAAATGACAGCAACATCAAGAAAACACAACAGTAATACTGACAGTGACCACGATAACTAACATTTATTTGTTAGCTATTGAGTTCTTTCTTTTGAATAATCATAGAATACATGAGGAATAAGCATGTTTATACATGATTTAGATGCGTCCTTTCTTGGTGTCAATTTGTTAATAGGAATCAATAGACTAAAAAAAAATACATACATTTAGAACCGCTAGTTCCATATAAAGAAATTTATTCTAAGGGAATGATCACATAAGTACAAAGAGATAGATGTGTAAGAATGCTTACTGCAGCACTTGTTTGTAAAATCACAGACTGGGAATCACAATTGCACACCTGTAGGCAATTGAGTAAATAACTGTGGGGATATTATCCAGGCACTAAAAATTGTAAAGAATATGCACTGAACTTCAAAGAACTTTTAAAATATATGGTAGAATAAAACAGAAGATTTGTTGATCAGTCTGTATGGGATAATCCCAACTTTAAAACACTTATATTTTCTAGTTGTATATTAAACAGATAAAAAGAAAGTCCAGAGGGATATAAACAAAATCCCTAAAACAATTCTATGTGGATATTTTGTCTAAGTTGGATATTTTATTCATCTTTATTTTCTCCTTTTTTCTACCATAACCATGCATCATTTTTATAAGATAACATAAAATAACATTTAAAGTATAACATTTAAAGTATAAATACAATAATGATACAGAAGGCAAACTTATGCTCTTAACCAGATAGACCCCACTCTATATGTTTTCCTGGAATCATTGCTTATCTAACTGATCTCAGGGCTTCAGTGGAAGTTTGAATCTCCATCAGAGAGCAAAGGAGAACTTTGTCTTAACATCAGGCAATGTCAGTCCATAGATTGGGTCAATTACATCATTTTACATTCTTGAAATTCTGTAGATTCTATAGCAGGTGATGGAAAATTCGATGAGGGTGGAAATGGTCACCGAATAATTTTGATGGAATAGTAGACCTAGGAAGGATTTTGAAGGGTGATGGAAGAACCAAAAGACTTCTGGATTGGGTAGAGAACTGGAAACCATGGAAATAAAATATGGAAGGGCCTGAATAAGAAGCACATTGTTTCAAAAGGATTATTTTTATCTCATTCTTACCATGACTGGATGAACTAGATACTGTCATATCAATTTTAGTAATTTTCATTTTTGATGTTAATTTAATTTCTTAAATGTTTATTTATTTAATTTTGAGGGGGTTGGGAAGAGGTCGCAGGCAGGGGAGGGACAGAGAGAGAGGGAGACACAGAATCCGAAGCAGGATCCAGGCTCTCAGCTAGCTGTGAGCGCAGAGCCTGACGCAAGGCTCAAACTCACGAAAACTGAGAGCACAACCCAAGCTGAAATCAAGAGTCAGAAGCTCTTGATTTTAGGTGCCCCTCTGTTACACCAATTTTATAAATTAAAAAACCAAAGCCCAGATTCTATAACTTTCCAAGGATTACCCAGTAAGCACTGGAACTTGCACATAAGATACACAGGTAGAAATGACAGACTAGAGATTTCGGTTCAGCTCAGGGAAGAACAAGTATGAAATACTTGTGTGTAGTGAGCTTCAGACATTTGGAGGCAAGCAAGTACAGCATAGGTACGTATTAAGCAATGATTCAGAGGAGACACTACCACTGCTCTTGGTTAACTATTGGAACGTAGAGCCCCTTACAATGCTGAGAATTCTGTCATTTAGCCTTCTTGCCAAAAATGAAATTAGGTCTCCTCCTAACATCCAGACAAAAAGAGTTCAGAAACTCCCTTAGGGGCCTGAGATTCTAAGAATTGACAAAAGAACATTTTCTACATGTTTCTCCTTTATTCCTACTACTGTAATGTTCTTTCTTTCTTTCTTTCTTTCCTTTTTACTCTCCTTATTGTACCTTGTTCAAATTGCCTTATTCCATATCTGCTTCCCTTCCTTCCCTCCCAGTGTTCTGCCTGATGCTCTATAGGAGACACATCCTAGGATGACTTCATTTTCCCTTTTCAGTACTCTTTTTAGATACTTTCAATCAATATGCAGCAGAAAAGATGCAGGAAACAGCACACAATAGGAGAAATAATGTCATAAAATACTGTTAGAATAGCTTTCAGAGCTCTTTTGTTCACAGAACTCAAAGCCGCATTCTGTTATTTTATCTCAGCCAGTGTCCTGGAAGTCATTCTGCATTAGAGCAGGAATAGTGATTAAGACCTGCTGTGATCTTTCAGTTAAAAAGAGACAAAAAATAACGGAGCAATAAGGAAGCACGGTGACACACACCCTTCTCTCAGATCTTCTCTATGGAAACAAGAGTTTAGGGTGGTTCTTGCTCCACTCATCCATCCATTCATTTATTCATCATGTCTCTACTGACCATCTTTCACCCCTGTAACAGATTCCAAGTAAGAGCTGGAAGAACAAAGCTGAACAGAGAGGTTATAGGAGTAAAATGGCCCCTAGCAATAAATCAATAGATAAATTTATTTCATTTATAATTTAAATATATGGATAAATAAATTCTCACAAGAAAAATTGATATTTGTGAAATAGTCATAATAAGAATTAATTCAATCCTTCTAACTCTGCAAGGAAAGTCACACAGCCCAGAAGTGGAAGGTCCCGGATTGAGATGAAATGAACGAGAATGTATCTCTACACTTTGGGGAAATTAAATTTTTTTCACCACTTCCTAAAGATAAATTCCAACAATAATTCTCCATATTTGATGACTTCAGAGAGCAGAAAGGTATGAAGAAAAATAAAGACAGGATGGTCAAAGAAAGAAAGGAAAGAGAAAAAAAAATGAAAGAAAAAGAAGAAAGTCAAAGAAAAAGAGGAAAGGGCATGAATGGAACATTCCTCATTTTCCTTTTCTCACCCTTTCCAACACATGCAGGTACATATGTATACATGGCATACATCATGATCATGACCTCTGCCACTCGTGGCACCTTTTTTTCCCTCTTCCTGGAATATCTTTCCTGATATTCCTATGCCCTGTTAATGGAGACAAATCTGAATGGAAGCTCTGATTTTCATCGAATCCATATTTAGATTATTCCTGATTGTTTTAGTTCATAGTGACACAATATTTCTGAGCCAGCGTTCTAATGGATTATATTAAATGCTTCCATTGCAATGACCTTGAATTTATACACAAACCCAGCTATTTCAACAACCCAATCTTAATAACCTAGAAAATAGAAACCTTAGTTTCTGTGCCTTCGATTATTTCCTGTTTTATAGCACTTTTGGGCAAAGAAATTTTTTTTTAATAAAAAGGTCTTCATTGAAAGATATGATTGATAACAGTTGGAAAAAATTGATAGTGGAATGCAAGTTGAAGCCATGTGGCAGCTCAGTAGAGTTGGCCAAGACATGACATTCTTATAGGATAGTTTCAGGCTTGTTCAATCCAAAGCCATTTCCAGGAGGCTCTTGATATGATGGATAGAGCCTCCAATCTGGAGGAAGCTTGACAGACAGCAGGAATGGGAAACAATCCAAGTCACTGTTGATATCATCACTGCATTCTGTCAGAATCAGCCTTAAGCTATAATGGGGACCGCAGCCTTAGCCAAAGGAGGAGCAGCAAGTAACATGGAGGAGAGACCACTTTATAGCTGATAACATTTCTCACCAGGTGTTTTGTTTTCGTATTTGTTTTTAAATTACCCAGAGAATTCCACACTTGGTGGAGCCTGTTGTATACAAGAGTGTGGAAGAAAATACTGATGGCCTAGTCCATAGAAAATGCTGAATTGGGTAATAGTTTTCAAATATCGAAAGAATATTTCCTCGATTTTTTTGTGATAATCACAATGTAACAGCTACTGATAAGGCACACTCTTCAGCTTAATTTGCATTATTACTATGCTCTCCATAACTTTGTTACATTTTGACAATCCACAAAACAATAAATCAAGCCCTGATTTTTAGTGTTTGGCAACTCATGGCGTACATACTCCCACAACGTCCTGTTCAACTTACATCACTGAAGGTAGAGTTTGGAAGAGATAGCACTGTAGCACAGAGAGGCAATGGATGTAATGCAGTCAAGTAATCAGGAAACTACATGTTGAGTGCTTATTACCTTTGTGTTCAATAATCTATTTAATTATAAATTTATATGTTTTAAATTTTAATAAGAGGTGCATTCTGCAACCAGCTTGAAAAATTCCTGAAAATTAAATCCTTAGCTCTTGCAAGTTAGGACAAGCTGACTTCAGCACAACTATCTCCTCTTGAGCTACTTCTATCTCATTATGTTGAGATCATTTTCATCATAGTACTTATCAAAATCTAATATTAGAGGATCTACTGTATATTTTATTTTCTATTTCCCATACATCTATGGAACAGATACTCATGAGAGGAACAACCTTGCCATTTTTCACTGTGTTGTACCCCCAGCACCCAGACCAGTGCTGGCACCATGGTACAAACTCAATAGATATCTACCAGAGGCCGAATGAATTCAGAACATAAAATACCTGCCAATTAATGTGTAAAAGAAAAATAAACCATGGGGCGCCTGGGTGGCTCAGTCGGTTGAGAGTCCAACTTCAGCTCAGTTCATGATCTCATGGTTTGTGGGTTTGAGCTGTCAGCACAGAGCCTGGAGCCTGCTTCAGATTCTGTGTCTCCCTCTCTCTCTGCTCTCCTTCTTCTCCTTCTTCTCCTTCTTCTCCTTCTTCTTCTTCTTCTTCTTCTTCTTCTTCTTCTTCTTCTTCTTCTTCTTCTTCTTCTTCTTCTTCTTCTTCCTCCTCCTCCTCCTCCTCTCTCTCTCAAAAATAAATAAACATTAACAATTTTTTAAAAAAGAAAAAGAAACTAATAGAACCTGGTCAAAGGCAACAACAAGCATTTCAGATGAAAAAATTCCTGAGACCAATACACATAGAAAATAATCAACCTCAGCTGAAATTAAGAAAATGTCTTTGTTGTGATTATTATTCACCCTGTTCCTACCCTGCCCATAACTGGGGACGGTTTCTCACCCCACCTCTCCATTTGAAGATGAAGCTAATTTTGAAAGTGTGACCCTCAAATGTAGGTGTCCATAAGAGAGTCTGACTCAGGAGGCCTGTGACTGTATTCTTTAATAAGTACCTTAGGTGATCCTGGCAACTCAAGGATTTCTCTTTGAGAAGCACAATTAACTAAGATAGTGTTCTTAACCCTGGCAGAGCACAAGCATTAACTGGGGCAGGCTAACAGGGAAAAGGCGGACCTGGGAAGGTATTAACAATAGAGACGTTTGACTACTATTGCTTCTCCTTATGTACATTAATTGAAGCTTTTTTCCTGGCGCTTTTTAAGGATTAATTTTTTTCATGTGATTCTTGGCTGCCCAGTGAAACCTAAGGTCTAGTACGTAGCCAGTCTAACATATAAGAGAACAGTCCCAGTTAGCAGCACTTTCTGTTTTATCTCCACAAGCATAAATTATTTAACTGAAGATTGAGTTTATTGAGCTAGAGAATTATCGAAACTTGTGTCTTAAAAATATATTTCAGGGACGCCTGGCTGGTTGGGTCAGTACAGCATGCATCTCTTGATCTCACAGTGGTGAGTTCAAGCTACACATGGGGCATTGAGCCTACTTAACATATATTATATGATCTGATCTTTTCTACTGTCTCTTTCAAAATATGTTTATGCATTTAACAGACAAAAACGTCTTTGACTTTGTACAGATAGTTGACTGTGGTTATTGTAAGCATGGACTGCTAGCTGCTCCTAGCCAGCCGTGTGACTTGGAACAGATTCTCTAACCCTCGTGCCTCAGTTTCCCCACAAGGACTGTTGTGAGGATTAAGTGACTCTATACATGTGAAGTCCTTAGGACAATACCTGGAAGCGCATGAGTCCTCTGTTAGTATTCCTGTTATTAACCAGCAGGATAGCTCTAGCTCCAGGACTATATACCCTTAGAGGAGAGGGAAAGATCAATACCGAAAAAGAAAAGCCAACTAATGATTTTAAAAATTGCACCCATCCATATCAGTATCTGTACTAGCTAACCGTTGCTAGCTTGATAATAACTGCAATTTAGCCTTTACACAAATCACATGATGTGTTCTATCGGTTCTCACTAACTGCAAAAGAATAAGATTCTCTTCAAGGCTTCCAATGAGATGAACTTCAGGTGATTTTTTATTATTCTGGAACCAGTCGAGAAAATTTCAAGTGGCAGCCAGCACCATCTTTCAAATGATTTCTCAGAAATAGGGGGAATTATATCTGTTTCACTTCAAATCATTCACCAGGGAAGTGAAGCAAATTCTAAAAGGTAAGTAGGTCACTGGGAGAAAAATTCTAAAGGCCATTTATATGGCACTGCTATCATGATCTTGGAGACACCTGACCAAATTGTCCCATATTCCCCCCAAAGCTGTGAGGTTGTTGATAATTCAGTTTACAAAGTAAAATAGCAATATGTTATATTCCAAGTAATATTATTTGGCTTCACATAGGTTTTGTTGTTTATAAAAATGAGATCATATTGTATTTCTGCCTCGTGGGTTTTTTTTTTTACCCAGAATTATATTTTTGAGATTCATTCTTGTTGATTCATTTATCTGTAGTTTGTTTCATTCATGCCTGTTTTGCCTTGGAATGAATTGGCTGAAATGTATTGATTATTTTATTTTTGGTGGACATTTGGGGTTTGTCTAATTCTTTGTTATTACAAGCAATAGTGGTATAATCTTTTTTTGTATATACACATGTGTTGAAATTGTAAAGAAAGCAAGAGAATGATAAACACAAGATTTAGGATAGTGGTTCCTCTCAGAGGTGAGAAAAGGGGACGAGCATTAGAGAGAGGGTTGTAGGACCATCAAAGTTATGATAAGATTCTACTTTCTTAAGGTGGGCATGTAAACAGAGTTCATGTGTGTGTGTGCATGCGTGTGTGTGTAGATACATACATACGTATATACATATCCATACATTTTATTATGTATATGCATCTATACATAGAAGATTCTCATGAGCATAAGTCTGGACACCATTCTGGAGGTTTTCTATCAACTGCTGCACTATTGGAAATTAATTTCCTTTCATGGTGTATAGGGAAATTAGCTCAGGTTATCTTTTATCCAAAGAAAGAAATGAGCAAGCCAGTGTGAATTTCCAGAGGCCCTCCTTTCCTCCATTTTTTTTTTGTTTTCTTTTTTTATTCTCTCTCAAGAATATCATCATATTCTTCTCATTCTTTTCTTTTGGAATTGCATCAGTACAGCCCATTGCTCCCTCCCTGGGCATCCTGGAAAAAAAAAAAAACAAACACAGCAGCAGCACAAATGATTAAAAGAAGAAACCTTAACCAGGTTGCTTAGGGAAAGGTCTTCTGAGCCTTTGAGAGAGCAAGGCAGGACATCTCTGCCAACTGCTCCTTCCTCAGGTTCTTTCAGGTGCATTTATCCAGAGTTCCAGCTGTTGCCCTGCCCGGAATACCTTGGTTGGTCAAGAACATTCTAAGTGTAGCTAGACTGTCCACAGAAGAGCTTTATGTTTTTTGTTTTCTGTATTATTTTTCATTACCTCTGAGCCTCATGGGTGGCACAGCTTCAGCTGTAATGGTGCCCACATCAAGCCCATACAGGAGGAGATAAATGTACCCAGCACCTGCTTCGTAATCGAGTCATTTGCAGAAAACAAACCATAGAGCAAGAAGACTTACCTTACTTGGACTTACTTGGTCAGAATTTCTCTCTCCAAGTCATCTACTCTGACCAACACTGGTATTTCTCTCTGGTTTCCAGATGAAAATAAAAAGAGTCATAAAAATAGGAAGAAACTTATCCAGGGTCATTATAAATGGAAGTGACAGATCATTTAAAATACCAGTGAATTCAGCATCGCTCCTTACAGGGAAATACAAATCAAAACCACAATGAGATACCAGCTCACACTGGTCAGAGTGGCTAAAATTAACAACTTAGGAAAAAACCGATGTTGGCAAGGATGTGGAGAAAGGGGAACGCTGTTGTACTGTTGGTGGGAATGCAAACTGGTGCAGCCACTCTGGAAAACAGTATGGAGTATCCTCAAAAAGTTAAAAATAGAACTACCCTATGACCCAGCAATTGCATTACTAGGAATTTATCCAAAGGATATAAAAATGCTGATTTGAAGGAGGCACATGCACCCCAATGTTTATAGCAGCCCTATCAACAATGGCCAAATTATGGAAAGAGCCCAAATGTTCATCAATTGGTGATTAGATTAAGAAGATGTGGTGTGTGTGTGTGTGTGTGTGTGCGTGCACGCACGCACACACACACATGCACACTGGAATACTACTCGGCATGCACACATACACACTGGAATACTACCCGGCAATGGAAAATAATGAAATCTTGTCATTTGCAACAACGTGGATGGAACTGCAGGGTATTATACTAAACAAAATAAGTCAGTCAAAGGAAGACAGATATCACAAAATATCACATGATTTCACTCATGTGGAATTTGAGAAACTTAACAGATGAACATAGGGGAAAGGAAGGAAGAATAAGATAAAAACAGAGAGGGAGGGAAACCATAAGACACTCTTAGATATAGAGAACAAACTGAGGGCTAATGGGGGTGGGGAAAATGGGTGATGGGCATTAAGGCACTTGTTGGGATGAGCACTGGGTGTTGTATGTAAGTGATGAATCACTGGATTCTACTCCTGAAGTCAAGACTACACTGTTTGTTAAGTAACTTGAGAATAATAATAAAAAAAATACACCAGTGAATTAAGCCAAGGAGTTTAGTACCTGGAAATGTGAGCCAGAGAATGAAAATGTAAGAAGCATCTAATCTGGCACCTTTATTAAATTAATTAATTAGTTAATTTTTCTTTTTTTAATTGATGTATAGTTAACACACATTGTTTGTTACATTACTTTCAGGTATACAGCAGGTGATTCAACAATTCGATACATTATGCTATGCTCACCACAAGTGGCACTTTTTTTTTTTTTGACAATTTAGAAGCTGCAGTCTAAACAGGGTAAGAATATTATCCAAGATCACATAAAGACAAGAACTCTAGTCTGAATAACCATCACTTTTTCCCACTAGACCACTGACTCTCAAAGCTGGTTGCATTAAAATTACCAGAGGGAACTTAAATCAAAACAGACAAAAATATAAGGACACAGATTCTCAGGACCAAGTATGAAGCGAGCTCTGGGACCCTGTGTTTTGTTTTTGTTTTAATGTTTGTTTGTTTTTGAAAGCTACCTGGGTGAGCCTAACACGAAGCCTAGGCTGAGGAACATCAAACAATATAGTAGCGGTTCTCAAAGAAATCACTCAGCGCTAAGTCCTACCCTCAGAGTTTCCTATTCAGTACTTTGGGATAGGGCCCAAGACTTTACGTTTCCAACCGGTTACCAAGTGATGTTGATGTAGCTGGTCTGGGAACAACACTCTGAGAACCACGCACTGGGTAGGGATATATTTGTTGAGAAAGTTGGTCTTACATGCACAGTCTTTCAAGCCCATCAGGCTGCGTAAGAATGGACCTTGGGCCTGGAACACAAAGAGGAAAGGTGCCACACAGCCTGTGTCTGGCTTATCAGTGTGTGTGGGAATATCTTTCCTTCTTTCAGGCTCAGTGAGCACTCTTTTGTCTCTGTTTAAAGTATGTGGCACCTTATGGCACCTGTCTAGCCCCACTGCTGTATCTGTCCTCCACAGGGAAGGTCAGGGTTCCTTTCACTGTGGCACAAAAGGGATGCACATAAGTAAATTGCCCTGTATTGACTGCCTGGAGAGATACCTCTGGCCACATGGGACCATGGACAACTACTGAGGCTGCTCTTGCTCTGTCTCTTCTCCATGTGAATAGAGCCTTGTTCCATCCAGGACGTGACTGCATTGTATTTTCCTTGGTGACTCTGATATCAAGATGCAATGAGCAGAAGTGTTTAGAGTCCTCCCTGGGATTGGTAACAAGCACTGTATACCCTTGGGATTGATAACCAGTGCATGGTACTCTACTCAACAGTAATAGTACCTAGTGATTAAGACTGCCTGGATTAAAAATCCTAATTATGCCACTTACTAGGTGGTAGAAGGTGGATAAATTACTTATCCTGTAGAGTGATGATTATCAACTAGGCTGGGGTGTGGGGTTTATTCTCCCTCACATGTATTGGGAGACTTTCGGAAGTATCTGGAGACATTTTTGGTTTCCACAACTGACAGCCTGTTTCAATAGCATCTAGTGAGTAGAGTCCAGGGATGCTACTAAACATCCTACAATGACCAGAATATACCCTCCCACCAAAGTATTATCCAGCTCAAAATGTCAATAGTTCTAGGGTTGAGAAACCCTGCTCTATATATCTTTAGTTTCCTCATCTGTAAAACGAAGATTATGACATATATGCCTAGTAAAGTTAGCGTGAAGATTAAATAAAATATGGCATTTAAAGAAATTGGCATGGTATCTAGCATAGAGAAATCACCTCCCTCCCTCCTTGCTACTGGATGTAACAGCTTATTAAGAACCAGGCAGTTACCTAAATGCTTTACGTATATTAACTCATTCAATAATTTAGTAACAAATTATGAGGAAGGTATTAATGTTATTCCCATTTTGTAGATGAGAAGGCTGAGAACCAAAGAAGGTTATTAATGTGCCCACAATCACACAGCTAATAGGTGGTAGAGACCTGGACCCAGGAGTGAAGCTCCAGGTTATGATCATAGTCACAAAACCAGATGGCCTTCAGTAATAAGTCACTAGCCAAACCAAATGATGGCCAAATTAGCCTTTTGTTGAAGCACATCTCAGTTTTCCTAATGCATTAGGAATCTTTCTGTCAGAAAGTAGAGCAGCTCCAATGTTGAGTACGTTTTCCTGTGATACTAACACTGGAGAAATTTGACAATATGGTAAGTTGTTGGATCACCATCTCATAGGCCTTTAGGTCAGAGCCATGATTCAGTTGACCAGATGTCTCCAGCAGCTGACACAGAGCAGGTACCTGCATAAATGTTTGTTGACTGAATCAATATTTGCTGAGTTCAAGTAGAGAAATATTCAAAGGTCTAGCTCCTACGGTGTTTTGCTTGTTTGTGGTCAGAAAGTAACATCTGCCATCCAGAGTCCTAGACTTTTCCCAGGTGTTTGGTGGACACTTAACTGGGGTTGGTTGACTTCACTGTGAGTAAACATTTGCTCTCGCTTCTTTTGTGCTGAGTAATGGTTTCACAGGATCTCATTTCACAGATAAAATGCCGTATTGATCATTCTATTTTAGGATTTGGTACAGAGATATTGGAGCAAGAATTGGCAAAATGCAACTCGAGGGAGAAATAATTCTGTTTCTCATGGAAATATTCTGTTTCTAAATTTGCTCCTGAAGACAACATAGGGAAATCAAATGTGTGAGTCAGGCAAGATTGTAACACCATTAGCTCTAAACTATTTAAATGACAAATAAGGTTACGGAGACAGGGTTACATCTGGGACACTCACTCTTTCAGGGGAGACTTTAGATGTGTGCCAGCCTCACGACAGAGACAGGCAGATGGTAATTAATAGCATTTTCCCATGAGGTGGGAATAAAATGAAAAAGATTTGTAAGTGTTTACTTCGTTACCCACAGAGAGGTGGTAAATAAAAATACCATTAATCTAATATTTCAAAAAGATGAAAAGAGGTATGTTTTCAGATAGCAGAAATGTCAAAATTTTACTTTATTGTTTATAAAGTTTAAAAGAATATGACCTATTTTCCCTACCGTCTTATAAAAACAACACATTTTTATGCGGAGTTGGGTTTAAATAATTAGTTACACGACTGTGTATAACAAAATAATACTCTCCAGCGTTACTATCTTCTTTGTTCCTTCTAAACTTAAACTAAAGTTTTAACTAAACTTTAAACTAAAGTTTAAGTTTGCTATTCCTCACAGTCACTTTTTCTGATCCTTATGGTCTTATTTCTGGTGGTCTTTCCTTCTCTTCTTTAATTTTTACTTTTTAAAATTTTTATTCATTTTTTAATTTATTTTTTAATTTAATTTATATCCAAGTTAGTTAGCATATAGTGCAACCATGATTTCAGGAGTAGATTCCTTAATGCCCCTTACCCGCTTACCCGCTTACCCCTTCCCTTTCCTACAAGCCCTCCAGTAACTCACTGTTCTCCATATTTAAGAGTCTCTTATATTTTGTCCCCCTCCCTAGGGAGTTTTTATATTTTTTTTGCTTCCCTTCCCTTATGTTCATCTGTTTTGCATCTTAAAGTCCTCATATGAGTGAAGTCATATGATATTTGTCTTTCTCTGACTAATTTCGCTTAGCATACTACCCTCTAGTTCCACCCATGTAGTTGCAAATGGCAAGATTTCATTCTTTTTGATTGCTGAGTAATACTCCACATCTTCTTTATCCATCCATCAATCGATGGACATACGGGCTCTTTCCATACTTTGGCTATTGTTGATAGTACTGCTATAAACATTGGGGTTTATATTGGGCCTGTGCCCCTTTGAAACAGCACACCTGAATCCCTTGGATAAATACTCAGTAGTGCAATTGCTGGGTCATAGGGTAGGCTTCTTACCTCAGATGAAGTCTGGGAAGCCAGATGACTAAGCTTGGTAAAATGGTTTTGAATGTATGAATAAGCAGGTTCTGAATGAAACAGTGGAGGCTTCTCCTCTAAGAGAAAGAATTACATCATCTTGATGACTTGTACTTTCCCTCTTAAGAGTTATTAGGCCCTAGGATAATGTGATCAAATCAACATTCGATTAGTGTGGTTTTACTGTATTTTTTAAATAAAATTAATCTCATTATCTACCCTTAAAAGAATAAAATATCTGGGTCAAATTAATTATGCTTCTGAGTTTTACATTTGGCATCAAATTATAACCGCACAATAAGGCTGATATTCTTATTCCATGTTTTCAAATAATAAAATGATTGTTCTAATGCTTTGCTGATTTTCCAAGAGCAAGCAAAGAGTTATACTCGGCTGTGTAGATCACCAAAACTGAGGCCTCATCCCTGATGAATTATATCAGAATCTCTAAACAGTTTAGCCTAAGCATCAGCATTTTTTAAAAGCTGAACAGGTGCCATTTTCAATAGCTTCAACATGTACCAAATAGCAAAGAATAAATCTAATAAAAGATGTACAAGACTATTTGCCACTGAAAACTATAAAATGCTATACAGGAAGACTTAGGTAAATACATCATATACATGAGGAGGAAGAAGGCAATATTCTAAAGTTGTCAATTCTAAACCGATCAACTCAATGTAATCCAAATCAGAATCCCACCAGGTTTGCTTTGGTAGAAATCAACAAATTAATGCTAATAAGTCAAATGTAACCAAGAGTATCTTTTTTTTAAATTGTATTTTTATTATTATTTATTTTTGAGAGAGAGACAGAGTTCAAGCAGGGAAGGGGCAGGGAGAGAGAGTGAGAAAAAGAATCCAAAGAAGGCTTCCGGCTCTGAGCTGCCAGCACAGAGCCTGACACAGCGCTCGAACCCAGGAACTGTGAGATCATGACCTGAGCCGAAGTCACATGATCAACTGACTGAGCCACCAAGGTGCCCGAAGAGTATCTTGAAGAAGAATAAATCTGTAGGACTTACACTCAGATGGCAAGACCTATTATGAACCTATAATAGTTAAGTCAGTGTGATATTGGTACAAGGATACACAAATGGAAAGATAAAACAGGAAAAAGAATCCAGAAACAGACCCAGACATATATACTCACCTGATTTATGACCAAAAAAAAAAAGACTGTTATGATTGGGAAAGGTAAATGAAGCTGGGTCAAATGGACACACATATATATATATATATATATATATATATATATATATATATATCTTGACTCCAACCTCACACTGTATGCAAATGCTAATCCCAAGAGGATTGCATATCTAAATGAAGATAAATAGGGGTGCCTGGGTGGCTCAGTCGATTAGGCCTCCAACTTTGGCTCAGGTCATGATTTCACGGTTCATGGGTTTGAGCCCTGCATCAGGCTCTGTGCTGACTGCCAGCTCAGAGCCTGGAGCCTGTTTCACATTCTGTGTCTCCCTCTCTCTCTGACCCTCCCCTGCTCACACTGTGTCTTTCTCCTTCTCTCAGAAATAAATAAAACATTAAAAATTTTTTTAATGAATGAAATAGAATCGTAAACTTTCAGAAGAAAAAAAGTAAGAAAAATATATCTATGAACATAGAACAAGTAAAAATTTCATGAATTGACACTAAAAACACTGTAAATAAAAATCTGATAAATCAGGCTATGTTTGAATTAAGAACTTCTGTCCATCAAAACAAAACATTAAGGAAATTTAAAAGAGAGCCCTGTAGTGGGTGAAGATATTTACAATACACAAATCCAGCAGAACTTCATACCAGAATGTATTAAGAACTCCCACAAATCCAAAAGAATAAGACAAAATTCATTTGGAAATTGGGCATAAGACTGGAGTAGTAACTTTAACACAGCAGTTATATAAATGATCAGTAAGTATAGAAAAAAGTATTCTATTAATTATCAGGGAAATGCACCTTAAACCACAATGCAGTATGATTACATACACACCAAAATGGTGAAAATGACAGACACTCAATATCAAGTATAGATGAAAATATGGAGGAACCAGAACTCTTACACACTACAGGTGGACATGCGCAACAGTATGACCACTTTGCAAAACTGCCCGGCAGTATCTACTAAAGCTGAACATGCAAATGCCCTATGACATTTCCCAACAGAACTCCACTCCCAACAGAAATCTGTCCCAACAGAAACTTCCCTGCAGACACCAAAAGACACGTCCAAAAATGCTCAAACAGCGCTATTTAACATAGCTCAAAGCAGAAAAGGAACCAATTGTCCATGAAGAGTGGAATGGATAAATTCTATATTCACACAAAGGAACACCATAAACAGTGAGAATCAACATACTAACCCTCCACACAATATGGAGAAATCTCACACAAAATGTTGAGTGAAAGAAGCCAGACACCAAAGATTATATTCTAATTATTCCAATTATATGAATGTCACAAATAGCCCAAACTCATCTATAGTGTGTTTGTTTTGTTTTCACAATAAAGGATTTATTTTAAATGCTTCATCTATAGTGTTAGAAGTCTGGAAATTATTTACCCTTTGTCAAGGGTCATGACGTGCATTATGTCTATGCCGAGGGGCATAGAAGGAGTTTCTGAGATGCTAATAGGGTTCTATTTCTTGATCGAGCTGTATGCTAATGATGTGGACACTTCTCTTTGTGCATGTAATATTCAGTAAAAATTAATACAAATAGAAGTCTCTCTGTATCATTCTATGTAGCCAGAGTTGAAAACCACCTGTCTAGAATTCATATGAGGTTTCCTCCCTCTCTTTCTTCCTTCTCTCCCCAGACCAACCTACCCAAGCCTCCCTGCAAAGTGTCAAGTGCTCTGGGTACAAAAGATGCAAATAGGAGGAAGCCATCATCCTTGCCTTCAGGAAGCTAAATGTTTTCTCATTTATTAACTTCAGCTTGCCACCTGACAGTAAGACTCACCTGTGTACACTGCAGTTGAAAGGCACAGTTGTTATTAATTACAGCTGCAACAAATATCCTCATGACCTTCCTGAATAATTACAGTACTAGTGCACAGGACATGACCACATCATGGGCAGAATCAACTGCAACAGATAGTAATTATGTAGGATCGCGTTGGGTACCATTTGACCCCAGGTGTCACAGAGTATGTATAATAATGAACTGAGTTACTGGCACCCACAAGATGGTTCCATTGTAATTGGCATAGGGACCGTTCCCATGCTCTGTGGGATGGTCCTATTGCCAGGCAACACCACATGCTTTCCTGAGCATAAATATTGATAATCCTCATTTTCTTGGTCTGTATTTTGCAAGCAGTGTGTGAAAATTAGACTCTCAGCCCTTCTATTTCTTACTTCTTCCACCTCTCTCCACACTCTTACTCTGAAACAAACAAAATAATAAGCAATGTTTCTGCAGAATATAGACTTTGCATTTTCAAAATACTTCTCCATGTGCAAATCTTTGTCCTCAGGTGCTTCCAATAACCAAGGCACCAGCTGACCTAGAAAGTCAAAGCCAATCATCTTTATCTTTCACAGCACACTCTGTCTTTTAAGAAAGTGGTCATTGATTATTTGACCATGGTCATTATGCCAAGGTTTGCCTTCATAAACAAACAAAAGATGACCTACCCTTTGGCCTGAATCCTGCCTTTAGTCTATATTCTCTCTGACTGCTGTCACCAGAAAATCTAAATTGTCAGGTGGAAAAGGGCCCTGACAAGTTACCAATGACTTCACCCTTGGGCACAAATTATTTCCTGCCTATACCTTCCCCCTAACCTAGATAAATGATAAGAACACTTATAATGCTTCCAGGAAAGGGGTTCTCATTAGTTCACTGATTCTGACCTCCCCATTCAGGTCCCAGACTATATGTTACCTTCCACGGCAGCCTGCCCTTACCCTTCCAGAATAGTTTAGGTCTCCATGTTATTAACCTTCACAGATTCATATAATTTTCTTTGTATCACTTGAAACTAATCCATGTTTCTAATTATTTATCTTATTCACTGATGTATCTCCAGCAGCTTGCACAATGCCCAGCTCATAGTTAGATGCTCCATAAATATTGTTGTATGAATAAGTGAGTAAATGAGTGAGTGAATAAACGCCTCCTGAAGAACCTATACTTTTTTCCCCCGAGACAGGAAGAGTTTTTTTTTTTAATTCTGTAAGATTTGCACAATGCCCAGCTCATAGTTAGATGCTCCGTAAATATTGTTGTATGAATAAGTGAGTAAATGAGTGAGTGAATAAACGCCTCCTGAAGAACCTATACTTTTTTCCCCCAAGACAGGAAGAGTTTTTTTTTTTAAATTCTGTAAGATTATTTTCTCTTGTTCTAAAGTACATTATCATTTGCTCTGTTCCCAGTAGAGATGAATAGCAAACAGGTGGCTAGCAGCTCCCATGTCAGGGCCCTTCGTATGATCATAAATCATGAAAAGATACTTCTTCTAAAGTATTTACATCTTGGTGGTTTTCTCTGAAATCTCTTTCTCTGAAAGAGCTAGGTCATGATCTCCAACTCCAGAAGAAAAAAAAAAGGGAAGAATATGGAGTGAAATCATCTATGTCCTCTTGGTTGACATTAGATTGGTACTTGTGACCCTGATGTGCTGAGATATTTTTGAGATCCTGACTAAGACTTTCCAACTTTCTAACCTTGGGTCTCTCTACAAATTATGAAACTGGATGGGATCAAACACAGGGTACCCTACATGTATATATCTTTATATCTTTGTTCATTCATCCATTTAACATTTATTTTTAAGGGCATAGAATGTGCTTAGTCTTGTGCTAAGCACTGGAGACCCTAGCAGGGATGGAGAGAAACTGATTTCAAGGTCCAGTCAGGACTAGAGAGAAGGTGTGGTTAGGGAAGTCTTTTGGGGATACCGATTGCCTGGATCAGTGGTTTAGCACCTATTGTAATCAACTGAAGGGCTTGTTAAACACAGATTGCAGGAGCACACCCACATTTTCTGATTGTCTAGTGGGACTCAAGATTCCATATATTTAAAAAAATTTTTAACGCTTATTTATTATTGAGAGACAAAGAGAGAGCGTGAGCATGGGGGCGGCAGAGAGAGGGGGAGACACAGAATCTGAAGCAGGCTCCAGGCTCTGAGCTGTCAGCACAGAGCCCGATGCAGGTCTCAGACACATAAACCGTGAGATCATGACCTGAGCTGAAGTCAGGCACTTAACTGACTGAGCCACTTGGGCGCCCCAAGATTCCATATTTTTAACAAGTTCCCAGGTGATGCTCATGCTACTGATCTGGGGACCACACTTTTGTGGCCACTGACTTGGATGAAATGGAATATCAAGTTAGAACATAGTTAGACTTCATTAATACTTGCTGGACAGATACATGAATGGATGGATCAATCAGCCAATCATTTGAACTCCATCACTACATCAGTAGCGTAAAGCCCCAGTAAAAGGAGGCTACAGAGACAGACTTTACAGGGGCTTATTTATTGGGCAGTAATGAAGGAGTCTGCCCTTCTCTCCCTGTGGTCCTTAACATGACTCATCACTAACAAATGGTATGGCTGGAATTAATCAGGCTGCTTTTCCTATTTATGTCTTGCTCTATCTGGAGTTGCAATGGGCATTGCCTCCTCTGGAGCATAATTTGGGCTGACTCATTTCCCAAGTCCCTGATAGAAAGGTCAGTATGGCTCCAGTTTACAGCTGAAGGCATATCAGGAGCTATCGATCATGAGTTGCACATCAGAGAGATTAGCCACCCTCGTTTGTGTTCCTTCTTGGATACCCTGCCAAGAATCCAGCAGCTCAGTTGAATTAAAGGTTAAAAACTCACATTGATATATGTCTGTGGATGGAATAGGCAGTCAGCAGCATAGAAAATTACATGAGTCTAGTAGAGAGTGCATAAGCTTTGCTTGCATCCACGCATAGGGGGGTGTAAGTCCTGATCCTGTCACCTAAGACTTAGATGATCAACATGCTTGGCCCTTAATTCCTTCATCTCTAAAGTAGGCATAATGGTCATAAGGAGCTCATGAGATTGTTGCACATAATGTCCATAACGTGCTTAACACAATACCACCCTCCTCTTAGCCATTCAACACATTTTGCCTAGCACTGTTATTCATTAGCTTCTCAAACCATCTTCATCTATTCATGGTTTTGTACATTTTTTTTTTTGTAAATAATAAACTTAGATTTGGCCTGTACCCTCCGATTGCCTTTAGACTGGGTCTAGGAGGAAAAATGTCACTGCTTGCGTTTTCATTTCTGAGCCAGAGAACGGGGTGATTCACATACAGCTAACTTCTTTTTGCCACACAGTGTAAAGATTTCTACTCTGGGCCAGGACTCATTCCCTGTTAAAGGTGCCAAGAAGAAAAGCTGTAAAAGATGAGCACTGTCTTCCTTATAATCAGCTTGAAAAGGTAAAGGTACAATGTCCAGTTTCCCTCCCACTGCCCCCAAATCTTCTCCTGAATCCAGCAGTATTCCCTAGGATATGAACAACTAAATGAATAATGGTCCTTATCCACCTGGGAGTCCAGCACCCCTGGTTTCCAGTCCCGATTCCACCACTAAAAGTTGGGTGATCTCGGAAAATCTACTTAAAGCTCTGTCTGTCTCTGTTTTTATTATTCTTAACATAATAATATTACTAATGATTATTGTGAGGATTAAATTAATCTATTTGCCAATACTTGAAAAATACCACGTGCTCCATAAATGTCGGGTATGTGAACTCTTAGCATCTTATCCTGTTATGTGACCCTCATTTTAATATTTCTGGATTTGTTGAAGGAGTCCGTGCCCTTCAGGATTGGAATGGTTTCAATTATATCCCCTTTCAACCTCCTCTTTTTAATATAAAAGCTCTAATCCTTTTAGAGAGCCCACATCTCTTTCATCCCTTTGAATGTTATACTCGCCCAGCAATTTCTCGTCAAGCTACTTCTTTGGTCTTGCTGGCAACACTAAATAAGGCCTTTCTGAGGTAGGCCTTTCATCTACCCCGCCAAATACAGGGCCTTGTCCATAATAGGCACTCGATATATATTTGCTGAATAGATGAATGAATAAATGCAGCCAAGGCACATTCAAAAGTAATCGTGGCATTAAACTAAAAATAAGGCAGCTTTGTTTCTCTGTAGACATGCAATGGGGCTAAATTACTACATCCCCTTCAAAGAATTGTTCCAAATCAGTCACTCATAAGGAATTGTACAAAGCTCTTATTAATCATAATGCTATGATGAAACACAAGGGTGGGAAAGAGGACTGTCTCCTCTGCATTGGGCATCTCTTGGTTAGTACTCTGGCCAAAAATCCGTATCACCTAGACACAGCCAACATCAAAAGGAAAGCACCTCAGCTCTCATCTCCAGGTGCTTATGGTGACTAAAAATTGGCAAAAGTCCACCAATTCTGGAATCCCATGGACTGCTAGTGAGCTTTTGAAAAGATGTATTAGATCATCTTACTCTCTTGTTTAAAACTATCCAATGACATTCTGTGGCGCCTAAAACTCAGACTCCTCAATGGCCCTGCTTACCGTTTTGCTCCAGCATGGCCCCAGAGAGCCACCCCCTCAACCCACCCTGATCTATCCCTTAAGACAGAGGCCGGCAAACTTGTTTGGTGAAGAGCCAGAGAGTGAATATGTCAGATTTTGGAGACCATACCTTCTCAGTGCCAACTACTCAACTTTACCATTGTTGTAGGAAAACAGCTGTAGAAAATGTATAAATGCACGACTATGCCTGTGTTCCAATAAAAGTTTACAAAAACAGGTGGCCATCAGGATTTGGCCCGTGGGCCCTACTTTGCCAAGCCCTTCCCAAAGATAAGATTCTTTCCATAATTCTCTTCATCCATATCCTGCATTTAGTTGTTCACATTTGTTTGCTACTTACCTGGTTCGGTCACTAGGATGTGAGCTTGGTGAGGACAGGACCTTTGTTTTGTTGACTGCAATGCTTCCAGCACCTAGGACATTTCCTTGCCCTTAGTGTGTGTTTATTTGAATGAAGACCTTATCTCTTGTGACCTTCACTGCCACTCACTGTGCTGATTTTTCTCAGCTCTCAGAAAACTCCAGACTCATTCTGGTCTTTGCACTTGCCTTTGCCCTCTCACTCAGACTGAAGCATCCTTCCTTCTTGTTTTTCTCGTCCGCCTCTTCTATTCATTTAGCTTTCAGATCTTTGAAGTATCCTTTCTTGATCGTGCTAAGTAAAGTTTCCCAGAAGCTTCAGTGACTCTTATTTTCCTCACAATACTTATTAAGAAGTGGAATGATTTTTTTACTTGATTCCTGTACAGTGTCTCCCATGACTGCAGAAAGTTGATCAGCCTCTGTAGGGCTTAGAAAAGTGTATGACACAGGAGGTTTTCAATAAATACGTGTCTCAAACAGTGCTTTTCACATTTCAGTGTGTATATGAATCACCAAAGGGTCTTGTTAAAATGTGAATTTTGAGTCAGCGGGTCTGGGGCAGGGCCTTGAAATTCTGTGTGTCTGACAAGGTCCCAGGAGATACTAATGCTAATAGTCCATGGATCACTTTGAGCAGGGCAAGTCTAGCGACTCTTTTTGACTGCCTCGCCTCTAGGGTAGGAAGCAGGCTGTAGGCTGAGAATCCTTCAAAAAACATTTGAGATGTTTGCCATCCTGAGCCAAAGATGAAAGCAAGAGACCAATTCCATCCTTAAAAGCCATATCCAGTGAGAAATGGTAAGGACAGATTTTCCTGAGTCACTTAAGTGGTTTTGGCCTCAGGCACCAGGTCTTCAATGAACGGGAACTGGCAACATTTCCCATATTAAATTCACCTTGAAAATGCTGAATCATCCATGGGGAACCAAAACAAGTCTGTCTTCATTCTGTGTTCAGTTATGTCTCCATTTCTTTCAACCACTCTATTGCATACATTAGGGGAGTTGCTTGCTCTACATCTCAGTGGGGGGGGGGGGCCCTGAGAGACGTCTTATTTTTGCCGAGCCATGGGTCATGCTGCTTGTGTAAATGGCGCTGACTTGACCTAAAAGAAGACTCCCCACCTCAGAACTGAAGGGAATTATCCAACAGGGAAACACGATGTGGTAGACTGATTAAGAACTGGAGTCTGATCACCATTTAAACACTGTATGACCTGAGGCACAGTACCCACACTTTCAATGCCTCAGTTTCTTCCTTTTAAATGGGAAATAATAATACCTGATGCACAACACTGTTGTGATAATGAAGGGACCGAATTCTTTTAAATAACTTTGCACAGTGGAGGACACAATGTGCATATTCATCCGTAATAGCTACAATTCAGATTCTACTTTACTGTAGAGTATTGTTTTCATATTTATTGAAAGTTGCCTCATGTGTTAGAATTTGCAAAGTAGCTTTGCACATAATATTTCACACAATTATTTTAACATAGTGGTTAAGCCATAGACTGCTTGCTATTGCATTACAGGCAGTATATTAAGTGCTCTTTTATCTCATTTAATTCTGAAAATATCTAGTATGAAGTAGAGTCTCCATTCTGTAGGTGGGGAAACTGAGGCTTTGGATAGTGAAGAGGTTTGTTAAAGTTTACTCAAGTATAGGCTTGCAGGAAAGAGCTGAGCCCGGGTTCGGCTGACTTCAGGGCCCGAGTTATGCCATCCACTTTTGCTGGTTCTGTCATTCATGAAGTACAGATTTAGACGTCTTTGCTCTTGAACAGGAGCTCTTTCCATTGCGACACCAACCCTTCAGGTACTTTTCTCTTCTATAAGGGAGAGAGTCTGTATGATGATCATCAAACATACTTTCAAGTCTAGCAAACTAAGCTTCTGAGTTCGATTCTGATGGGTTTTGTTAGTTTGTTTTCCGTTTGTTTATTTCATTTTGGTCACTGTAGACATGCCCTGTTTGACAGAGCTTTGGCCCAGTGAATAGTGTATCTTCAACCCTCAAGAATGCTCCTTGATGGCCATACTATCCCTATGTTCTAGTTATCTATTGCAAATAATAGCAACCATATCAAAATTGAGTAGTAGCGGATTCTGTGTGTCAGGAATTTGGAAAGGACAGAGCAAGGGCAGCTCTTGTCTGCTTACAACATTTAGGATCCCAGTTAAGAATATCTGGGACTAAGGGATGACTGTATTGTCTAGAGGCTAGAATCATCTAACAGTGTCCTCACTCATATGCCTGGCACTTGGGCTGGAATTGATCAAAGGCTGGGCCCAGGTGGCACCGTGGACCAGAACACCCACGCCCACATATGGACTCTCCACGTAGCTTGGGCTTCTCACAGCATGGCAGCTCCGTACTGAAAGTAGTCTCCCAATTGGGAGCCCCTAAGGAACAAGCGATCTCTCAAGCCATCAGACTTATATTTGAAAATCATAGGATATTACTTCCTTTGTATTCTATGGTACAAGTGAATCACTAAGAAATGCACAGGTTCCAGGAGAGGGAATTAGATTCTACCTCTCGATGAGGGAAACAAAGTCACAATGCTAAAGAACATGTGGGAAGGGAGACTTTGTTGTGTCGATTTCTGGAAAGTAGAGTCTGCTGTGATCTTCAACCCCATACTTTCCCTATTTCATCATATGGAACGTTACTTTGCAAGAGGTCAAAAGCTTCTCTGATGGCCTCAAATGATCTGGAGATAAGAAGAAAAAGAATTTATCCAATGTATTGAATACTTTTAGAAAAAAAAGTTACCCTTCTGTGTGTTCAGTTCATGAGCAATAATAGTTAATGGAGGCTTTTGGAGTTATTAAGCATATCTTTCTTAGGTACAACCAAGAGATTCCTAAAGTGAGAAAGATTCATATGAAAGAACTTTAATGAATAACTGTACCATTTGTTTGCACCTTCAAGGCTGCAACATGCATATAATCCACACAACCTAACAAGGTAAACAATATCCCAAGTCCTATATATGAAGAAAATTTAGGATTAGAACTACTAAGTAATAGTTAAGTTTCACCCAGATAGGAAGTGGTAGAGAAAGGGCTCAGGCCCAGCTCTTTCAAAGACAGCCATAGCTGTTCGATGGTAATCTGGTAATACTCCTTGGAGCATTTAGTTTCAAGCTCTCCTTTTCAGTCAAGACTCTTGTTGTTTCAGGTGACAACAATAAAATCAAAGTTGGCTCATGTAGGTGGCAAGGCATGCCAGGTATAAGAGCTTCAGGCAAGGCTGGATCCAGGTGCTTCAACAATGTCCTTATGAGTCTGTCCCTGTCCATCTCTTGGTTCTCTTTCCTCCTCTTTTGGTTTCCGTCTTAAGCAGCCTCTCCCCCATGTGGTGATAAAGATGGTCACCACTCATTACAGGCCTATATGCTATCACTTGAGCACAGCCAGCAGGCATTTAACATCTCTTGTCTGTACATTTGAGAAAGTGTCTCTTTTATTTCTTACCTGGATTAAATTCTAATGTAAGATCCAATCTCAGTTGGATCACAAATTCATTCCCAAATCAATCCCCTGTGAGCAGATGAAATAAGATGGTTGGCCAGGTCTATGTCCGACCTTCACAAGCAAGCAATATGGACTGTGCATGGGGCTGGAGTGGTTTCCTACAGGAATACCAGCATGAGTATCCAGTGGCAAAATGATGAACATCAGGCAGGCGAAAACATCAGGTGCTGACTACATCCTCATTTTACAGATGGATAATCTTGTAGCTGGCAAGACTGATCCTTATTCCATTTTTATCAGTTCTTTCCCTCTGGCTCCCAGTGTTCTATTATTGCATCTGTTCCTCCTTCCTTAGAGGAAAAAAGTTGACAAATTTATTCACACTAAGGTGTGAGTCACTCAATCGCCAAAAAATCCTTGCATTCTAGTTTCTATAATGAGCATTCACTCATTTGCTAATATCTATTGAACATTCACTGTGTGACAGGCCCATGCTAGGTAAGCACTGCAGAGATCAAGGTGATAAAACAGGCAGGTGTTACATAGATTTGAGTATGTATTAACATGGTAATGGGAAAGTAAGGTATATTTTCATTTTTTAAATGTGAAGTTCATCAGGCAAAGGCCAAGTGCTCCCATATTTTCAAATTTGAGAAAGTCATAAATATTGCATAGAACTGCTTTCTGTCCTCCAACCCTCAGTGGCTCTGATTCAGCAGGTCTGGAGTAAAACCTAGTAATCTGAATTTTTATAAAGCATTCCCCAGTAATTTTGATGAAGGTGGTTCATGGACTTTACTTTGACTTCCGTTAGTTCAACCCACAGGATTTATTCTCTTGACTATATTTCTGAAATACAGAAATCTCTGAATGTCTCCGCAAAAGAGAAATCTTGGAGCAAGGATGCCTTTCCTTTCAAAACATACTGATTAGCAGCAGCTAATCTGGTCTTTTCATAGAGCAGCCACCCCCACTTCCTGTGTGTTGAGATTTGCAAAGTGGATAAATGATGCTGTCCATGCCCAGCCCACAGTACCAATCTTTTCACATCGAAAGCTGCTTACTGTGAACATCTGAGCCTCTTTCTAAGGGTTTTTTGTCTGTCTGTGGGAGCATATGTGGCCCATACATGTCCAGGTGGAAGACTGGAGAATGAATACCCGAAAGGCAGCTCTCAGTCAACATCAGCTGGGGAGTGGGTAGATGCGTACATCAGCTTCCTTCCTCTCCATTGGGGTACCTGAGTCACATTCTCTCTGAGTCCCCCCAAAGCACTAAGCTCCAGGTGTCCACAGTGGTGACTGGCTTGTGAGCTTTCCCTTCACTGGGTTCCTTCCTGCTCCCATCGTCTGTGGGTGTTCCTTGTGACCACTTCCTGTATAAAGGAGCAATTCTGTGATCCTTGTCTCCAAGTCATCTGCTTGGGAAACCCAAACCAAACCCCATGTATGTCTAATGGTAAAAGTCATGTGCTGTGCTCATAATAATTTTACTTAGAAATATTAAGTGCTGACAGTCGCCTTCAGATTACATCAAAGAAGAGGTTCTAGGCGAGTATTGAGAAAGTCAAGTGAGGGCTTAAATTAGACTGGATTCCTCAATATCTGATGCACAAACTAATACACAGGCCTTCAGTTATCAAGCACAAGGTGGAGACCTTATTATTATTATTATTATTATCATTATCATTATTTTTACCATTTGCTCTAAAAACAGACTCGGTCCAAGTGCTAAATAGTTATTCCAAAGAAAGATTTGGAGAAGGAACAGACTGATATTAAAATGTTAATTGTACTAAAATAGTCATAGAAAGTGCAAAGTGTATGTTTATTATGCAGAATGCATCCGAGCATGATTAGATGTTTGGCAGAATAGAAATGAGGAAAAGAGTGGAAAAAGCTGAGCAAAAACCAGCCAGACCCAAAGAATTACTCGAAAAGTGAATGAATGGAAAACTGCTTCTTGGGATTTGAATGTTGATGAGTAACTGGCATCTCCCTTCTTCATCTACTTGCAAATGGTAACAAATCATTCTGATGATAATTGCAGGATGTATCTATTTATGACAATCTGATGGACATGGAGATCATTCCATTTTGTGTTCTATTGATTAATCCCCAAACTAATCCATGGGCTCTCAGAAAAACCCAAGAATTAAGAGTAGCACCAAGGCTTTGTTCTCTGACCTGAAGAGAGAAAGCAAAGAAAACCATTTGTTGCATGAACACAGAAAGAAGACACAATTGTTATTCAGAGAAGAAGGCTGGAGGATAAGTTAAACACAGCCATTCTCATCGTTTTGCAAATTCATGTTGAGCCTCCTCACTTTTACAAAAGACCTACATTAGTACCTATTTTCATTAACCAAAAGAAATCCAAAGAGGATTTTCACCTTAACGGAAAAGGTGAAAAGTAAAAATAGCATTCAGCCTTTGTTGGCACTGAGCCCTTAAAGAGGCACCATGCACCCCGGGCAGCAAAAGTGGCTCCAGGAAGTTCCTTCCCCAGACTCCCAGTCAGCATCTCAGCTTCAAGAGCATCTCAGCCTCATAGCCTTGAAACAGTCTGTGAGCATCTGTGCTTTATCTCCATTTATTCTGTGAATCCATTAGAAAGATGTGTCCCTAAGGTATCAGAAAAGCCTTAGAGAAGGTATTTCGGGGGTCTGGGAATGTTCAAAAATGTTCCATAGAAACTAATGGTAATGGTTTCTTCGTTTTGTCTCATTTAGGCTTAGGGAAGTTTACAGAGACGTGCTCTACTTTTTTTTTTTTTTTTTTTACAAATAGTTAATTGTCAAGTTGGTTTCCATATAACACCCAGTGCTCATCCCCACAAGTGCCCTCCTCCATGCCCATCTCCCCCCTCCACTCCCCCCACACCCATCAGTCCTCAGTTTGTTCCCAGCATTCAAGAGTCTCTCATGGTTTGCCTCTCTCACTTTCCCCCATCATTTCCCCCCTTCTTCTCCCCCTTGTTCCTCCGTCAAGTTCCTCCTAATCCTCCTATACGTGCAAACATATGATATTTGTCCTTCTCTGCCTGACTTATTTCGCTCAGCATAACACCCTCAAGGTCCATCCATGTTGCTACACATGGCCAGATGTCATTGTTTCTTATTGCCATGTAGTATTCCTTGGTAGAGATAAACCACATCTTCTTGATTCATTTGTCAGTTGATGGCATTTAGGCTCTTTCCATGTTTTAGCTATTGTGGAGAGTGCTGCTATGAACATTGGGGTCCATGTGCTCCTATGCATCAGCATTTCTGTATCCCTTGGGTAAATAGACATGTTCTACTTTTGGAAAGCGGGGTGCAGGAAAGGGGCTAGGAGAGCTCTTTCTGATATTCAGGATTTTTGTTCTCTATTCTTGTGATAACTACCAGGGAGAGATCAGTTTCAAAATTTGTTTTCAGTTCTACAATGAAAATTCTTTTTGAAGTTCATTTATTTATTTTGAGAGAGAGTGTGTGAGTGGGAGGGACTCAGAGACAGGGAGAGAGAGAATCCCAAGCAGGCTTGTGCTATCAGCAAAGGGCTCCCACAGGGCTCAGTCTCACAGATTGTGAGATCATGACCTGAGCCAAGATCAAGATTCAGAGGCTTAACCAACTGAACCACCAAACACCCCTTGAGCTGTAGAGGAAAACACACCATTGAAAAGCTCCTGAAAACAATTTTGCTGTGTTTTTTATCTTCTGAATTTTAGATAATGCTATTCTTCTAATGAAAATATTAGATATTTTCAGAAATCTCATCTTCAAAGCTTCTTCTATAGCTAATGGTAACAAAGTCAACTATCTCTGTTAAGTTTCTTAACTTACAAGCAACAGAAATTGACCAGGTCCATCTAACTTAAGCACAAAGTAACTCATTGGGGGTGCTAGGAAGAACAGTTCAGATTTGAAGGAAAGCCTGGAGAACCAGAAAGGAAAAAAGGCTACCCAGAACTAGTGATGCTCTGGGGATCCTGGGAGCAAGAGCAAATTGGACAACTCATCAGCCACCCCAACTAGGATGAACCAGCTGCAACTGTGTTTGCTGCCTTCCTGTTACTTCATTAAAGAATCAAAATACTGGGAAACAAAGTATAATATTTTAGCTTGGGTTATAGGACCACCTCTTGGCAAGGGGAGAAAATGTACCTAGAATGATAGTTCTACCAAAATGGCATACAGTGGGGGAGAAATAATTCCTCCAAAGAAAAGTAGGTACTAGAACCAGAAGAAGGGGAACTCTAGAGACTGAAAGTCAGGCGAGAGGCAGAGGTTAATGCTTACTGAGATAACAAGACTGTGAAAATGCACCAGCCTTAGAGCACCTTGTCTTACTACCTCATCATCTTACTACTTTGCTACCTTGTCCAAAATATTTTCTTTTCTTAATTTTTTTTCTTTTTAATATTTATTCATTTTTGAGAAACAGAGTGTGAGTGCTTGGAGGGACAGAGAGAGAAGGAGACACAGAATCCTAAGCAGGCTCCAGGCTCTGAGCCATCAGCACAGAGCCCGACGTGGGGCTTGAACCCACAAACCATGAGATCATGACCTGAGCTGAAGTCAGATGCTTAACTGACTGAGCCACCCAGACACCCCCAAGATATTTTCTTTATAGCCACAATGACTGTCATACCACCATTAGAATTTTTTTGGAAAGACATCACTTTTGAAAGGTGTCCCCCTGGCTTTTGTCTCTAGCCCTAAAGCTCTCTATCCTTTCTCGTTATTCTTCCAGACTCTAAACACATAAGCCCCGCCAAGATGCTCTACCCTCTACTGCTGCATATGGCTCCTTAACAACTCAAGTTTGAGGGATAAATTGTGACTCTCTGAGTTCTAATACATGAAAAATTGCCACGTGCTAGGAATTCGATATTGTATTCCTGGTTTTGAGAATTTTACACCTATATTCCCCTCTGTGCAGGTAGACCCTATAGTATAAAAGAAGAAATAATGATGGTAATACAGGAGCCCTTGAGAGCCCAGTGGGACATATTCCAAACCCTTTGAAAACCACCAAGTTCTAAGCTATATCTCTTTGAATTATATTTTCCCCCCCCACAAAATGCAGTAAAGCATAACTGAGAAAGTATAAATAATCCCCTCAGTCTTTAATGATTCTATAATCACGGGACGAAAGTCATTTACAAAGCCATTAAAATAAATACTGGTTGGACCACTCACTGAAACAATTTCACAAATGATTTTTTTTTCTTGTTTTCCTAAGAGAAACTGCAGAGATCTGACTCACTGCTGAAAATGACACTTTCTTCTTTGATGTCTCCAATACATGTAATTTCCAGATCAGAACTCCCAATTTTGTAAACCTCTCCATGTCTACCACCAGTGCTGGAAGGGAGTGGTAGATAGTGAGTGGGACTCTGGGCTTTGACTTCCCTGATTAAAATCCCAGATCCACTAGTTAGTACTGTGTGAATCTGACAAGACCTCTTTTCAGTAAGCCTTGTTTTTCTCATCTGTAAAATGGCATAATGGCAATACCTTCATGGGATAATTCATTTTAGCATTTAGTGTCTGGCACTTCGTAAATGTTCAGTATACATTAGCTACTACTTCAAAAAAAAAAAAAGCTCTGAACTGAGGACTGATGGGGGTAGAGGTGAGGGGAAGGGGGGTGATGGGCATGGGGGAGGGCACTTGTTGGGATGAGCACTGGGTGTTATATGGAAACCAACTTGACAATAAACTATTTAAGAAAAAAGAAATTCTATAAAGTTATAACATCAGGAAATCAATAGCTTCTGCAAAGATGAGTAGAGAATAGCAAAGCACCTAAAACCATCCATGCTGGGTGTTCAGCAAGGTTCGTTCACTAGCTAGCTGACTCATTCCCCACACAATTCATGTTTGTATCCTAGAAAAATTTTAAATTCCTTAATAGGATCAACCTTCAGAGTCACTTACAAATAACTGAAATACGAAATCTGTATGCACCTAGGATGTAATGCAGCATTGACAAATAACTGGGGAGTGAAATGGTAAAGTTTCAGAAGGAACATCCTTGAAATATCATCTGGCTTTGTGACACAGACAAAAGCGTATTAAAGTCTGTAGCAAAGTAATTCCAAACATAACTGGGCTACAGAATGCAGTACATAAAATTGTATAATCCTCTGGGTGACTTATTAGAACCTTGGGGTTAATACAGGACCAATTAGGTAGTTCAGCTCACTAATGCGATCATCCCATGATGGTACCATAGAGTTTCCCAGGAAACACATCAGTGTTGCTGAAGTGGAGGCAGAGCATGAAAAATAAATAAAAGTCCCATGGCTTTTGGTCCTGCAAGAGAGTTAGTTGCAAAATATCATGGGAAACACATGCTTACTATTGCCTTGGTATGACTTAATGCAAAGCAACCAAATTCCATGAACACATGGGAAAATGGCATAGACCGTATACATGTCTTGTGGGAGTACTGATGCCCTGGTGAGGCAAAAAGTATGCAGTTAGATGGACACTTAAAGAAAATGCTGCTTTACTCGAATGCCAAATATACAAAATGTGATAGATGCAATTATTTTCAGCAGAGGTTTACTTTGAGTGGAACTGTTCCCTGCCCCCCTGATTTGGGGCCTGGCCATGCAATGTGGACATGAAGTAAACCATAGAACATGGACCCGTAGTTAGCCGAGATTCCTCATATGTTAGCATGCTTTGCCTTGCTCTCCTGCTCTCCTGCCATTCATCACAAGAGGAACATCCCTGGGCAGGCACTGATCCAAACGGGATGAGCAGAACTGAATCCAACTCAGCCTTGAGGGAGCCAAACCCAGTCAACCCACAACACGAGAACCATTCCAGCTGATCCTCAGGCCCACAGGCAAGAAAAATAAATGCTTATTGTGAGCCACTGGGTCGTGGGACGATTTTTTATGCAGCACTGCTGACAGATTAATAATAGCAGCTAATACCAATTGAGCCCTCACCTTGGGCTAGGCACTGAACTAAGGACTTAACATTCATGATTTGTTTTAATTCCAAGGCAACCTGGAGGGGCAGAAATTATTCTTCTATTAAACAAGTTAAGTGATTGGCCTGAAGACACATGATTAGCAAATGGCAGAATGGAGATTCACATCCAGGGCAATCTGACTTTTGTGCCTGGTTATGTTTTCCGTACACGGTGCCACCCCTCTTCTGTGTTCATTTATGTTGGGGTTGAAGCACCGAGACCTCATTCTTCTACTTGTTTTGAAATTCATTTGTCTGGCCTTAATAGCTATTTATCGTGTACTTATTACATACTAGGCATTGAGTCTGGCATACGGGAAGCACTCACTGCTCACTGGAAGTTAGTTGATATTGGTTATACCATGTGACTATGTAAAAACAAATTAAACAATGAGATCTTAAAACAATAAAGGGAGAAGAATAATGTGGTTCTATGAATAACATATTTGATATAACTGAATAAACCACTTAAAAATTTTTAATGTTTTATTTATCTTTGAGACATAGAGACAGAGTGCGAGCAGGGGAGGGGCAGAGAGAGAAGGAGACACAGAATCCGAACAAGGCTCCAGGCTCTGAGCCGTCGTCAGCATAGAGCCCGATGCAGGGCTTGACCTTACAAACTTTAGATCATGACCTGAGCCAAAGTCAGACACTTAACGAACTAAGCCACCCAGGTACCCCAAGAAACCACTTTTAATTGTTCATGTTAAACACCTGATTGCTACCAAATAATATCTCAGAGATTTAGTTTTATTATAAGGGCAAATCAATTTATTTAAGACCTAAAATTTTTAAAATTCTATCACCTTTCTCACTGACAGCTTTTTTATTCTAAAATCTTTGACCTTAAGTTTGTTTTAAAAACAAACAAACAATGGGGTGCCTGGGTGGCTTAGTCAGTTAAGCATCGACTTCAGCTCTGGTCATGATCACATGGTTCGTGGGTTCGAGCCCCACGTCGAGCTCTGTGCTGACAGCTAGATCAGAGCCTGGAGCCTGTTTCAGATTCTGTATCTTCTTCTCTCTCTGACCCTCCCCTGTTCATGCTGTCTCTTTCTCTCTCAGAAATAAATAAAACATAAAAAAAAGTTTTAAAAAGACTTTAAGAAAATAAAAAAACAAACAAAATTTTCCAAAACAATATGTAACTTCCTCTATCTCATATGCTTCTAACATGGGGAGGTATTATATGTAGGCCAGAATATTTCTATATAGATAAAATAATACCGCACCCCAAAGTAATATTCTAGGGTATGTAAGGAAGAGGCTCTTTTTTTCACATATTTTCAAAGCTTTTAAGAGTTAGAGAAGGCAAAGTATTTCTTGAACAACTACTAGATACCAAGTACTAATATAAGATCTGAGAATTTTGACACTGTTCAGTAAAGCACCTTCATTTTACACGTCAGGAAATCTCAGAAGGTATTCACAGTGTCCCTTGTCACACAGCTGGTTGTGGGCAATTGCAACTTAGAATCAAGTTTCTTCTAATGAAATGAATCAGGCATTTTGTTTTGCCAGAATCAAATGAGAAGTGAAAAATGACAATGGTTGCTCTGTACCTGGAGCCGCAAATGCAAACACCTGCAAAGGCCATTCATGTAAAAATAAAGGAGTGAAAGTGTCAGGGCAGGAAGTGAAGACAGCTGTGGTAAGAGGGAGAGCCCAGCGTCTGGGGCAGTACCTGGTGATTGCCCACCAGGGTGGCTCCTGACATCCTCCGTTCTTGCTACCAGAACCCCGACTTTGTTCAGGTCATAACGTTCTCAACCCTTGGTGATGAATCAGGATTGGTGAAAACAAATAGCAGTAATCCCAATATCTTTGTTGGCCAGTAGGCAGGTAGGCGTGGCTATGTGACCCAGCTCTGGCCAATGAGGGCCAGGGAAAGATGGCTAGGAGGCTTCTGGGAAATTTTTCCCTTCCTTAATAAAGAGCTAGATGGGCAAGGACCACTCCCTTAAATGACCCCTTCTCCCTTCATACTGATATGATAAGAAAGAAGGAACAATGTTAATACACTGAGGATGGCAGCAAAAGATAGAAAAACACTGTTGTTGAGCTCTTGAATGAAGCCTAAACAAGGCTTTTCTCGGATTCCTGTGGGTTAAACCCTTATTACTTGCAGCAGAATGCATTCCTGACTGCTGTCAGGAAGAGGCAGCTACCAGTCAGCTCCCACCAGCTACTGAATGTGGGAATGCTGGCCTAGTGTGGGCACCTTTTCCACTAAAATAGAAATAAGTATTTTTTTAAATGTGAAACCACCTGTTTTTAAAACAATGGAAACTAAAATCATTAAAACACTGTACATACCAAACAAAACACACCTTCAGGCCAATTCTGTGAGCTGCAATTGGGCAGTTCTTGACAGCTGCATGTATCAAGTTAGTAAAGTCTGTCCCAAATTAACTACCCATTTTGCTGGCTGGTCTTATAAGAAACTCACAAAAGGACCATCAAAAAGCAATTATTATGTGAGCACTGAATCCTGAAGATATAATAAACCAGATTTGCCTTCCTGGACTCAAGAAGAAAAGGAATAGCTCCTCCGCACAATTGGCCTTGGATTTAAAGAGAAAGTTGAATTGTTAGGTCAGAGAGAGGATTGAATCTGGTCAGACATTTCAATAGGTCTGCTTTCCAAATTGATTTGTCATTCCTTTGATAAGATCTCAGAAACTGATTGCAGAGCTACTTGGAGCTCAGGGTTCAGGCAAAGCTCATCAAAAAAGAAAGAAAATAAGACCCTTCTTATGTCAATAATCAAACCAGGGACCTGCTGCTAATCTCGGATTTATTGTATGGCTTTGGATGCTGCCCCAGACTGGCATAAAATAGCAGCAATGCTAGTAACAGCAATGATAACAGCAATGGCCTCCATCCAATCTAGACACTGAAATACATGTCTACTGTTTTCATGTTGGGAAACTGCCCTCCTCTGCCCCTTATGGTACCAGGCGGACTGTAAATCCCAGGGGCTTGCCTCTCTTACAACTTGGACCCAAACCTAGCCAGTCATCCTCTTGTGTGATTGGCTGCAGATGTGGCATGTTTTGCAATCAGGACAATCTTTTATGAGAGTCAGTATATGGACAGAGAGACAGAATCTCTATTCCCTCCATCATCCTAAACTATAAAGAAGAATGGGGTGCAGTACCAGATGCCATCTAATCATCACAGATACAAAACCTGTCTGAAAAAGAAGCCAAGTCATTGGTGTGTAGCCTAGAGCTGGGGAGAGAGACAGATCCCTGACAATACTGTTTAAATTTCTGAATCCATCTGTGCCTGAAAAACGTTCATCCCTTGGACATTCCAATTAAGGAAACCAATGAATTCCTGGAGAAATATTACTAAAAAGTCAGTACAAAAAGTACCAATGTGCTGAGACTATAGAACAATTAGACATAAGCTATAATTGACTGCCTAGAATGTATGGAAGGACAATTTTAATCCATAAACCAGCCAGAAAATTCCCAGTGGAAGAACAAGGTGTGTTTATAGCAACCAAAACAGAAAGAAGTTATAAAGAACATAGAGATGACATATGGTAATAAAAAAAAAAAATCTCTGCTTGCAACTCTAAACAAGTCACCCTATTTTCAATTGTTATCTTCTTTTTACTTCTGTTTTTTTCCCTACTACCTTCAGAGGAGGTGTATAATCTGCAGATTCAAAGGGCATGAATTCTAGTGGATAATGCTTACAGACAGGCATCTTGCAGGCCAGGAAAAGCCTGTGTCTGTCTTCCTTCCTTCCTTCCTTCCTTCCTTCCTTCCTTCCTTCCTTCCTTCCTTTAAGTTTATTTATTTATTTTGAAAGAGACAGAAAGAGCAAGCAGGGTAGGGACAGAAAGGAGATGGACAATCCCAAGCAGGCTCCACGCATTCCCAGAGCCCGATGCAAGGCTTGAACCCACAAAACTGTGAGATCACAACCTGAGCCAGAATCAAGAATCAGACACTCAACTGACTGAGCCACCTGGGTGCCACACACCTGAGTTTTTCTTAAGCTTTGTTTCTTCTCCATTGTTAACAAATTATATCATTTTTCTGACAAGGAGGAATAAACATTCATTCTGAACTCAGGCTTGAATTGAATCAGGTCGATTGTTGGGAGTCTCAGCTTTGCCCTGGATGAGCTGTGATACTTACGTAGGTTACTTAAACTCCAGGGGTATCACTTTTCTCAGGGGGAATAGAGATTGAGGTGAGCATTACACAAGCTTCTGAACACAAGCCCACTGCCTTGCACGTTCTACAAACTCAAATAAAGAGGTGTTTGACACTCAGTTCTTTTTTCTCCATTATCTCTTTTGCCCCAGATGTTTAGTCTCTTCCACCTCTTTTCCTGTTATTTCTCTGTTTATCAATAATGTTTTCTCCAACTATGTGTCTTTTGTTTCCCACTACCAAAATGTAGCATAGTGGAGAACACAGAGTGATGTTCAATAAATCCTCTACCCCAACTTATGCCTTGAATGCTCTACATTGTATCTTCAACTGCTTTCCTAACATTTCCACTTAGATAGCTAATGTGTAAGCACCTCAGATTTAGCACAGCCAAACTCAGTCTTCCCTACCTGAAGAAATGGCACCACCATCCACCCAATGCCCAGATGACTTTGGTCTTCTATTTCATATCCCCATATCCAAATAATCCAATAATCATTTCCAAACTGGGCCTACTTACTAAATATATCATATACTCCACAATTGTCCCTGACTACCAATGCTCTATCACTCTAGTTCAAGCCACCATTTCCTCTTGTCTGGTCTCCTGAGTGTCAACTAGTCTATTATTGAATTCAGAGTTGGCCTAAACTGATTACTATGAGATGTTCGTGATAAAGACAAAACTTACAATCTCTGACATCATGACTATTTTTCCCTTGGAAATCTTTAAGATCATATTCGACCAAGGAGAATTCACTGCAAGCTAGAGAGGTCAAAGCACTGTGTCATGAATTTTCTCAGTGCAGGGCAAAATCTGGAAATTCTTGAGATTCTGGAATTTGAGTGTTATACTGGAGGAACATGACTATACATCCCCTGGCAGCAGGTCACAAGCTTAGGGCTCTCTCTAGGGCTACTTTTCTATCTCTCTAGGGCTAACACTGGGAGGGAAACCTGGCTTTTAAGCTCATGAGAAGTTCATGGGAACCTGGTGAATTAATTAGACTCCTGTGAAGTTCAATCAATCACAGCCCAAAGTCCTGGGGGTGTGTGGCAGGGGGGAGAAGGTAGCAATTAATCTCTGGTTTCTAGTGCTCAAACAAAACAAGAGCATTTAGGCTACTGAGTACTAGACACAGAGTCTTGATTACAATTATAGGTACCCTTTAGGAACAATAATACTCGGATGAACCATATGAAATTGCCATTTTTGTTGGTCAAATGGTTGAATAATAGCAATTTATATTATTTTACCTAATAATAACAGCTAATGTTTATTCATTTCTTACTATGTGTTAGGAACTACATGAAATGCTTTATGTGCATTGTGTGAAAGGGCTTCGCGCAATTAAAGGGATTCATAATTACTGGCAGTAATTATGATAGTTAATAATGCCTCCCTCAATCCCCCAATAATCGTAGGTAGTATTATTACCTCACTTTAGAGAACAAGAAACAGAGTGAGACAGGCCCTGTAGCTCTTCCAAATCCAAGCTACCAAAATCTACCAAAGGGTAGAATCAGAAATAAAGAATAAATATCAAAGCCTCTCAGCTTCTAAAGGCCATGAGTTACTGCTTTATTGAGTCCCTACTATCTACTGGGCACTTAGAGAACACTATTTCTAAGTTTTACAAATGTGCCCAAGACGTAAAGATCAACCCCATTTTATCATTTTTGTTTTTTATAAGTAAGTTTATTTTATTTATTATTATTATTTTTTTTATTTCAGAGAGAGAGTGTGTGAGTAGAGTAGAGGCGCAGAGGGAGAGAGGAGTTTAAGCAGACTCCACACTCAGCATGGAGCCCAACATGGGGCTTGATTCCAAGATCCTGGGATCACGACCTGAGCCCAAATCAAGAGTTGGACCCTCGACCCACTGAGCCACCCAAGTGCCCCAAAAATCATCCGCATTTTAAAGAGAGGCAATTGAGCCTCCAAGAGGTTATGTGGCCCCAAGCCAGATAATACTTGGAATAGCTGTGATTTAAACCCAGAGCTGTTTGATTCCACAGCACTTACTTTTTTCCCCTATGCCAAATTGTTTCATATACGAAAGAAACTGTTTGGGGTGGGAAGGGATATACACACACATACATGCACACACATGTACACCTATATGCACACACACACGTACGCGTGTGTGTGTGTGTGTGTGTGTGTGTGTGTGTGTGTGATTTGTTAAGACCAATCAGCTGGATTTTTAACAAAAGTTTTTCTTCACCTTCTGGAGATTATATGATTTGAATCACTGTCCCAAGAGCACAATGCCTATGCTAATCAATACTGAGCTCAGAAATTAAAGCTACCTAACCCTAACCCCCAAATTTGTTCTGGATAGAAGCTGATGCCTTCCTATACTGCAGTGAACTTCCAAGCCCATCTCTTTTGCTTGGAAAACTTCCTGCCGCCTCCCTGCTCTCCTCGGGGAACCAATGCCGGCAATGTGTGTGGAATGACTCACTGAAACGTTGTAAAAATGAACAGATCTCTCCAAAGCTGTCAGCCAACACGGAGAAATTTGGTACAGACCGTCAACCAAATGGAGCTCGATTCATCTATATTAAGATGATGGGAATGAGTCAACTCTCAGGAGCCTCGAACCTTTCATTTTAATTAGTGCAAATAATGTAAAGCAAATGCTTTTAAAACACTAAAATTCAACAAGCTGCCCACATTTTCCCATAAATACTCCACCTCCACTCCCCTCCCCTTTCCCTTTTCACACACACAAGAAATTGATAAAGTCCAAGGACAGCCTTTGACTAGAATCATTTCTCTGTCCTCATATGGTGGCCAAAGTCTATAGTTGCCAGAGTTGTAATTCTGCTAGCCACAGTCTAGCAGACCCTCCTCGGTGAAGAACCCAGAAGATTGGAACTAAAAACTGCTTCTAGAATAGAAAAGAATGTGGTTTGGAGTAATTCTTTACATCCTGGATAAATGCATGGAATGCCAAAGGTTTATTGTCCATTATGTGAAGACATTTGCTTTTATTAATGTTTATTTATTTATTTTGGGGGGGGAAGAGAGAGAGAGCAAGCGAGCATGAGTTGGGGAGGAGCAGAGAGAGAAAGAGAACCCCAAGCAGGTTTTGCACTGTCAGTGCAGAACCCAACATGAGGCAAGATCCCACGAACTGTATGATCGTGACCTGAGCCAGAAACAAGAGTCAGATGCTTCATGGACTGAGCCACCCAGGCACCCTGACATTTGCTCCTATTCATTAATCAGAATGTCTTATTAATCATAAGGAGTATGTCATGAAATGAGACAGAACTGGGTTCAAATTCTGGCTCTAGCACTTACTAGCTGTGTAGACATAGTTTGCTTAAAAACATATCATTTCATTTCTCTCCCTGTAAAATAGGACTAATATTCCTACCTCACAGCATTTTTTTAAAGATTAAATGAAATAGAAAGCTTGTTAAGGACTTAAGCAATGTCTGGTTCATAATAAGTACTCAACAAACATAATCAGTGTCATAATCATCTGGGTATTAGACAGCACTTTTTCTTAGCTTTAAGCAAGAGAAAACCAACGTAAACAGGCTGCAGCAAAACAGAAGATAAAATAAAAATAAAATAGATATTTGTAGACTTATATACCATACAATTCTAGGGAATCATCAGGTCCAGAAAAAAGTGGATCAACTTCTATCATCAAGAATCTGAGTGCTCGGAGCACCTGGGTGGCTCAGTTAGTTAAGCGTCCAGCTCTTGATTTCAGCTTAGGTTATGATCTCATGGTTTGTGAGGTCAAGCCCCACCTCCGGGCTCTGTGCTGACAACGTGGAGCCTGCTTGTGATTCTCTCTCCTCTCTCTGCCCCCCTGTCCTGCACTCTCTCTGTCTCTCTGTCTCTCTGTCTCTGTCTCTGTCTCTCTCCCTCTCTCAAAGAAAATAATAAACATTTTTTTAGAAACTTAAAAAGCAGAAAGTATCTGATTCCTCGTTAGTGGCTTGCACTTTACCCCTGGGAAGAGAATCCTTCCCCAATAGTTCCACTGGAAATTATAATCCTGGTACACACTGGGCCAAAATTCTCACAACTGTTTCAGCTCTTACTGACCAGGCCATACTCCTGGCTCCTAGTTCGGGGGCAGTGAGATGGAGCAAACCCCACTTGAACTCTACTGTCTGAAATTAAGGGGAAAATGAGTCCTCACAATAAAACCAAGATGTCATCACCAGAAAGGAGGAATGGGGCCAGAGAGGCAAAAATAGCAGATTATCACTTAAGTCTGGAGGAGTTAAAACTGGCTTGAGACGTAAAGTCCAAATCAGCCAAGTTTCTTGTGATTCACTGTACAGAAATTGGAAAACTTTGAAGGTGACATGATGAGTCTCTTCCTTCTAAAATCCACTCTTCCATTTGGAATCCATTTTTTTTTTTTTTGTATTTTTTTTAAATTTACATCCAAGTTAGTTAGCCTATAGTGCAACAGTGATTTCAGGAGTGGATTCCTTAATGCCCCTTACCCATTTAGCCCATCCCCCCCCAACCCTTCCAGTAACCCTCTGTTTGTTCTCCATATTTAAGAGTCTTTTATGTTTCGTCCCCTCCCTGTTTTTATATTATTTTTGCTTCCCTTCCCTTGTGTTCATCTGTTCTGTCTTAGAGTCCTCATATGAGTGAAGTCATATGATATTTGTCTTTCTCTGACTAATTTCGCTTAGCATGATACCCTCTAGTTCCATCCATGTAGTTACAAATGGCAAGATTTCATTCTTGATTGCCGAATAATACTCCACTGTATACATATACCACATCTTCTTTATCCATCCATCCGTCGATGGACATTTGGACTCTTTCCATACTTTGGCTATTGTTGATAGTGCTGCTATAAACAGTGGGCTGCTGGAATCCATTCTTGATACACTGGGTCAAATAAATAGTTTTTAGACTATTTTATTTATTTTATTTAAATTTTTTTAATATTTATTTTTGAGAAAGAGAGCAAGCGAGCAAGCAGGAAAGGGGCAGAGAGAGGGGGAGACAGATAATCCGAAGGAGGCTCTGAGTTGTCAACACAGAGCCTGATGCAGTGCTTGATCTCACAAACCATGAGGTCGCAACCTAAACCAAAGTTGAGAGTTGGATGCTTAACCAACTGAGCCACCCAGGAGCCCCAGTCTTCAGACTGTTTTAAATTCTTGTCAAAGCCTCTATAATATGACTGGCCACATACCAGATGGCATTTCCAGTTCAGTTAAAATCACTTCTAACTATATAAAAGTCTGAAGAGCAGCTTCTCTTGTGGAATGAAAGGTGATAGCCTGCATCTCTACCTATGTTCTTTAATTCTCAACCCTAAGAATGAAGTATCATTATCATTATTTTACAGTTGAGGAAACTGACCCTCAGCAAATTGGAAGGAATTGCTAAAGCCATGCAGCTATGAACATAGCCCGATTGTATTTCTAATTCACATGTTTCTGACTCCACCAAAGTTTATACTTTTCCTGCAATAATTGTCCATCACTTTACTCAACAACAGCCATAAATAGTTCCTTGCCTTTGGGGCTCCTTGTTCCATATTTGAAGTGCTTTGTGGAGAAGGTAAGATAATTGTGAATAAACCTGAGTCTCCACACCAAGCAATTGTTTCACACTAACACCAAGGACAGGTGAGAAAGCAACTCCCTGATAATTGCCACCTTCCTATCAACAGCCACCCTTTTCATATAGGGATGTCTCACTCTGCATCTCAGCCGAAGGGTGGGTGCTTTTAAAATACCCTGAGGAAAATCCTTTCTGGCATTTTGAGTTGAGCAAGCATAAGACAGCAGACATTCTCCATTCCACAAAGAACCTGCCAATGTGTCTTGTACTCACGGCACTGTGGGAATCCCAAATCTCACAACAGCTAGCTTGACATGGGCAGCGATTTTGCTGAAGGGAAATACACCATGCTGTTAGAATTATTTCATTGTTGTTTTGGAGAGGTTTTATTTTTATTTTCTTTTGAGATTACAAGCATGGTCATCATGGGCACCTTTGAATTCATCAACAGGTGTGGGATATTTTGGAGTTTTCCAAATACGAGGAATTCCCTATTCAGGAATAGGTTGTCAGAGATGACTTTATCTGAGAAAACTGCTTTCCCTGAAATGTAAGCCAAAGTATGCTACGTTACTTGAGAGGTTTCCCACCACATAATTCCTCATTTACATCCTCAGTGAAGATGCAGGAAGCTTTAAAGCTCAATCTCTGGGGGCACCTGAGTGGCTCAGTCAGTTAAGTGTCTGACTATTGTTTTTGGCTCAGTTCATGATCTCATGGTTGGTGAGATCAAGCCCCACATCGGGCTCTGTGCTGATAACGTGGAGCCTGCTTGGGATTTCTCTCTCTCCATCTCTCTACCCCTCCCCTGCTCCCTCTCTCTTTCTCTCTCTCACACACTCTCTCTCTCCAAATAAATAAATAAACATTTTGTTAAAAAACTAAATCTCCTGACTTCAGAAGAGCTATGAACATCTAGAATGCGCCACCCATCCTGTTAGTCTGAGGCCAGGGACCATTCATCCATTTCCTTTATTCACTTCATTCCTAGAGTTGCTGGCTGCATGACTATCCATGACCAGTTCTCCATATGGTGACAGATTTGGCAGAAGGTTGCTGGGTGTGTTGACCCTAATGGTTACCTAGACTGCTTCCTTCCCAACAACTTTTCAGAGGTGGAATGGATTAGATCCTGGAGAGCATGCACATGGATGCTGAGCTTGTCAAAAACACATGTATTTCTTTCAAAAATGTGTGCCTGGTGATGCAAAGACACACACACACACACACACACACACACACACACACCAGATACATAAATATATAGTCCACAAAGTTATAATAGTGAATAAATAAAAACATTAACAGTCTGTAGATTTCTTTCCCAAGCCTGCTAGTAACATGAGAGTTCTATTGAGGAGTTCTAAATGAGGAGTTCTATTCTTGCTTTATTTCAAAGCACCCATTAAAGTGAAGAAAATGACTTTTTGAAATTTTGGGTGCCGATGAGGTGCCTGGCTGGCACAGTCAGTTAAGCATCTGACTGCAGCTCAGGTCTTGATCTCGTGGTTCATTAGTTTGAGCCCCGTATCTGTATCTGTGCTGACAGCTCAGAGCCTGGAACCTGCTTCAGATTCTGTGTGTGATTCTCTTTTTGCTCCTTCCCTGCTCACACTCTCTCTTAGAAATAAATAAACATTAAAAAAAAGTAACAAAAAATTTGGGGGTGCCCAGGACATTAGCAGTATGTATGCATGTGGCAGTTGCTCAGTAAGTAATTGTTAAGTGAAAGAAAGAACAACTTAAACAGCTGTGTAATTCTTGGCATTTGGTAATTTCTTCTGGTATTGCTGTCATGTGTAGGGAATGTTTAACGCTTGTGGTTTTCTTAGTTCCCTCGGGAGCAGCCCATGACACAAGCGCTGGAGTTAAGTACCTTGACAGGTGATTAAGGAGATGCCAGTAAAGGAGAGAGGACTTGAAGTAGGGCTGGCCCGGGAGAAAGCTAACAATGGATGCTTTCACAAACAGGCTACCACTGTGGCATCTGGAGCTCAGTGCCCTCAGGGACACTGGGGATACAGTGTGGCCTGAGGGGCCTGGGGTATTCACTCCCACTCCTTCCTACCCGTTACTGATTGAGGCCTGTTCCTGGAGGTGGTAACTCCCCCGCCCTATGATCAGTCTCACCGGTGAGCCAGGCAGGCTCCAGTGGCCAAAGACAGCTCTCTGAAATGACAGACTCTGAAATGACCCCAGTAGTCTCCCCCACCCCAGTATTTATACTGCTGTTTAATTCTCTTCCCTGGAGTGTGGGCTGGACCTAATGGTTTGATTCTAAGGAATAGAACATGGCAAAAATGATAAACTGTTACTCCCAGGGGATTAGATCTCTCTCTCTCTCTCTCTCTCTCTCTCTCTCTCTCTCTCTCTCTCTCACACACACACACACACACACACACACACACACACACAAAGGTGTCATGTTCACACTTATTTGCTCTCTGTCCTGAGAAAAGCTGGTAGCCTTGTTGTGAGCTGCCCTTTGGAGATGTCCATGAGATATGGCAAGGGACTGAGACTGTCTGACCAACAGCTAACAAGGGACTGGAGCCTGTCAATAACCATGTGAAGTGAACTTGGAAGTGGATCCAGTCTTGAGATGACAGCAGCCCATCTGACTGCCTGATTGCAACCTATGAGGAACTCTGAGCCAAGCCACCCATAAAGTCACACCCAGATCCCTGACCTACAGAACCTGTGAGATAATAAATATTTTTTGGTTTAACTGCTTAGTTTGGCAGCAATTTGTTACACAGCAGTATAGAATTAACACAGCTGCACTATACACACCAAAAGCTTTTTTGTAACTTTCTAATGGCAAAATAAGAATTTCAGAAGAGGCATGCATTTGTTTTTACTACCAGGGTGCACTGCCTATAGCTTTCAAAAGAATTTCAGAGAAGGCATTTGAACAGGTCAGTAGAGCTACTTGCCCAGCTTTTTATATTTTACCAATTTATTCCAACTGGGCCTAACTTACCATCTAGAACAATGCCTCATGTTTTATAACTGAAGTTATAATCTGAACAGATATATTTGAACTAAAATGTGTGACAGCCAAATGGGAATCAATTAACTTTACACAATTGATTCCTGACTCTTACCTTTATTATGTGTTTGTCAAAGCTATCGAGTGAAACTGTGGGCCCTGTAGCTCTTTTTCTTGAAATATGAAAAGCTAAGAAAATAGTCACTCAACGGCATACGGCATGGGGTATGGGTGCATACAATCTTAAAATATAGTTTGGGACCATACAGATATATAAATTTGAGATCATACGGATTTGTCTCTTAACTTGGGACAGAGAGCTGTTATACAATACCTCATCTTCATTTCAAACTTGAACATTCTGGCTTGTCCTAAATGGTAGTTAGTAAGACAAGTTATTTTATTATGGGGAATGTCCTGTTTAAAACATTTTTTTAAAAAAAATTGGCATTTATTTTTGAGAGAGAGAGAACATGAGCTGGGGAGGGGCAGAGAGAAAGGGAGACACAGAGTCTGAAGCAGGTTCCAGCCTCTGAGCTGTCAGCACAGAGCCCATCATGGGGCTCAAACCCGCAAACGGGGAGATCATGACCTGAGCCAACGGTAGATGCTTAACTGACTGAGCCACCCAGGTACCCCTGAAATGTACCTGTTTTGATCACCCACTCTTCACCCCAGGGCGATGGGGATGACCAAACACATGACACCCAACAGCGGACAGGTGAAGCTTACAGCCATTTACTAATCACATATATTCACAATCTGGGGGAAGAGGACACCATATGCCACACGGCCACATGGGGGTGGTACTTTGTGCTTGGGAACAGAGTGAATAATCAGAGACTATGAGAGGCCATATGAGAGCCTCCTGATTTTAAGAGATGTCAAGGAATCACATGATGTTAGTTTCAAGTCTCACACTATAATGCCCTCCGGACATTTCCCCACAAAGGTCCCAGGGGCTATTCACAGTTCCTCTTGAGATGGCAATAAGTAGACCATATAAGCTGTGAGATTTAAATAAGACATAATAAAATTTGCATGTACTTTACTTGAAGATAGGCTAAACACCTACGAAAAGATGCACCTGCTACTTTTACAAAGTCTCTGTTCAAATCTCTCTTTGGTTTGGAAAATTTGCTTGCTTGATCCCTATGATTTTACAAAAGAAGCTCAAAGTCACAAAATCATCCCTCAAGGTCACAGATGTATTAAAGGCTGGGGTCTGATGAAGCCCAGGACACAACTTCTGTCCTGAAGGGAGCCAGAATGGGGTGAGAATAGCTCCTGTGCATTTTCTTGGTCATGTTCACAGTCATAGCAGCAGAGTTGCAGGCAACCCAACAGTGAGACCTCTTGGCCCATCATCCTGGTAGCCGAGACTAATTGGGAAAGTGAGAAATTCAGAAGGAGCAGTTCTGGGAAATCTCTAGATATTGTTGAGCATTGGATTTGACAGGCAATAAAGGTAAATTCCTGCCAAGTCTTAGTCCATTCATAGTCCTCTTCCCTAAGATAACATAGTATCAGCTATAATCCTGCTCAGAAAGGAGGTGTCCTTCACTGAGGCAAAACATACCTCGATTTTGTAGCCAAGGAAACAGAGACCCAGAAGGGTAAAGGTTACTTGAACCTACCACAGCTTCTTAGTGGCTTGCAAAATGTATTCTCTAGGACACTCGGCAATGTGTTAGGGGGAGCAAGGTGCAGGTGTTGGAATGAATTTCATCTGAGTTTGAACCCCAGCTTTCCTGTCCACCAAGAGTGCGATACCGAGGACATGATTTGATGTCTCTGAGCCTCACCTCCTCTTATGCATGAAAAGATTGACTAAATACACTGCCTGACACATAGAATGTATATATATTCCCACATATACTTATATATATTTTTTCATTGACATAAAACTACAAAGAGAAAAAATGCCTGTGGTCAGCACAACTGAGGCGGAAGTTGATGCCTGGTACATGTGACTCTCAACTCCTGAGCTCTTTTCACCATGCACACAGTTTGTCATTTAAGGGTGGCCATGCCACAAGTAAGGCCTCTTATAATGTTCTTATATCTACCAAGTCACAGAGATGCCATCACTAGGAAAACATACTGAAAATGTATTGGGGCCTGGTAATTAGTACTTGTTTCACCAGCAACACTGACACTCTTTTTCTACCTCTTTGAGAAATCCTCACAATGTGGTTAAACGAATACTTCTTTTCATTGTAAATGTACCTACAACTAGAAAGCAAAATTGGAAGACAGATTGATGGTAAATAGACAAGATGTGGTAGATCTGGAATCATCGGAGTCAGGAGTCTTTTACTTTGCCAAGAGCACTGTCTCTTCTGCAGGGCCTCTTGGTAGGATTTAAAAAATTCATTCAGTGACTAATTATTTCATGTCTACTATGCCTACCATGTGTAGATACTGTTCAGGTGCCAAGAATGTAGCAGTAAACAAAATAAGACAAAACACCCAACCTTCGTTTAGTTTAAATCCTAGTGGACAAGTAGAGAGGCCATAAGCAAATGAGGAATTAAATTCTGTTACCTGACAGGTGATGGATGGTAAGTGCTGTGGTGAAAACTGAAGCAGGGAAAGAAGGCAAGGAGTTCTGTGGGTGGGGGTTGTAAATTGAAATACGGGGATATGAGAAGGCTGCTTGAAGATGTCATTTAAATGAGGACCTGAAGGAGTTAAGAGATCAGAATATTTCAGTTACAGGCAGCAGCAAGTACAGAGGTCTTGCGGTGAAATCAAAGCTGCAATGTTGCATTCCAATGAGAGCAAGCAGGCCAATGAGGCTGAGGGAAGTGAGTGGAGGAGACTATCTATTAGTCTTCTCTTCTATAGAGGCCTAAGATGTAAGGCAGGGGCAGACTGTGAGTGCTCTGAAGTGGCTCCTACTCAAGTGAGATGGCAGGGTCAGGACACAGGAGTGGCATGGTCTGATGTATGTTTGAAGGATGAGTTTTATCAGTTGCATTTGTATACACCAATAATGAAGCAGCAGAAAGAGAAATCAAGGAATTGATTCCATTTACAATTGCACCAAAAACTATAAAATACCTAGGAATAAACCTAACCAAAGAGGTGAAAATCTATACACTGAAAACTATAGAAAGCTTAGGAAAGAAATTGAAGAAGACACCAAAAAATGGAAAAACATTCCATGCTCATGGATTGGAAGAACAAATATTGTTAAAATGTCGATACTACCCAAAGCAATCTACATATTCAATGCAGCCCCTATCAAAATAATGCCAGCATTCTTCACAGAGCTAGAACAAACAATCCTAAAATTTGTATGGCACCAGAGAAGACCCCAAATAGCCAAAGCAATCCTGAAAAAGAATACCAAAGCCGAAGGCCTCACAATTTCTGGACTTCAAGCTGTATTACAAAGCTGTAATCATCAAGACAATATGGTATCAGCACATAAACAGACATATAGATCAAAGGAACAGAATAGAGAATCCAGAAATGGATCCACAAACATATGGCCATCTCATTTTTGACAAAGCAAGAAAAAAGACAGTCTCTTCAGCAAATGGTGTTGGGAAAACTGGACAACGGCATGCAGAATGAACCTGGACCATTTTCTTACACCTTACATAAAAATAAACTCAAAATGGATAAAAGACCTAAATGTAAGACAGGAAGCCATCAAAATCCTAGAGGAAAAGATAGGCAACAACTTCTTTGATCTTGACTGCAGCAACTTCTTACTTGATATGTCTCTGGAGGCAAAGGAAACAAAAGCAAAAATGAACTATTGGGACCTCATCTGCACAGTGAGAGAAACAATCAGCAAAACTAAAAGGCAACTGATGGAATGGGAGAAGATATTGGCAAATGACCTATCAGATAAAGGGTTAGTATCCAAAAATCTATAAAGAACTTAGAAAAGTCAACACCCCAAAAACAAATAATCCAGTGAAGAAATGGGCAAAAGACATGAGTAGACTCTTTTCCAAAGAAGACATCCAGACGGCTAATAGACACATGAAAAAATACTTAATTTAACATCAGTCATCATCAGAGAAATACAAATCAAAGCCACAATAACATATCACCTTACACTGGTCAGGATGGCTAAAATTAACTACTCAGGCAACAACAGATGTTGACAAGGATGCAGAGAAAGAGGGTTTTTTTTGCACTGCTGGTGGGAATGCAAACTGGTGTAGCCACTCTCAACAACAGTATGAGAGGTTGCTCAAGGAATTAAAAAGAGAACTACCTTAAACCCAGCAATTGCACTACTAGGAACTTATCCAAAGGATATAGGGTGCTGTTTCAGATGGGCACATGCACCCCAGTGTTTATGGTAGCACTATTGACAATAGCCAAAGTATGTAAAAAGCCCAAATGTTCATCAACTGATGAATGGATAAAGAAGATGTGTGTGTGTGTGTGTGTGTGTGTGTAAATGCACACAATGGAATATTACTTGGTGATGAAAAACAATGAAATCTTCCCATTCACAACAATGTTAGATAGAACTAGAGTGTATTATGCTAAGTAAAATAAGTCAGAGAAAGACAAATATCGTATGACTTCACTCATATATGGAATTTAAGGCTCAAAACAGATGAACATAAGGGAAGGGAAGAAAAATAATACAAAAACAGAGGGGAAGACAAACCATAAGAGACTCTTAAATACAGAGAACAAACTGAGGGTTGCTGGAGGGCTGTTGGGTGGGGGAATGGGCTAAATGTGCAAGGAGCTTTAAGGAGGACATTTGTTGGGATGAGCACTGGGTGTTATATGTAAGTGATGAAGCACTGAGTTCTATTCCTGAAATCATTAATTCACTATATGTTAACTAGCTTGGATGTAAAGTTTTTAAAAAATAATAAAACAAATTTAAAAAAATAAAGGAGGACTTTAGTTGCTGGGTTGAGAATAGATTAGAAAATGAAGGAGAGATAGAGAGAGGATAAGACAGGGAGCTACTCCAGAACCCAAATGAGAGATAATGTTGGCTTAGATCACTAGTGAGAAGTGTGAAAATTAATAAAAGGAAGCCTCACTAAAATAAAGTGGGGAGGCGGACAGGGGGAGCTCTCAGGCCCTACCACTTCCTGTTAATTGCAAATCAAACAAGAAGAGATAAACCTTGCTCAGGTTGCTACTTTAACTACTACTTTACCACCCCCAGCCAAGAAAGAAAGGCTTTCCTTCTCCCCTGGCAACAGCCCAGCCAATGAAAGACAGCCACAACTCAGCCAATGAGAAGCCACTACACTTCCAACTCCCAGTTTGTCCAGAGGAGTTTTTGTTTATAAGCGCTACACAACTTCCTCCTTCCCTCTGCAGAACGGGATGTTTTCTCAATTGTTCCTGGAATTTACTTGACTGTGGTTTTGCTGCCGCTGGCTTGTCCTGGATTACAATTCTGTTTGTTATTCCCTAGTAAGGTCATTTTTTGCTGATAAAGTAACTGGCAGTTTTATTCTTAAGGTTAACAGAAGTTCTGTGATTCTGGAAATACTTTAAAGGTAAAACCAGCAGGACATACTGAGATAGAGAAATAAAGAATTGAGGATGACTCCAAAGTCTCTGTCTGGAGCTACTAAGGGGAAGCCGCATTTATGAGAGAGAGGAGAGATTTGCATGAGGCGGGGATTGGGAGTTAAGGAGTTTCTGGAGGAATGTGTTAACTTTGAAATGCCAGTTAGCCAATCAAGTGGAGGTTTTCTGGCGACAGTTGTGTAGGAGTCAAGACTGAGGGGAGAGGGTCACATAAGACATTTCCATTTGAAAACCAGGGCTGCAGCGCTGGGGCTTCCAAAATTTATGAAGGAGACGTGGAGGAACTAGGACTTCTTGATGGCCCATCTGAGCTTATACTTTCACCAAAGTGTATCCTCCCGCGACCGCACTTCCTAGCAGAGGTGAGGAAAGGCCTGGATGGGAAGCCTGGCTGTTGAAGAATGGTTCTTAGAGAGGCAACTTAATTGGTGCCTGTGTTGGTTTTCTTTAGCCTGTGTCCAAGCGGCCACTGACTTGGAGCCCCTGTTGACTTCAGGTATAGAGGGAAAGGAACTCGCTTACTTGGGACTTGGGGACAAGAAGGAAGCTGCATCAGTCACTCAAGCCCCCACGCTCCCACCCCTGTGCTCAGGACTGCTGCTTGGGAGCACCGGGTATTTTTCCACTGGAGAAGTGCTTAGTGGCTGTGGTGATAACAACTCCTCCTTGAAGATGACTCAGCTGCTCTGGTCTTCTGCCAACGTCTTGTTCAAGAGGGAAATGAAGGAGGCTCCAGACCGGGAGAATGGAACACCCACAGCAGGAAAGAAGTGTGTGGCGAGGACTTCCACCTTGTACACTTCGTTCCCCCAGGTCACCTGCATAATAGGGGCCTATGTTTCCCCAATGCACATTGGCTGCCAGACTCACAAAATACCATCTTAGAGATACTGTCTTTTCTTCTCTTAGAGAGAAAAGAAGGCATGGAGAAGTGAAGTGAAACACCCCAAGCCTGTGTTCTTGACCCCTGCTTCTTTGGGCTTTCTAAGCAGAACCAGATTCTTCCTGATGCCTCCCGTTAGGGGTCTTTATTTCAGAAGCTGGGAGCTCTCTCTTTTTTGCCTTCCTTGCTCCTTAAACCCTGTTAAGGAGTAACAGAAGCTGCTTACTAATGACTCAGGTGCTAACTCTTTTGTAAGAAGGCAAGTTTCAGGGGGAGGAAAGGCAAACATGCTTCTGGGTAAGTCATTTCACGTTTACAAAGCTACCTTTGATGTGTAATACACTTGGATCCCCAAGCTTGCTTGTATTTTAAACTCAAAACATTGTTAGCATGACTTTGCTTCATTTCCTGGAAGAGAAAAACCAGTGTATTATCTGGAAAATCCCTCTGGTTTGATGCATAGTTCACCATTTTATCTCAGCTCCCCAGTGTATATAGTTGCTGCCAGAAATCCAGACATTCTCCCAGGTAAGAACATCTGCCATTGGAAGTTGCAGGGAACAAGGAGGCCTCTTGGCTATGACTCCCCACCATCTCTGCCAGCATCCAGGCCCTGAGCTGTACTGTTCTCATATCCAGAGCAAAGAATGATTCTTACCCCAAATGGGAACAATGTTTCTGTATTTATAAATCTGAGAAATTCAGACACATCTGCTCATATTTACACCAATTCTGTTGCGGCTGTAAAATTGCATATGCTATTTTGATGAAACTTTATCTTAATTTCATTACCAGCCTGAGTAATCATGTGATAATTGCCTGATTTTCAAGTAACTGGGCAAAAATGATATTTAGAGGGTTTTTGTTTTTTAGTTTCTCTTTTTAGACTCACGACTTTAATAAAATATTCTGCTACTTTATTTTCCTAAATGGAAGCCAAAATAATACATTTTCAAGCTAGTCATCTGTCCAGACTCTGAAGGAAAAATGGTTGACCATACCTTAAAGAGGGGATCATCGATGGTCTCAGTGATGGTCCAGTTCAGGCAAAGAAAGTTACATTAAAGTGTATTTGAGGTGAGGAAAGATGCTGTAGAAGAGCTCAGGATTTGGTTTCAAACAAACCTTGGTTAAAGAGGCACATTAGCAGATACCTATGTTAGTTTTCTGTAGCCTGTGCCAAGTGGCCATTGACTTGGCCTTTGCTAACTAGTTAGTATGTTACCTTAGGCAAATAAATCACATCACTTCTTTGAGCCTTATTCTTCTCATCTAGAGAATAAGTTTTTAGAAAATACCTACATTCTGTCAATTTTTGTGATTGTATATATAATCACCAAGGGCTTGGGATGATGTCTACTGCATAGGCGATGATAAATGTTAGCTCTTAGCATTTTTATTACCTTCCAAACCTGTGCGTATCCTGTTGTATCCAAATGGCTTCAGGTATTGTGAGAGAGTTCACTTGGTTTACCTAAATAGGAAAATACTTTGTTTTTCTGATTGCACTACAGTTCCCTGATTGGAATAGGAAACCAGGGCCACCATATTGCACAATACTACTCCAGGATACGCTGTTCACATTTTGGTCCAAATGACTTGCCTTCCTTAGAATTAAGCATTGGAAAATTTGGAGGAACTTACCATAGAAGTCAGCGACATACATAGCTCTCAATAGTGGCCCCCTTTCCTTCCAGTTTGACCCTATCCTGATGGCAGGTTTGGGGACCACCTAGAATCATGATGTTATCACTCTATGGATCCCAAGCAGCCACTGTGTAGGAATCTCCATTTGCCACACCCCTCTCATGAAGCTGGGTGTCCTTGGATATGACCATGGTTCAAATATACCTAAGTCTGTTATAACCTATTGGAGATTTTCCTTCATGCTATCTGTGTGATAAGAAGCCCTACACCCTACAGTCTAACTGGCCATCTCTAACCTTAGTTCTGCCAAGCCTGTGCTACTTTTGAGGTCCAAATATGTACCTGAGGCTATATATGCCCAATACTTCTCTCAGTTTCAACTTAGGCCAAAACTTTGAACTAGGAATTAGTCACCTTGAGTTCTAGTCCTAGCTCTTCTACAAATCAAACATTTGAGTTGAGGCAAGTGTTGCAGATTGCCAAATGATCGAAAGTATTCTCATGTCTGTGTGCAAACTCCTTTGCAGTGTGACTTTGTATCCCATCCCATCAGGAGAGGTCCTCTAATTCTCAACCCCCTAAAGCCATGCTTGGCTAAGTGACATGCTTCAGTCAATAAGAGACCAGCAAATACAATGCAAGCAGTGCCTTTAAAAGTGTTTGCATGTTGGGCCTTGCTCTGTCTTGCTGCTGAGATCTGTCCTGCCGTATGTGAGCAAGTTCTGACTAGCCAGCTGGATGATTCAGTATTTAAGACCATAGCCAGACTCTGAATGATGTCCCACCAGATTAATGAGTCTTCCAGCTGCAAGAAATGTGGATGAGATTATTTAGATGATCCAGCCTCAATTATGCCAGACCAAAAACCTATCCGGTTAACTCACAAAATTATGAGCAAATACATGATTGGGTTTTTTTTAAGCCATTGATGTTTGGAAGGGTCTGTAAACAGCTAAAGCAAACTGGTAATGTAGCTCAGTTCCTTTCTCTGATTCTCTTTCCACATCATGAAAATGAGAGTATGGAATCAGATGAGTGCTATTAAGTACAAGGCACTGGAGCCACCAACGTCCTAACCCAAGTGCATATGAAACATTGTTAACTGATCACAGCACACTTTCTCATCAGACCCAGAAATAGGGAAACACTGCTTCTTATTCCAGCACTCTAGTATGGACCCCAGTGCCCCCTGTGAGCAATGGGATCATACCCATTTGCCAGCTCTGTTCCAAGTTAGTAATTCTCAATCCAGACCAATCACCACAGTCCTCCAGGGAGAGGTATAGACCATCAGATTGTCTACTTCAACTTTGTTGAAATCACATTTAGTGCGTTTGGGTCAGCCTAGAGAGCTAAAGGTTTCCAGGTGGTTCTAATAATGAGACAGGTTTGGGGATAGTAGATGGAATGATTTTTTAGGTGTTTTCCAATCCCATCCTTTGGTTATCCTGACCAAAGCATTTCCTTAATCTTAGCTGACAGGGTAATAACAATACCTTCTATCCCTAAGTAATCCCATGCATACATACACATGAGTCTTCAAGTGAATCGCCTATACTACTTTGAATAAACCTAAGGTTCTCCTCTAAAATCCTTCTTTCAATATTCAGTAAGCCAGAGGGAGAAGACCCTCTTAATCATTCAGAAGAAGGAGAGAAAGAGAGACTCCCAGATTCAGAGTAAGGAAATTTAACTGGTTTATTCTCTAGAGGCATAAACCATGGATCTTGCTCTGAAGGAGTGAGTTTACAGTATTGTTATTAAGAAGACCATGAATCAGGGGTACCTGAGTGACTCTGTCGGTTAAGCGTCCAACTCTTCGTTTCGACTTTAGTCATTTTCTCGTGGTTGGTGAGACTGGGCTCTGTGCTGTCAGAAATTCTCTCTCTTCCTCTCTATCTGCCCCTCCCCTCCTTGCATGTGCTCATCCTCTCTCTCTCAAAATGAATAAACTTATTAAAAACAAAAAAACATGAGTCTATACTTGGGTTTCCAAACTGTGACCTAGCATGTGACATACATAAAATTACATGCAAATCAAGGTCTCTAGGTTAGAATATTGAAAGAAAACCGTGAAGTGCCAATAATAATACTGACAACTAATACTTATTAAGTGCCTTCTATGTGCCAAGACTTCGTTACTTCATCTCACTGACTCCTCCGAATTACTACACAAATGGGTACTTTTATTCCCATTTAATGGACAAAGCAAGTGAGTTCCAGAGAGAGAAGTAACTTACCTGGAGTCACATAAGTAGAGGGTGGCAGAGCCAGGCAGAATCCACATAGATCTGACTCTACACTCCTCACTCCACGCTAGTGTGTACACAGCCTCATGATGATGCTATCATTAATGCATAGGAAACATCAGCAAACTCCCGAAAGACATTTGCCTAAAACACACCAACTATGGCAGAATGTTAAAGCAAGTTAAAACCATGAAAGAAAATGAAGGGTTAGTTCCTTCTCTTACATTTTCTCATCAAAACTCACAATCCCGTTATGTTTATTGCTCCCATCATTCCAGTTTCTTCTTAAAAAGAAGTTTTGATTGACAACTTCTTGGAAGTCACTATCACTTAATATCCTTACCTTCGCTTTAGTCATTTTACTTTGTTTCTTCTCTACTGTTTCTATACAAAGGGAGAAAAATACCGCTATTTTGCTTTTTCTGTATTATTCTATTTGGAAAATCTCAGAAGCCTTTCTGTGTTTTTCTTTACCTTTCCAAATTCTACCATTTCCAGGAAGTAAGTCATATATTCAAGGGGATGAAAAGCAGGAGAGCTTGGCTCCAGTGATTTGTTTTTCAAATGAGAATGGAGAAATCAGTAAAGATGGCAGAATATTCCCATTCATTTGTGCAACAGACACACATTTTTTGAGCACAAAGGGCTTTATCCCTTGATAGGTTTCTTGGAACATTCCTTCTACTAAAGGAGAGAGTCCTAAATTAGATAATTGTATTGATAAATATACAGTTAAATTGAGAATGGTGGAACAGAGCTATAGGGTCCAACAAAGACTTGTAACAGGGAGTTGACATCAGGAAGGCCAGGGAAGCTTTTCTGAGGAAGGGAGAGACACAAGATCTAAGTTAACTAGGATAAGGAGAGGATGGGGCAAGAATGTACTGAGCAGAGAGAACAGCGTGTGCAAGAATGCTGTAGGAAGGTAGCTATGCTCACCACTGTATCACCAACGCGGGAGTGCTGTGGGGATTTAAAATACCAGCATGGTGAGAGCAGAAAATGAGGAGTGTGCTATGGCTGAAGAAGGAGACAGGAAGACCGCCATGCTGGGCTTGCAGTTAAGATTTCAGATTTAATGCTGAGAACAAACTGAGGGCTGATGGGGGTGGGGGAGAAGAGAAGGGGGGTGATGGGCATGGAGGAGGGCACTTGTTGGGATGAGGAATGAGTGTTATATGGAAACCAACTTGACAATAAACTATTTAAGAAAAAAAAAGTTTTCAGATTTTATTTCCAGAGCAATGAACATATTGAAAGATAATGATTGAGGGGATAGTTCTCTCAGGTTTGGATTATGAAAAGATCAGTCTGGCTGTAGGGATTAATAAAACACTTTCCTATAGAAAGACCTTGTTCATCATGCACTTTTGGCATAAAATAAGGAAGTCTTCAACAATTTTCTTTTTAGTAGGCAGAGGTCATAGCATAAGTGAAATTATCTCAGGAAACTTAGTTTTCAAAATCCTTGTTATTGAATTGAGCAGGGAAGCCATCTCCCTATTGTTGTGTCATTAACAAAGAAGACAAAGCATTCACAAGCCCAAGCACCAAGAAACAAGCCTGGATTCGTTTCTCAGTTTCTCACAGTGATCAAGTCCCTTTGGGAATTAGTGTGATCAGCAGCAGCAGCTCTATATTCAACTAGTTCTTCTAGAGTTTATAAAACACTTCTACAAACATTACTGGAGATTAATAATAATAATCCACACCCGTGAGAGCTAATCAAGTTCTCCAGACTATTCCAATTTACTTCTTGTTGTATCTTGTAGGGAACAATTATGTTCATTTTAGACATAAGGAAGCTGTGGTGCAGAGAGATGCACTTAATGATTGAACTCACAAGTTCAACTTGCAAGTGATGAACCTGGGGCTTGCCCCCAGGTCTGCTGATGTCTACCCTGAAACTTCACCACCATACATTGTAGCCATTTCCAGATCACCTGGAATTAATTCTTGCTTCCACCATTTACTTACCATGTAAGCATGGACAAGTTTTTAACTTTTCTGAAGTTTGGTTTCCTGATCTATAAATGTGGACAATAATAGAGCAATATGAAAGAGTTATATAAAATAAACTAATATACATAATACACTTAGAACTGCCTAATCCATAGTAAAGGCTCAACCAGTGTTTGGTATTATTATTATTACCATTATGATTGTGTATTTTCCACTATAATGTGCTAATTTGAGTGGGGCAGAGAATCCGTAAAAATAATTAAAGTATTTTTTAAAGCAGCTTAAATTCAATAGGCAAGTATTCTTAGTGTTTGAAGTGTTAGATAGGCTTTACCCATAGTAACAAGGGAGTTGACCTCATTAGGAAAGCTAGGGGAGCTTTTTTAATTTTATTTTTTAAATTTGTATTCAAATTAGTTAACATACAGTGTAGTCCTGGCTTCAAGAGTAGAACCCAGTGATTCAACTCTTACATATGACACCCAGTGCTCATCCCAAAAAGTGCCCTCCTTAATGTCCATCACCCATTTAACCCATCCCCCAACTCCAGCAGGCCTCAGTTCTCTGTGTTTAAGAGTCTGTCTCTGTTTTTATCTTATTTTTCCTTCCCTTCCCCTATGTTCATCTGTTGAGTTTCTCAAATTGTAACATATGTGTAAAATCATATGATATCTGTCTTTCTCTGAGTGACCTATTGTGCTTAGCATAATACCACCCACATTGTTGCAAATGGCAAGATTTCATTGTTTCTCATTGTCAAGTAGTATTCCATTGTGTATATAAACCAGATCTTCTTTAGCCAAGCATCAGTCGATAGACATTTGGGCTCTTTCCATAATTTGGCTATTGTTCATAGTGCTGCTATAGAGGAAGAGACAAATGATCTAAGTTAACTAGAAGAGGGAGAGGCTGGGTCAAGAGTGTGCTGAGCAGAGAGAATAGCCATTGCTATCATTTCTTTTTTACTAATGAAGAAATTAAAGCTTAGAGATTAAAAGTAATTTATTCAGAGTCCTTAAGCTGAAATGTGGCAGGGCCAATATTTAGAGACAGGTAATTCTGACCTCCAGGGCAGCAGTCCTGGAGACCTGGCTGGTCTGTCTGAAAGCTCTGGGATTTATTGGGAGGCCACTGAAATGAGCCGCTGCAAGTGGTAGAGGCAGCAAGAAGGCACCAGGAGTTGAGAGTTGAGCAAAAAGGAGCTTGTTGGAAATGGATTTTCCTCCCGACTAGTTGAGTTGGCTGGCAGAGTTTTTAAAGCCTGAGAAGTTTAAGGATGTACACATTTGTAGGAGAACAGGATGTTAATGGAAACATAAAATGTCTTTGTCAATGAGAGCTTAGCATTTTTAGTTGAAATGTACTGTAAGGTAAAGCTTAGAAATTGTGGTCTATAAGGCTTCCCAGTCAAGAATAAAAAGAGAATAGATTTCCATTTGAAGGAATTATATAATGATTTAATATGTTATTGATTTTGTCCATTTTCACCACATAATTTTTCGTGTCTTTCCTCCTTATACCCCTTTCTTGCTATTTATCCTGGTAAACTCCACACCCCAGGATGGACGGTTTAATTGCTATTACTCATTCAGTAAGATAGCTTTTGTTTCCAGGTGTTAGGTGTCCAGCAATGCTAGTCCCAAACTTTTCAACGGGTATGTAATGTAAAATCTGTTTGAAGAGCAAATAGCATATTCATTTGACTCAAGAACGAACATTTGATCTCTCAGGCAGGCTTGTCTGTTGTCTTGGCAACCTGAAACTGAGATGGTCTTGTGGAATTTCTACCCACCTCCCTTTATTTTAGGCTTATTTCCATTTTGCTCTGGATGATGCCACCAAACTGAAGATTCCATTACAGACATGTGAACCTCTCTTCATGGTAGGAAATGACCATTGCCTGTCCTGAGAAAATAATTAGAATCAAAAGGACAACAGCTGGCCCTGTTGAAAAAATGTCTTTATGCATTTTTAATGCAGTTTGCCTAGGTGGTCAAGGTTGATTTATTTTAAAGGTATGTTGGGATTGGAATACAAATAAATATCATGTGTATTCCTACTTAGAGTTTTCATAAAGACCATATATGCTGACAATATGATTGCGGCCTGCACATTTCCTTTATCTGATGTTCATAATCATTTCGTTGCCTTTAAATGTTACCTTACTGTGAAGTATAAATAAGGAGTAGAGGAAATGAGGCATTTCATAAAGCACCCTAAATAATTCTCAATTATGCTGTTAATGTAGCAGGATATGCTTGGGTCTTTCAGAGAGGTGTTATTGTGCATGCTCATGCCTGAATATATTTACCACCTCTGCTGTAACAAGTAGAATGTAAGAGCATCTCAGACTCACCTAAAATACATGACACTTTTTATATAAAGACAAAACCGAAGACCCATTAGTATAACCAAGCATGTGCATTGAGTTTTCTCCCGCTAGTAATTATAGCGAAAGAAACCATTCTTAAATTGTTACGGTACTTCAATCCCTCTAAAAAGGACTTGAACTGCCATGGCAAAGGGCATGGATTTTGAGGTGGTTGGATCGAGGTTAAGGGGGCAGTGAATGGCCATACAGACTCAGGCTTTTTCTATGTGAATCTGTCAAACACAGTGTCAAAGTCAAGTTTTAACCTCATTAGAATTCATTAACTGAGAAATATAATTCTATAGACAAGGCTCTACTTGCAATCTAAGAAAAACTCTGGATATCTCTTACCTTATGCAGTAATTACCAGTTGCTAAGTTGGGTTGTATGCATGTAAAAATAAAAAAGAATGAATTTGAGTGAGGCTAAATATAGAAGCCAAGATCCAAATTCTATTGTATTAGACTTCTACATGACTCAACCAATTCCATAGGTTGACATCTAGTCTAATTTTAAATCCAGAGACTTTATAGCAGTAAAAAGTATTTCCTAATTAGGTAAGAAATTTGCCCATCATTCTCTATTCTTGGTGTTTATCCGAAGAAAGTCATTTATGTTTTGAAGTCACCATTCAAATGGAAACTCAGAGATTTCCACGTTTGTTCCAAGCCGCATTGGACTTCCAAGAAATGTGCTGAATTGTTTTAGCTGTGGTGCAATCACCAAATCATTGTGGAAACTGAGCTGGAATTCAGTAAGCAGAATTGCAGCTACCAAGACAAGATTTAACTGTCACTCACACTGACCGAATCTCAAAGGCTTAATAAATGCTAGAACCTCACTTAATTACCATTTGTTCTTTCATGACAGTAAAAATCATTATAAATTATGCAGATAAGTAATTCATCATGGTGAATATGCTGGAAAAAATCTGGGTCTGTGATATTAAATAATATTGACTTGAGGCTTGGTGAAAATTAAAATTATAGAGCAAGCGGATAAACTTTGCCCTACTACTTAGTACAAATGAAGTCTTGAAGATACTCAAACAAGACTTTATTGCCTACTCTTCATAGTCCAGTTGTGCAGCGCACAAACATTTACTTTAAACCAATTGATTAGAGATTTATTTACTGCCTACAATACACAAAGCCTTGCATTAAGCTCTAGTTCACGGGTCCATTTTGGTCTCACTGGAATTTAAACTTGTGCTGCCAGTCCATTTCTTAGAGTGGCAAGAGTGGCAAATAATAGTTGTTGCCTTATCCCAACAAAATTTCTCCTAAATTCTTGATAGTTCAGCTTTATAAATTCGGAAGGATTTGTTTAAAAAATCATTTTACCCTGTCAAAAACTGAAGTTCTAGCTTGTGTGTTAGTGAATGAGATGTTTGACTCCAAGCTCAGTGAATTTTCCCTAATATAAACAGCCTGTTCTAAAGCTGTGCAAATGAAACTGGTAATGAAGGCCAATACTATGGCTGAACTAGGCATGAGACAAGCGAGCTGTGGTAAGGGGTAATGATGTTATGAGAGAGGAGCTTAGGTGTGAAGCACTGTATAGAACAGACAGTAGGAGAATCAGAGAGAAGCATAGGAACACTGGAAATCTTAAGACCTGGGATACTTCTTCCAGGAAAGTACACCAAAAAAGAAATGAGGGCAGTAAGGACTATAACTACCAGCATTTTTGAATGCCTAATGTCCCAGGAATTGTACTAAGTACTTTACACACATTATCTTATTAAATCCTCAAAATGACAGCCATTCTCTACCGCTCATTTTTTAGTTGAAAAAACTGACCCAGAGAGGTTGATACACTTGTCCAAGAGCACACACAGCTGGGAAGTGGCAGAGCTAGGATTCAACTTAGATTTGCCTCCAGAATTCAAGTAATTTTCTTTTTTCTTTTCTTTTCTTTTCTTTTATCATATTTTTATTTATTTTGAGAGAGGGCACTGAAGGAAGAATGAGAGAGAATCACAAGCAGGCTCCACACCATCAGAGTGGAGCCTGATGCAGGGCTTGAACTCCCGAACCATGAGATCGTGACCATGAGATCATGAAATCGAGAGTTGGACGCTTAACTGACTGAGCCATCCAGGCACCCCCAGTGTTCAAATTCTTAATCGCTACATTCTAGTTCCTCACAAATAGAGATTTCACAAATCCAGGGGTTGGCTCTGCTGGGATCATGACAACAAAGAGGTGTGGAATTTGTGTCCACTCAGTAAATGGCACCTCAGCTTGCCCAAGTCAGAAACCTAGGAGTAATCTTTAAATGACTCTGTTCCATCCTTTACCACCAACCTCCAGTCCATCGTGTCAGTTCTACCTTGACAGTGTATCCCAAATCTGGCCACCGTTCTCTAGCTCCACTACATAGTCCTTGACCTCAAGAGTTGTCATTTCTTACTAAGACTACTAAGACTACTAATGGCCTCTAAATGGTCTCCTTGTTTCCACTGCTAATTTCCTACTCATTTTGCACTTAGTACCCAGAGTCATTTTTCAAAAGTAAATCAGATTATGACAGTACCCTGTTCCGAATTTTCTCATGGCTTCCCATTACTTACAGAATAAAATACAAAATCCTTTCCATAGTTTATGAGGTCCTTCAGCATCTGCTCTGTCTACTTCTTCTTATTTGCCTCCAGTGACCTTTATCCCATTATACTTTGATCCAGTTATGTGGGCCTTTCTGTTCCTTGAATGTGCCAAGGCAGATTCCATACTTAAGTCATTGTTCCTCTCTCTGTAGGGAGTGCTTTTCCTCCACATCTGCCACAGATAGGCTCTTCCTCATCAGGTTCCAGTTAAAGTATTATTTCCTCCACAAATCCCCCTTTGAACATCCAGTTTCATTGCTCACATCCTCCTAGACAACTTGTTTTTATTTCTTCATAGCACTTAGAGCACTACGTGATAGTATGCCTTTTGTTATCTGCCCCCTCCCAATCTCAAATATAATTTTTATGAGAGTAGGATCCTAGTCTGTCTGTATTTTTGTCTCATTTTCCAGCCCTAAGAACACTACCTGGAACATACTAGTTGCTCACAAAGTGCTCAAGGTTGTATGATTGAATGAATTAGCACAAAGCAGGGCTCAGAGAAATTGAGTGAGACTTAATCATGGTTCCTTGGCTAGTACAAGGTAAAGATGGACCAGCAAGCTAATACCCAGAAGTTGCTGACATCCCTAAATGCTAGAGAGCTCAGAGCTCAAAAGGTCAGAGGAGAGCCGGTGTTTGAGTTAAGTCTTAAAGAGAGTAGGATTTTGACACGTAGACATCAAGGCTAGGCAATCCAAACAGAGGGTACAGCGTGGGCTAAGGCAGAGAGGTGGAGAGATTCAGGGCAAACATGTTCCCCTACAAGAACAAAATATCACATTGGCTGAGATAAGCAAAGAAGAGAAAAGGGTTGACGTACCAGCCTCCCACTCCTCAGGCTTCAAGCTTGTGGAAGAGTTTTTGCAACTGACACTACAGTTAAGGGATTCTTAATTGTACCTTTTTAGCTTTTAGCTCATCTATTGCAATGCCTAGCCTACTTCTCTTCTGCCTCCGTTATGAAGCTCTTGCACAGCTCAGGAGTAATTACCATGAAGTTGCTTTAGACTCTGATAACAGAGTGCCAGCAAAACTTGGTGGTAGGTGGGAAAGAGTGGGAGTCCAGAAATAATGGGTTCTTAACTCACCTTGGGACCTCAGGGAGATGTTTTCCCCTCTTTATATCTCAGTTTACCCACCTGGTAAGATTTAGCTGTCCAGTCAATTTCTAAAAGTCACTGGTTTGATGTAGAGAATTAATTACCTCTCAGTCCTAAAGTCATGCATTTATGTATTCATCTATGCATGTTTATCGGTTGTCTTTTTTATGGGGAGTGTATCAGTTTCTTGGGGCTGCCATAACATGGTACCATAACTCGGGTGGCTTAAAATAATAAGAATGTATTCTCTCACATTTCTGAAGGCCTGAAGTCCTAAATTAGGGTATAGATAGGGCCATCCTCCCTCCAGTGTTTCTACAGGAGTATCTTTCCTCGTCTATTCCAGCTTCCAATGGCCTTGGGCCTTCCTTGGCTAGTGGTTGCCAAACTTCCACAAGGTTGCCTGCTTTGTATGTTTCTCGGTTTCCTTCCTGGGCTCAAAATCCGCTTCTACCACTTCTTCCATGTGTGGTCTTGAACATGGCACTACGTATAATCATCTCGTAGGAGCGTCCAGATGATTAAATGAGATTATATACGTATTTTGCACATTGGCATGTGACTGGCACACGGCCAGTGTTCACTAAATACTTCCTTGGAACCGCTATCCTCGTTGGTAAAGCATTTCCAGTGATGGGGTGTTCTGTCCATCCAGAAAACAAATCTGTGTCCACACCAAACTGCTACAGAGGAGAGTGGAGATAGTTAACTGGGAAATTAAAACCCCAAAACTCTGACCATAGAAAACAAGGGCCTGAAATAGGCAGACCGACTCTCTGCATTGATTGTATTGTCCAGATAAATATTCAGTTGCCTCCTTAATGACATCCAAATAGACAGAGGCTGGATTTAAGGTGTATTCAGTACCTTTTTACTTTCTAATGGGCAGTTTCAGGTGCAGCCAGCACTCTTGGCAAGATGTAGTTGATGTCGTAGATTTCTTGGTGTAGGAAACCTATAATGCTTAAAACAAACAATCATTTTAATCCTTGAAATCTTGACAGTAGGAAGAAAAATCCAATTTGTAGAGGTTTTTACCCTTAAATATCCATGGTTTATATACCTCAAAGAAGGCAAGCCCCGATTCCAGGGGCCTGAGGCTTTTTGCTGTCAGTGCTGGAGTGGGGTGCCGGCTTGTCCTGCAGCAACAGGGACCCTCTACTATAAACTGTGCACTCTTTATATACACGGAGAACACCTCCAGTAACTCATCAGGTTTATCAGATACAGATTGTTCTAGGGTTTTTGAGTTCTGCTACAGGATCCCAGGACCACGGCCTCTTTAGGATATTCTAGGACAAGTTATGATCTCTCATGATACAGGGCAAATATGTCAGAAAGGGTCTGTGTCTTCTGGGCAGTTGCATGGAGAGGAGGGAGGGTGGGGTGGGCCTGCAGAGGTTAGGCTCATGGGGGTTGCCGTTCTGGTACTTATCACTTCTTTTCCCTGCTGTTTCAGGTTTGGTCTGTGTCCCTGTCCATGTTGAACACCCTAAGACACTGCCATTTGCCTGAGCAGATGCCTAAACCTATATTTCTGCATGGGTCTGGAGACCAAGGTTAGAGCAACGACCTGGGACTAGTCCATTCCCTTTGTTTGATTAAAGCCCCCATAATGATGGCAGCTCCTGTGTCTGTCTTGTTTAAAATCATGGCTGCCTCCTGAAATACAGTAAGTGTTTAGGAAATATTTGCGAAAAAAATAGAAGCGAAGAAGGAAGGAAAGAAAGAGGGAAAAGATGAAGGAAGAAAGGGAGGAAAGGAGGGAGAGAAGAAAGAAAGGAAGAGAAAAAGGAAAGAAAGAAAGGATAATACAGCAAATACCTGTGCTGAGCTATATTCCGTATCCAACTGTGATTTCTAACTTTTGCCCTGTTGATATGATACTATCTTATCATACAGCTGGCACTTTCTCATGGTTAGAGATCCCTCCTAGCCACAGCCTACCATGGTCTAACCCTGTTAAGGCCTCTCTATTCAGACTTACAGACTTGACTCCTAGTAATTACCTCCTTCTCTCTCTTTTCCCTATTCAAACTTCTAAGAGGTAGACAATCACAGGGGCTCATTTTATCTTTTCTGTTGCTGAATTCTGCTGTCTCACAGATTATTAGTTGTTAATGGCTTGACTAACTCTATGCCAGATGCTCACTCTCAGGCCAATCAGCTGTGATTAAACGTTCTAGGCACTTTTCAGGAAATTTACTTTATAAATATTTTCCAGAGGAAAATGCAAATCTTTCAATGTGAACCCACTTAATGGCATACCATTTTTTTTTTTTAGCAGCAGTAGCTCATTACCATACTGACCAATATATTAAACAAAGTCGGATACATCTGAGACCAAAATCATCTTATTAAAATGACAGGGAAGCCAATAAAATGCATCACCCATATAGCTTAGGAGACTAAGCCTGACTCATTCCAAGAAAACTATCCCAAGGGGAGTGCCTATAAAATCCTTCTGTGTTCCTCCTTTTTCCACTCCACATTATGTCCATGTCAGTGAATTATTTTCACACAATTAAAGCACCCATATAGGAAATATGTACAAATGGAAATATGCTCACTCCCATTTGCAGAGATCCTTATTTGCTTCATGATTTTCCCAGAGTGCAATTTACCTCATTTCCTGTTGCTCCAGCCGCTGACACTGTGGAGGGAAGCAGGCACGAACTAAATTGTCACTCAAAAGACATCACTGTCCTTTGCGTGAATAATAAAAAGTCCTAATGTGTTGGGACAAAATAGAGGATTTTTTCTGATTTTTAGATGTTGAGATACGTGATTAAGCGGAGAATCTGTAACAATTAAGGGATCAGCAAGGCCGAGACAGCGATGTTTATGGTCCTTTTATGGTGATACCAGAGTCTGGGCTCAGCACACCACCGCTCCCAACTCTCCGAGCCTCCCATAAGCTTACAAATGATCTTCCATTTATTTTAAATCAATCAAGTATCCCTAGAGGAATTTACCAGAAACCCAAATATAATTACATAAACACAGAGGCTTCCTAACTATGTATGTATTGTTCCAACAGAAAAATAGAAGTGCAATACAGAAGGAGTGAAGGTTTATAAAATGCAGTTTAATGTCTTACCAATAAGAATTGGATATATATACCTTAACTAAAAAAATAAAAAATAAAAAAGGAATAAGCCCAGATGATATGATTAGACCCTTGCTGTGGTTGGAATTACCCCAAACTCTCCTCATTTAAATGAAGTTTACTCTGTTTCATAGTCTCCTTTGCAGTATCATACTTATTCAAATCCTAGAAAATTGGTAACTTCATCAGCAAGAGGCAATGCGAGGGCCTGAGGATATAGCTGGTCTTTTATTTATTCATTAGATCTATATAACATCTCTTTTCCAAAGAGCTCCAGGCCCTGTAGAGAATGTTAAACTGATGCTAGACCAGAGTTTCATGGAAATGAGAACAGAGCTGGGCTAAGGAGAAGTGGCAGCAGAGGAGGCAGAAGGAAGTGTAAGAGGAAACGGAGATGTTTATGGTGGGGAAAAGACACAAGAAGTCTTTAAAATGCCAAAATAAAAATGCAGAGTCTCCAAGTGCTGGCTGTCTCAGAGAGAGATGGTGATATAATGACAGATGTTCCATTTCTATGAAGGAAGACTTTTGAATCTCTTTCTTCGAATTATACACACGGGGCAAGCTTCTCAGAAGAGACATTAAATTCACAGGCTATCTGCTGATAAAATTTAATATTCAAAGTGGATGATATTTACGGGAACACATTTTAGTGTGCCTGATGAAGTTCCCTCCCACTTCTCCCAGGTCTGATGTGTCTTAAGTGTGTCATATTACATGCCATTTGGAAAATACTGAAAATCAGAAAGAGGAATGGGTGGAACGTGGCAGCGCTGATATTTATAAGACTGTAATAGATGTGGGTAACTGGAATGTCTGCTGTGACATGCTCCCCATTCTGCCCTGGCCACGGGGAGGTAGGAGGGTCTTGGGGTGAGAGTTCTTGGCACTTAACTATTGTTGGACTCCTACTGTGGCACTTCTCTACAACACTCATTGAATAGTGGATCCAGCCAGGTTCGTGCCAGTTTCAACACTAGCAGCAAACAGAAGGTAAGGGAGTGGGTTATGATGAGATCATGGGAAATAGGGGGTTTTAATTTTTTTCATTTTACGGGAAAAACAGGAGACTGAATAGTTCACATTTTTGACACCCCTGTTGGTATTTTTAAAATTTTTTTAATGTTTTATTTCTTTCTGAAAGAGAGAGAGCAGGGGAGGGTCAGAGAGAGAGGGAGATACGGAATCGGAAGACAGGCTCCAGGCTCTGAGCTAGCTGTCAGCACAGAGCCCGATGCGAGCCTCGAACCCATGAACTGTGAGATCATGGTATGAGCCGAAGTCGGTCGCTTAACTGACTGAGACACCCAGGCGCCCTGACACCCCTTTTGGTATTACACATGACTATTAAGGCTCTGATAACCACTTGCTTTAAAAACTAAACACTAACATTCCAACAAATTACATGTAAATTATTAAGTCTAGTGCTGACGAGGAGGAATCAGAAGGGATGGATCCCAGAACTTTTACTTTAACACTGAGACACTGAGTGGTGGAAGATAAAACAGATGGGAGACCTCTTAGTCCCAGATGAGTACTTCTTCCAGAACCACACTGTGGACTCATGGAGACACAAGTGCTTTTCTCCAGGACCAGCATTTTGGGTAAATTTCATTTAGAACAATTGAGTATATGCTGGAAAGCTGTGTTGTACTTGGAGCAGAGGCTTGTCCCCAGCTCACCTTGTGTGGAATCCCATGAGTGGTATCACATTATAATAAAAATGTGTTTTCATTTTTTCTGTACATGGGTTTTAAAGTTTATTTATTATTTTGAGAGAAACAGAAGACAGTGCGAGTGGGGGAGGAGCAGAGAGAGAGAATTCCGAGAGGGTTCTGCGTTGTTAGCGCAGACCCCATGTGGGGCTCGAACTCATGAACCGTGAGATCTTGACCTGAACTGAATTAACTAGTTCTCATTTAATAAACATGTTTCCAATGTGTTATCCACACACTTATTAACCCCAAATAAATGGTTTAGGAATGTTGATGGCGAGTGGAACACAGATACCTGAAAGTGGGAAAATTTAACTCTCGCCTGTTCTTTAAAAGAGAACAGTTCTTATAACTCAGAGCTCATTAGAAGGCCAGAGTGGTCCAGCAGTGGCAGACCTCTCACCTAACCTCAGGCATTCAGGCCCCCTGTCCCAGGTGTGTGAATCTTGAGGAGACGACAGAAGAGCAGAGGAAGGGCTGGTGGGACTTAACCCAGCAAAGGCCCTGGGACCCTCTGCCCCCTTCCCTAGTAATGATGTATCTGGGATCACTCCTCCTCAAAGTTGCCTTGGAGCCTCCATTGTGTACCTACAACCTTCCCTGGGTTTCATGGCCCCTCATGACTCTCTAGTACTTTTTTCTTGCCCAGGGTAAGATGACCAGGGTTGCTTTCTGTTGCCTAAAACTGAGAAAACTCTAATCAAAAACTTGGGAAATGGTTACCTGACCATTTCCAAATAAGATGTCTGAAAGAAGGGATAATTTTTTTTTAATATTTTATTTATTTTTGAGAGAGAGATAGAGACAGCATGAGCAGAGGAGGGTCAGAGAGAGAGGGAGACACAGAATCTGAAGCAGGCTCCAGGCTCTGAGCTAGCTGTCAGCACAGAGCCTGATGCGGGGCTCGAACCCACAAACCGTGAGATCATGACCTGAGCTGAAGTCAGACGCTCTGACTGAGCCACCCAGGCGCCCCAGGGATAATTTTATTTTGTCGGCTTCCCTAACGTGCTTCTTGGGGGCAGGTTTTACCTGAGGTTGTGTGAGTCAGAAGAAAAGAGGAGCTTGCTTATCTCCTGCCAAGCATGCCTCCAGCGAGTGGCCAGTGAAAGGGATGAGAAAACTTTTGGGTTCCTTTGCCTTACCAGCCATCGCCCTTCTTGCTTATCCCTGGCAAGCCTGCCACTTTGAATCCAAGCTACTCAGGAAACTGTAGCAAATAATTGATAATTGAAAAGTTCAAAACTTCTTTTATTTTTAAATATAATTCATTGTCATGTTGGCTAACATGCAGTGTATACAGTGTGCTCTTGGTCTTGGGGGTAGGGTCCCATGATTCATCACTTATATACAACACCCAGTGCTCATCCCAGCAAGTGACCTTCTCAATGCCTATCACCCATTTTCCCCTCTCCCTGGCTCTCCCCTCCCATTAGCCCTCAGTAAAACTTCCTTCTCAAAGGGATTTGCTCAGGAATGTCCAAATCCAGGTTATGATGGATAGGTTTAAAACTAGGGAATGGAGCTTCCTGATGCCCATCAAATTTCTAAAAGAGAGAGAGAAGTGACAAAATGGCAGGACTTAAATATAAGTGTGATGCTTCTCTATTTCTTGACAGTTAAAATGGTATCACTTTACACTCGCGTAATGTGTGGGGAAAAACACCATAATGTCAAATTATATAAGAAATATTTAAGTCTAGTAAAATGGTTGGTGTGTCTCTTGAGGATTTCGAGACATTTTACACACTTGTTTTAAAAAAGCAATCCTGAGAGTATTTTCAGACCTTGCAGTGATGCAAGTGTTTCAACAGGTAATGGATTCTATTTTTAATTTTGAAAGCTTTTATGTTTCCCTGTGGTTTCTTTTTTAATATGTTGGTGGATACTTTTTTCTTACCTAGATTTCCTCCTGGACTTTCCTGTCTCTTTGAGCTGAGTCAAATTCAAAGGTGAACACTATTTTCATATTCCTAAGTTGTTCTTCCTTGCCTCTTACCTGCAGTTGATCTCAATAGAGGCTTAATTAGCCATTTAGAAGTCAACATGCTAAGATTTCTAATTAATGGTGGCCTGCCTATCAAGTTAATGTCCTTGCAAATTATCTCCTTCTGGAGATTATTACAATTTGCAAATGCATATCCATTATTTATTATATAGGGGGCTTAGCAGACACTGATTTTAAACACATTGCAGAGGTGTCTCTTTACCACAAGAAGATAAGTCAGAAGGCAAGATGGAAGATGTGTGCCATTACCATCTTGACAAGCCCTTAAATGGCACTGCATTAGAGGTCAACACGCTGCTGTCCATCAGCCTTGCACAGCCATTAAGATTGTCCTTTCTTTTTTGAGCACTAGGTCCTTGGCATTTAGGGGACATGTATAATAATAATAATCTAAAAAACATGATTAGTTTAAGCTCTAGAATCACATTAAGCATGACAAGGTACCTGCACTGTGTGATAAGCCTGGAAATAGTAGATTCCCATCAGATCCCAAGCTCAATCCAAGGCAGACACTGATAGAGTATGGCTTACATTTCCTGCATTATTTAAATTGTCCTCTGTCTCTCTATTGCCTCCCTTCTACCCATTCTTTTTTTTTTTTAAATGGTTTTTATTTATTTCTAGGAGAGAGAGAGAGAGAGACAGCATGAGCAGGGGAGGGCCAGAGAGAGAGGGAGTCACAGTCTGAAACAGGCTCCAGGCTCTGAACTGGCAGTCAGTACAGAGCCCGATGCAGGGCTCGAACCCACGAAGCGTGAGATCATGACCCAAGCAAAAGTAGGACGCTTAACCGACTAAGCCACCCAGGCGCCCTCCCTTCTACCCATTCTACCTTTCTTTCTCTTTGTCAAGCCTATACAAATGGATTTAAGAAGTTATATGGGTGGAGGATATGATACCACAGGAACATCCTCTTAAGCAAGAATATACTGATAGTTTCATGACTTAATTTACTCTTAGCTGTTTCTATTTTTTATATTTGTATTGTTGCTTTCATTAATAAAACCCATACTCTAAATTCAAATTTCCTGGCAAGAGCCTACATGTTAAAGTTTCAAAAGAAAACAAAGAACTTTACTTGAAATCAGCTGGATTGATACCTATTAGAATGAGACTGTCCAAGATTTGAGGTCTGGTGATTATTCACTCATGAGAACCCTATAGTTAGTCAAGACAATTATTTTCAAGACTAGTAAATCATTTTTATCTGGACGTGTTTCCTTCTTTTTCTTTCCTTTTTTTTTTTTTTTTTTTGTCCCAGACATCAGCAAGACCCTGACATTCTTGTTGGCCCTCAGAAAACATTTGTTGGATGAAGAAGAAGGTGAGGGAAGGGCACCTGGATGGCTCAATCAGTTAAGCATATGACTTCAGCTCAGGTCATAATCTCCCGGTTCACGATTTCAAGCCCCACATTGGCTCTCTGCTGTCAGTGTGGAGGCTGCTTCAGATTCTCTGTCTTCTTTTCTCTCTGTCCCTTCCCTACTTGTGCTCTCTCTCAAAAATAAATAAACATTAAAAAAAGAAAAAGCGAGGGAGAATGGGAGGGAAAGAAGAAGCAATAAAGGAAGAAGAAAAGAGAGGGAGTGAAGAAGAAGGGAAGGAAGGAAGGGGAGAAAATAAAAGAGTTAACAGACTGAAAGAGCATTAATATGAGAGCTGGCACCCCACCTTTGGAACTCGATGACTTAGGCAAGTTTCATTTCCTGTTCCGTTGATTCCCAGTATACTTGGTACAGTGTATAGATGATAGTAAAATGTCCCGCACACAGAGATTCAGTAAATAGAAGCTCTACCTGGTGGGTATTCACTGGGCCACAGTTTTGAAACATCACATAACTGCTATATTCATGAAAAGCAAATAGAAAAATGGTGATGTCTGGAGACTAAAGAGCTGGCCGGTAAATAGGTGCACTGTTCTAAACAGTTGGCCCTCAAAGACCATCACAAAGCAGGCAGAATTCTGAAAGACCTTCCAAAGACTGCTCTCCCAGGCAAAAAGCATGTAATCAGGAAAACATTGATGTAATAAGAATCGGAGATCTGCTGAATCATTTCTGATACAGCGGCCGTGGCCGGCGATGTGCCAGGCCTTTAGTACACGTGGTAGTCAGCCTCACATCCCCCGGAAGTGTTCCGAGTCTCATTTTCCAAATAAGGGATGGAATTCAGAGACATTGAGTAACTTCCCTAAGATTGCACAGGTCCTTTGTTCCTGGGTCCAGGTTCCATCTGACTTCTCCTGACTGTACCACACCTAGGCTTTTGTCTACCACACACCTCATGCTCATTTTTTGCAAATCAGCAGATTAACTTGACAGAAAATGGCCAGAGTCATGACACTCTGCCTGATGGGGTAAGAATACTCACTCATAGAAAAGGTTGAGTGTAGATATAGATGTTGAAAGGAAAGAGAGAGATCATTAGAATACAAAGTATATTCACTACCACATGTCCTTGGGTATGTGTATGTGGGGATGATTTGTGTTTTGTTTTGCTTTTTTAATGTTTTATTTATTTCTAGGAGAGAGAGAGAGAGAGAGACAGCGTGAGCAGGGGAGGGTCAGAGAGAGAGGGAGATACAGACTCTGAAATAGGCTCCAGGCTCTGAGCCGGCAGTCAGCACAGAACCCGACGCGGGGCTCGAACCCACGAACCGTGAGATCATGACCTAAGCGAAAGTCTGACGCTTAACCGACTAAGCCACCCAGGCGCCCCGGGATGATTTGTGTTTTAAACCGTATGAAGTCCTGACAAGTAATAGTAAAGGACCCTGCACAAATGGGCCCTTGAATATGTATTGTGTGGCACTGTTCTCAACACTCTTATTGACAGTAACTCTTTTCATTCTTATATGTAGTGACTCTTAGAGGCAGTTCCTGAAGACCAGAGGAGTCATACCCTATGCTATTACTACGTAGATTACTTCTAAAGTTTGAGGGATGCTTGGGCTGTGAGTAAGAGGTGGAGTTGGCCTCAGAACAAAAGCAGTCTGGCTCCAATGGTTTTGTTCTAACCAACCTTATGGGTTGGTCTGATGTTTGTTTATCCCATGCTAGGTTTGCCTGGAAAGAGTGGTCGGGTATGGGAGAGCACAGTGTAGGCAGGAGAGCTTAGAACATGAACCAGAATTTTCTGAGAGCTACGATAGGAGTCAGAAAATCTGAAACCTGCCCTCTTCCCTTCTCTATGCCTTACTTCCTTCATTCGTAGAGTGTGGCTGATACCGCTAAGACACACCACCTCAGGGAGGATTATTGTGTGTATTCAAAATATAGTAAGAAACACAAAATCTGATGGTTAAAGCATAGGTGCCTAAATCAGACTGCCTAAGTTGGAATCCTGGCTGCAATTTAATAGCTGTGTTACTTTAACTTCTCTATGCCTCAGTCTCTTTATCTGCAAAATGGAGGTAATAATAGTACCTGGCCCATAGGGTTTTTGTAGCATTACCCACTTAGTGTACGGGGAGTAGGAAGCACACAGCAATATGGCTTATCATTATTATGCACTGTGATGGTTTTATATATTTTGGGATGGAGCACAATCATTATTTCATCTGTAAGTCAAATTTAGATGAATAATGTAGGCAATCCCTATTGTTACTCGAAGTGGTGTTGCTCTTTCCAAAAAACTCCTGAATTTGAGAGAACTGAGAGAAATAGGATGAGGAGACATGAAGTTTGTGAAAGTTTTGCCAAGGGGAGGTCTTTTGTCTGCTCTGTGCCTTGTTGCCTGAAAGAAAACACCTTCAAGTATGTACTTTGCTGGTTGCTGTCTACCGTTTTTGAAGGCCACCTTTGCAACTTGTCCAGTTTATATTAACATGTTTGCAGTGTTCCTCTTGGTACAATGAAGTGATGGCAGCCTCTGGGCTCCCCAAATGTACTGAGCTATTAGGCAGTCATTTGTGTAAGAGCATAGGGCATCATGAGGAAAGGGGAAGTGTGGGTGGTGTGGAGAAGAAGGCTGTACAATCATTCCTTCTTTATTTAGAAACTGCACCCCAGATTTCTTCAGTAATCACCCCTTCCCCACTGTCAATATTACTTACCACCTCCTCCTCGGCCAAGGGGCAGGATTGACCCACGGCTGGCTAGTAAGTATGTTCTATCCCTCTGGTAACAGCAATTGCTTGAAGGGAAGGCTCTTGAGCCAACTGTTAGTCCCTTGAGAATCAACTCTGGGACATTGGTTGACAGAATTAGCAAGGAGAGGTTCTTATTTCTGCTGGGGTCACTGATTGGATGAAATAGAGATTGGAGAAATTGGCAGCCATCATCCACTGTTTTCTGGACAACCTCATCAGAAATGGAGCCAGGGAAGAAGGAAGTGGAAGTTGGAGACAGAGAAAGTGACATGGCCTCTGTTGAATCCCCGTATCAAACCATACCTCAGCCAGACTTACCTCCAAACTTCTCAGTTACGGGATAAATCAACTCTTTCCTCCCCACCCACCCCCCTCTTTTCCTGCCTCTATTTCCCTCCCCCTCTCAATCTGGATGGGGATCTTGTCACCGTGATGTGTATTCTCAATTTCACTTCACATTTGGCTCCATCCTTCTCCAAATTATAGAAACGTTGCATCTCTCTGTAGGCTCTGCAGCTCTATTCACAAAATAGAAGCACAGGACTTCAGAACGATTGAAAGACTCACTGACAGCTCAAGCAGCATCTCATTCTCCAGGGGGAATCAGTTCTCCAAATTAATAAAAATATCCATGTCTACATTGTGGAACACAAACTCATTTTCCCAGGTTTATAAACCTCCAGACAGATACCTGACTCTATTAAAATGCTGATGGCTTTTATGAAGCTGGGCTGAAAAGGGGAAAATCAGATGCCTCCTTATATAATAAACTCATGCGGCCCTGGGGTCCCACTCATCATACTGGAGGTAACACAAGGAACATTCAGGGTGTCGGAGAAATAAGGGGAACAGTGCAGGATCTTTTTCAAATCAGTATTCAAACAGAAATAGAAAAACAATAAGGCAAGTCTTCATTGTGTCTATCTCACCTTTCAGAGAGAGGATACAAACCAAATTAGGTTTGAAAAATGGTATAATTATCCTACCTTCATTGAGGAGAAAGGAAAGTACACATGGCTTCCTAGGAGTCAGTGTCCTGCTGAGTATTCCTAATGAAATAACCATGGCTGGTGGGTAATATGCCTCATTGCAAGTGGACTTTTATGGAAGTCCAGTGCTATTACTATATAGGTTACTTTTAAAGTTTGGGGGCGATTGGCACACAATTAGAAACTAAAGAAGGAAAGGAGAAAGGTTTTCCTTGGAAAATTATTGAATTTTGGGGCTCCCTCTTTGGCTTCCTACCAGAGATTAATTTCACTTGCACATTCAGTATATATTTACGAAACATCTCCTATTCACCATTCACAGTTCTTGGTGCTGGAGTACAGCAGATGCCAGTGCAGTCATGAACACTGTCCCCATGAAATTCACTTTCTAGTTGGAGACACATCCGAAACAGGTGAGCCTATAAATAGTGAATGGAAGTGTAAGGTAACTAGAGAGAGTGTGAGTGCTTTGATAATTACAGCATAAAGACAGCAAGAGTGGTGGGGAGTAGCATCTTTGGATGGACGATTTAGTGAGGCCTCAGAGAGGAAGTGAGAGAGGAGAGGGCCAGGCCGAGAAACGGCAGGTGGAAGTTTCCAGATTTAGCAACCAAAAATACAGGACTCCTAGTTAAATTTGAATTCCAGACAAACAACAAATGATTTTTGTAGTGAAAATAGTGAAAGAGCTTTTTAAATCTAGCAACCCAAAGTACAAACACTCAGAAGTAAGACAAGACTCAGCGGAATCAAGGATTGGAGTTTAGGGTTGGGAGGAAGTGAAGGGATGTGAGTTGAAAATGGAGGCAGTCAACAGTTGGGTCTTCCCGTGATGGAAAGCCACTGAAGGGTTTTACGCGATGAATGGCCTAAACTGACTTGCAGTTTTAAGTGATGGCCAGTGGGCTGCAGGAGGAAGATCATGGTGCGTGGCAACACGGAGGCAGGAGACCGTTGCACTGACTGGTCCAGCTGTGAGAGGACGGTTCTCACTTCAGGGCGATAGCAGTGGAAGACCAGAGGAGTGGCCTGCCTCCTTCAGGGATTGTAGTTGACAGTGCTGGAGACAGACTGGCTATCTTTAGCACCAAAGAGACTTGCGGGGGATGAGGGAGGCACGTATGTAAAGGCTGAAGAAACAACTCTCTGGATGCTTCAGACTTTCAAAGCTGCATCCTTCACCTTGCCACCTCCCTGTGAGTATGTCTGCACTGTTCCTGCATCTCCCTAAGTTTCTCAGGCCCTGGCAGGATCATCTGAATGGCCAGCCCCAGTCATAAGCCCACACCCAGGCTCCCAGGGACAGGAAGAGGGACTCTGCCTCCTCTGGGTTCTGTAAGAGGAGACTGGGGGATCTGCTTCCCACCATGGTTTAGACTAATAATTCACCCCAAGTAGGAACAATGTTCAAACTGGGCAGTTCCTAAAATGGCCAATATCCACAGAGGTTTGCTGTTCAAGATCAAGAAAATGACCAGAACATCATAATTCCTAGAACTGCCTATAAGTTATTTTTTAAAAATCAGAAAAATTTAGATGAATATTGTTAACAAAGCTAAATTCAGCACTTATGTCCAGAAGTTCCTCTAGTGTGAGTAGAGAAGGGAGAAAACAGTACTTTCTTAGTAGCATGGATTAAAAAAAAATAGGATGGGGAATTTTAATGGCTGATTGGAATACTATGGGTCAACAGTGAGCTGTGGCTGACAAAACAACATAAATCCCCATGAAAACAAAACCAAAGGAGATTAGGAACCCAGGCCAGAAAACATATTTAAGGCTCTTTGTCCGATTCACGATAGACCCAGGTATTTTTCCAGAGTTTATTTTCATGGCTGAAATGCATGCCCTTAATGTTATGACCATTACCAAGTCCCCATTCTTTCTGGGATTGTGAGTCTAAAGAATGAAGTTGAAACTTTGCGAGGATTAACATTTTAGACAGAAAGACCTGGATTGGGCAAGTGGTTTAATCAAAGTGTTAGGGTAAAAGAAGTTGACAATAGACTCCAGCTGATATCATTATTGTAAGACTTACAGGAGATAATACACGGAAATTAGTGCCGAGTACCTAGCATGTGTAAGTGTTCAATAAATGTTGATTATTGCTTTCCCAAAGAATGTTTCATAGTTTCCCAGGGTAGCTGTTGTGTCTCAGAATTGGACACACATAGGTCAATTGATGGATATTCATGAGTTGAAATATCTGCTTACAGTTGCCTGGAAGAAAAGGAGCCTTGAAAACAAACACACACACAAAGAACCTGAATGAACCAACGCAGTGCATTTCTTATCTCAGAAGAAGGGTCTTTCTGCATTGACTCAAAATCCCTGTTTCTGTGATTTTAACCATGATTGGCAGAAACTCTACAAGCACTCATCCTGGGTGTAGCCACAGTGTGGATGTCCCACAGTGGCATTGACCATGGCTCTGGCTCATACCTCATGTATTTCTGCCCAGACATTCATACCCGACCTTTTCAGCCAGCTACCTACAAATGTAAAACAAAATAATCATAAATAAAATTCACAATCCTCTCTTAAATGTTCTACTAACACCCCATTTTATGGGGACATTAAAGGACAAGGTGGAAAAATGATAGTTAAAATTTTATGCAACAAGAAATATTTTATACAGCAGAGTTTTGCCCTGTTACATCAAAACTAGAATATTGATGGCATAATTTATCACATTCATTTACTGTCATGTGTAACATTTATATATTCTGCTTGATACTTTATAAAAATATTTCAAAGAAGTGCTTAACATTTTTAAGAGCTGGGCAATGCTTGTCTTATTCATCTTGCATTTCAATTTTTCATAAAAGAGAAAAATTAATCAGTAGACTAACTGGAAAGGAAGGCAGGAGACAAACTTTTTGAGCTTGGGAGCAGTGGGAATTCGCAAGGGATATAAAAACAATGTGCATTAAATTCTAGGCCAGAGCTCCATAAAATATACACATTTTCCTGAAAAAAAAAAAAGGAATTTTAATAAGCCACAAGCAAGGGCATGCTTGACTTGGCTATATTTTCTGTGGCCTATCATGTAAACCATCTTTAACATCAAGTTTCTTTTTATCTCCTACATTCAGCCAGGGCGTATACTCTTTCTGCAGGGCACTTTGATAGAGTCAGTAAATTGAATTTCCAGCATTAGTAAAGAGCAGTCAGAAATCATATCTAGGAAAGACTCTATTCCCATTCAGCTCTAAATCAGAGAGATTCATCAGGAAGGAGCTGTTTTGTTTAATACTGTTTCCAGTGAGAAGTAAGGCTTTTTTCTTGAATTCAGTTTATCCCTGAACCACAGATATTCTCCATTGTTTTGGTCATTCATTGGCTTCTTAATGACGACCTTTTTGTCCTGGCTACAATGATTTCTCTCATAATGGATTCATTAACTCATTCATCCGTTCAGTGTGGATTCGAAGGTAAAATTGTGATAGAGGGGCACCTGGGTGGCTCAATCGGCTGAGTGTCCGACTTCAGCTCAGGTCATGATCTCACAGCTTATGAGTTCGAGCCCCACATCAGGCTCTGTGCTAACAGGTTGGAGCCTGGAGTCTGCTTCAAATTCTATGTCTTTCTGTCTCTCTGCCCCTCCCCTAGTTGCACTCTATCTCTGTCTCTCAAAAATAAATAAACATTTAAAAATTGTTTTTAAAAAAAGATTGTGATAGAGACTATGCTGTATTGCAGGAGAGGTGCATAGTACCCCGGCCCTCTAGCAGTTCTTAAACAGTGAATTTTTTTATATTAAAAATTATAGCCATGATTTCATCCCCCCTTGACTTGAATATTCTCATTGCTTTCATCAAGAGTGGCTCCATGGCTGGGATTCTGAAGATACATTTCTAGTGTCAGCTCTCATATTACTTTCCCCTAGGACTTTAGATAAACCAAAGAGTCTATCTAGACCAGAATACTTCATCTTTAAAATAAATAAGTGGGATGAAATGCTCTCTAAATTCTCATATCCCCTAACATATCAAATCAGTTTGTATTTGTGATACAAATTCCTTATATTTATAGGATTTGTCCAAGACCTCCCAGCCTAGGGAAGTAAACAGGAGAAATTAAAGTGTAAGCCTCGTCACATTCTCTGCCAAGCCAGAGGCAACATCCTGATAGGGAACTGATTAAAAACAACCTATAGACATAAGCTTTTAGTGAGGAAGGTGTTCTGTTCCCTTGTTTGTTTGTTGAGTTGAACTTATTGACACTATATAAATATTGAGAGATTTCGTAAAACATACAGATTCATGGCTTCTCTTGCAAAGTAAGATCTAGCAGTGCTGACTTTCTTCTGTGTCAGTAATTGGCTGGAGTTAATTAGGAGGTATCCCCTCAAGCAACTGGCTTAATCAAGTTTGCTGCAGTCCTCAATTTTGTCTTATATCTACGCTTTTTCTCCTTTATGTTACTTGCCTTGTCTATAAGGTAATGTGCTTATAAACCATGTACGAAACCGTAAATGTATACGTGACTTTGTGTGTAGCATGAACGTGTGGGAGTGAATAGGAAAGGAATATACTTTCATATAGGATTCACAACCGTATCTAAAATAAGAGAACTGGGCAAAAGGCATTGATAGGCTTAATCCCCAACTCAAAAGTAATTAGAGTTTTGGACTCAGTATCTACTTAACATCATTCAGTCAGCAGAAGAGAAATGGAAATGCCTTCAGAACTTTGTTATTGCTTCAATTACTCACCCACATTAGCTTTGTGGATATTTCTTCTTTGTTTTGTCCAATTCAATGATGACAATGTGTATAAAGATACTTCAGATAAAACCCACAGTACATGGGTAGAAAGCTTGATGGTGAGAAATAATAGAACTTCTCATTGTTAGAGTCATTTTTCTTTAAGGCCTAGTTGTGTGTGAAAGGATCACACAACGAAGGTGGGTCACTTTCAATCTCCTGCAATTCTTTGACTCAGATTATCTTGCTACCCGCTCAGGTTGGCTAATTAAAGAAGGAAATAAGAGAAATGTTCTCATCTTATTGTAGTCTGTTTTTCTTTCTTTTTAAGTGTGAGGCATTTTCTTTATAGTCTTACTTAGTATTTCACTCCTGGTTGATTTCAGCATAATTTAGTATTTATCTCTTTTAGTCTTCTATTTTTCTTTTTCTCAACGGCAGATAGGGTAGTTAATTAAATGTTTATATTACAGATAGAGAATATGTGTAAGAGAAGAAATCACTTTCTTCTCATATAAAAATTTAGATGTCCCCTCCGGACATGTTTCTTCATTGCTCAAATTAAAAAGTAATCATTAACTGCCCCTCATTCTTCTTTCCTTTCATTGTTTGACTTCTTGCAGGAAAAAAAAAAAAAATATTTCCCCATCACCACTCCTAATATCCCAGTAATGTTTAGTCTTTCTTGTCCTTGAGTTGACTGAAGGAATTAAGATAAACAGATTAAAATATTATCAGTTAACAGACTTTAAAAAAAATCGGTTAACAGTCTTAACAACAATTTGTTTGAAGCAAAGAATCTAGAAAAGGGGTAAATTGAGCCAATTTCTTTTCCAATCAAGAAAAAATTTTCCTTTAAGGCAGAAAATTCCTTTAGAATTTTCCCTTCTATCCATGTGCAGATCAGTCATTTGAATTCAGTGCAACCTTTCTCAAGATTATGATGTCTACTCCGGTGCTGAGAATTTCTACAAATGTTATGCCAGGTCTTAAAATATCCCTGGTCTTTCCTCTGACAGCTGTTGTTCTGCACCATTTATTGCTTTCAAACAGTGTTTTTTAAAGAGATGGCAGTTTTTCTGAGCAAACGTGACAGTATATATGAGACTTTCTCCCCCTTATCCATAGATAAGAAAAGTATCATTCTGAGATTGGGTGTCTTTCTCTAGCATCTGAAAGATGAGTTGCTCCCAGTTTGCAATTATGTGGCTCAAGACAAATAATTTCACAGGCATAGCAGTTAAAGCTGACTAGAGAAAAGTCATTGGTGACATTTCATGAGAAGATGCAGAATTCAACATGCAAGCAATATAAGGACACCGGAAAGAATTTTAGAAACTACCACTATTCCTTAACAACCTTTGTGGGATAATCCTTTCCTATATGTCAGTTTGTTTGTTCTTCCCTTCATTATCATAAAGAAGAATTTTTTTCCGGAGCAGATCAAGATTTGCTGGCAATGGGGAAAAAAGGTGTGTTCTCAAGCTTTTCGTTTATATGGATTCCTGTCCGTTCTGGTCTTTAAATTCAGGGGATGCGTCTTTTCAAGATAGAAGTAAAAAGAAAAGAAGGCAGATTATCAGAACAACAACAACAAAGTTCATCAAGACAATCAACATAAATAAAATGCATAAGGAAAATAAACAAAATGTGAATTCCAACATACTAATTATCTAGAGTTTTATTTGATACAAAGGACCTATGTTCAGGCATAATTTTTATATAATATTGTTTCTAATTATTTAATGATATTCTTTTTTCTCCTATATTGTTCAACAAGTTAGATTATATAAGTGCATTTTTTAAATTATGATTTTTAATTTAATTTTGACTATCCCTATTGTTTCTATTTTCAAAACCGTCAAATGTTTATCTTTTTTTTTTTTTAAGTGGCAACAATGGCAAGGTCAGTATGACTGCAAAATATATACTCTTAACCACTTAGTTTTGTCATTCTCCAGCTAGTTTGTCTTTTTTTTCTTCATTTAAAAAATTCGATTTTATTGAAGTACAGTTGACATACAAAATTGGAAGATATTTAGTGAACATTAGGGTGACTTGATACATATATATGTATGTATATGTGTGTGTGTGCACACGCAGCGTGTATGTATTGCATTAGATTCCCCCCATCTAATTAATTAACATATCCCTCACCTTACATATTTATTTATTTATTTTATTTTTGTATGAGAACATTTGAGTTCTACCTCATAGATGATTTCAATGATATAATACAGGGTTACCATGTTTGTTTGTAATAGTTATTTATTTCTGAGAGAGGGAGAGAGAGACATGCGGTGTGAGTGGGGGAGGGGCAGAGAGAGAGGGAGGCACAGAATCTGAAGCAGGCTCCAGGCTCTGAGTTGTCAGCACAGAGCCCGATGTAGGGCTCGAACTCAGGAACCACCACATCATGACCTGAGCGGAAGTTGGACGCTTAACCGACTGAGCCACTCAGGCGCCCCAAGTCACCATGTTATACATTAGGTCCTCAGATCCTATTCGTCTTAATGGACAGTTTGTACCTTTGACCTGTTTCTCCCTGTCTCCACTCCTGCCTGTCCAGTCCCTGGCAACTACTTTTTCACTCTCTGTTCCTGTCGTCTGATCCTTTTTTTCCTTTTCAGGAATCAGTGATACCAGGCAGTCTTTGACTTATTTCATAGGACCTATGCATATTGTCACAAACGTGGAATCTTCTTTCTTATGGGTGAATAATCTTTCATTGTATATACTACCACGTCTTTATCCATTCATCTATAAATGCTTATGATTTTAATGGGCACATATTTTATTTATTCTGTTTTGGGTCAGAAAATAATAATTGGAAATAATCTTTGGGATCTGATTGATCCCAGTAACCCATAGAGCTGAGAACAGACTCTATTTTGGCCTGTGTCTGAATCAGATACACTGACTAATAGACAAGCCTTCAGCTCCTTTATTACCAACTTTTCTGGTCCCTCTGAGTTCCTCTATATCTGTCTGTCAGCCTTCCTTCTCATTTTCCTTCCTTCTTTCTCTTTTCCTTTCTTCTTTTAACCAGTACTTATTGAGCACCTATTATGGTCCAGGATTTAAACAGAATAAAATCTTTACATCCCTGGAGCTTATAGTCCACTATAGAGGGAGACATAAAATCAATAAGTTTTTTGTTGTCATTTTTTATTTTAGAGAAAGAACACAAATAGGGGAGAGAGGGCAGAGAGAGAGAAACGATCTTCATCAGGCTCCACACTCAGCGCAGAAGCAGACACAGGGCTCACTCCCATGACCTGGGATTGTGACCTAAGCCAAAAATCAAGAGTCAGATAGATGCTCAACTGACTAAACCACCCAAGTGTGCGATGACAGGTTAAAAATGTGATTTTTTAAATTTTATTTTTTTTAAGTTTTTATTTATTTGAAAGAAAGAGAGAGAATGAGTGGGAGTGGGGCAGGGAGAGATGGAGACAGAGGATTGGAAGAGAGCTCTGTGCTGACAGCAGAGAGCCCATTGGAGGGCTCGAACTCATGAACCACAAGATCATGACCTGAGTCAAAGTCAGATGCTTAATTGACTGAGCCACCCAGGTACCTCAATGTGATTTTTTAAAAAAGGTTGGAGCTCAATGTTAAAGAATGATAGGGGCTGCTAGTCAAATAACCTATGGAAGACTTCATCCTGCTCATGAAAACAAGCAAAAGAAAAATAGATATTGATAGCAGGGTGTTAAGAAATATGAAGAAAAAATCTTCATCTAAAACCATACAAATTTTATTATATAAATCATTAATTATATATTACATAAGATTATATATAATTATATATTATATGGATTACATAAAATTATATAAAATGTCAAGATGAGGGAGAACATACTGTAATCAGTGTAGAAAAGTACCTCAAAGCATCTTTTCCATGAATATCGATCCAGACAAAATTATAAGTGGTATATGTTCAACAATTCATCTCCAAACGTAACAGCCTAGTTTGCCTCAGGCAGTGTTCAAGGCCCCAGAAATACAGCAAATTAAACTAAGCTCTTTGCTTTCATGCAGGGTTACTACATGCAGCTGCTCAAGCTGTGCACTGCTCAATTCTCAGAGACACATTCACATAGACGATGATGTGCACCCACTGGGGTTGTGCATCACAGCAGCTGTGCTCTAATTGCACATTGCATGATCATAGCTTGGGGCCCAAGACAAGAGGAGGGATGGCAAGCGGGTGGACTCTCCATCGTAGTGAGGGGAAGACAAAGCCTAAACAAACAAGCCTATCACATGTAAGTACTTTGAGGAAAAAGATAAAATAAGGGGAAGGAAAATCTTTAGGAAAGCTATCTGAGATTTTGTGGTCAGAGCATGCATCCCTGCTAAGGTAACACTCAAGAGGAAGCCATTAGGATATCCAAAGGTGGAGCAGCACTCCAGGGAGATGGTGCAGATATACTTGGGAAGAGGGTATATTGAAGGAATGTCCACAAGCCCAGTGTGGTTCAGCCAGTGTGAGGAGAAACCAGGTGGGAGGCAGAGATAGAGGGAGACATAACAGGAAGCTGGGTCATTCCAGTCTTTGTACTAACCTTGGATTTTACTTTGAGAAAGATAGAAAGCCATTCTTAGTCTTCGAACAAAGGAGTGATTTGATCCCATGCACTGTTTATCACAGTCCTCTTGGCCTCTGTTTTAACAAAAACTTCAGAGGGGCCAAGGGCAGAAACCAGGAGACCTTGGCAATAGGAAAACTGTGACACGTGATCATGATCATAGCTTGGGGCGCATGACAAGAGGAGGGATGGTAAGCGAGAGGACTCTCCTAGAATCTGCGGGTACAGTAGTATTTGCCAGTGGATTAGCGGTGGGGCATCAAAAAAGGGAGAGGAGTCAAAACCGACTTAAGATTTTTATCCTGAGCAACTGAAAGAATGAAATCCCATTTACTGAGAGGAGAAGGGAGGACATCATGAGTTCTGATTTATGTGTGTTCTGAGTGAGATGCCTGTTAGAAACGTAAGTGGACATGTCAGAGAAGCAGTTGGACATGCGACTATGGAATTCAGAGGAGACATTGGTATTGGAGATTGAATTGTTGATGCATAGTTGATATAAAGCCTTGAAGCTCGTCAAAATCATCTCAAGTAACTGTTCCCACCCCCTGGCTATACAGTTGTGATCACCTTGGGAGTTTTCAGAAAATACTGAGGCCTGAGCCACAACCCCGACTAATTAAATCAAAACCTCTGGCATGATAAGTCATCAATATTTTTAAAAAGCTTTCCAAGTGATTCTTGGGGTTAAGAACCATTGACCTAAAAAGTCAGAAGAGATCTAGAGGGATATGCAGGAACTATTCCTTGGAAGACTCAAGGGCTCATAAATCAGGAAGATGAAGAGGAGGCAGCAAAGAGAACAGTGACAGAGGTAAGTAAGATGTAGAGCAGTGGTCGGAAAACTTTATTTGTAAAGCAAGTGGGGTGAAGAGGGCAGATAGCAGATGGCTTTGGCTTTGTGGGCCACATGTACTCAGGTAGGGCTCCTAAAGTCTGCTGTTGTAGGCTGAAAGCAGCCTTAGTACATGTACATGGAAGAATGAATGTGGCTGTGTTCCGATAAGATCTTATTTACAAAAGCAGCTGGTGGGGCCACATGTAACCCATGGACTGTAGTTTGCCATCCTCTGATGTGGGGCATCACATGATTAGCCTTGGTGGTCTCCTGGTCAGACCACGATAGTAGGCCATGGAGGTGGAAATCAGCAAGGCGCCCAGGAGTGGTGTGGGTCCCGTCTTCAGTGACATTTATGAAGATACCAAAGCCATTGCAGAGGCAGCCACTGGAGCACATAGAGCCCCTTGAATAGTTAAAAAACAATTTTTTTTTATCGAATCACTTATGCTTACGTGGTGTTACCTTGGAGAAATTTTATTATTCTTCTTGCTCCACTTGTTCAAATGAGGCAGAATGTACTTCCTCTTACGGGTTGCCCCGGACTCCAAGGGTCAAAGTGTATCAAGAATGTTGAAACTAGAAGCCTCTTGGACAATTATGAGGAACCCACTGAAGACACAACTTCCCATACCAGGAAAAAAATCACAAAAACATTTTAGGGAGACCCAGACTTTTGTTTTCACTGGGCTAGCAGCAAGATCATAATAATTGGGGCAACTTACAGTTTCATAGGACCTCTGATTCAAATCCCTCAAAGAGTGGCCCCACTCCATCTGAGTCCTCCCTCTTGCAACGAAAACTCTCTGGACTTAATGTAATAAACAGTACAGGAAGACTCTGAAAAGTACAAAGAGGGTGGACTGCCCAATGACCTTGGGAATTGAAGAATAGTATATCACTGAGTTCCCTGGACTCCTTTGTTGCCTTCCTTACAGCCATATAGGCCTTCCGCTCTGAACCACCGACTATTACAGACAAAAAACTCCAATAAAAGCCTGTTCTCCTGCCAAAGGATCAGGAAAAGAACAGACAGCAATAGAAAACCTTTTCCTAGTGACCATCCTACGCTAACCAAACACCGACAGAGCAAATGCACCCTCTCCAAACTCACCCCCTTTCAGGGTTTAAAGCAAAGTCAGACAGGAAGCTGTACTTCCATCTAAGCAGCAAGCAGCACTCTGATTCACTGGGCCCAAGTTGATGTCCATGGGGCCAAGGAGGAAGCTGACTTTCTGTCCCTTTCTTGGCCTGGTAGAAGCAGGCAGCTCTCAAATTCCTGTCAGGGGGTAGCACCACCCCATGCAAGGACCTTGGTTCTCATTGCTGTCACCATGGATTAGTTTTGTCTGGTTTTGAGTTTCATATAAATGGAACCGTACAGTGAGTCTTCTTTGTGTATGGCTTCTTTTATGTAACAAAACATTTAAAAATTTTTTGGGTAACGTTTATTCATTTTTGAGAGACAGAGTGTGAGTGGAGAAGAGGCAGAGAGAGGGGATACGGAATGCAAAGCAGGCTCCAGGCTCCTAGCTCTTAGCACAGAACCCGATGTGGGGATCAAACTCACCAACCGTGAGATCATGACCTGAGCTGAAGTCAGACGCTTAACCAACTGAGCCACCCAGGAGCTCCAATAATACATTTTTAAGTCTTATTCAAGTAGTTGTATGTGCCAGTAGTTGGATCTTTTTTTAGTGAACAGTGTTCTATTGTGTGGATAGAGACAATTTGCTTATTCATTCTAATGTTGATGGACATTTGTGTTGTTTCCTGTTGGGAGCTATTATTAACAGCTACTATGAACATTCTTGTACAGTCTTTGTATGGACATAACTGATTTTGATTTGATCATATAGATGTCATTCCAGATAAATACCAATCTCCTGGTGCATTCATCTACTTAAGCCATGGCTTGTAGCTAAATTTACCAGACCATTTTTAAATCTTAACTCACTTCATGCTTTTAAAACCAACTTTAGTAGGGAGAAAAAGAATGGGGGAGTTTTGCAGTGTGAACACAGTGTGATTAAAAGATATTTCAGCTGAGCATCTGGCTCTTGACTTCAGCTCAGATCATGATCGCAGTTTGTGGGATCAAGCCCCATGTCTGGCTTTGTGCTGACAGTGAGGAACCTGCTTGGGATTCTCTGTCCCTCTTTCTCTGCCCCTCCCCCATACTCATGCTCTCTCTCTCTCCTCTCTTTCTCTCTCTCTCAGTATAAATAAGCTTCAAGTACATTTCAGTTCAGTCTCACTGTATACAGAGTTATATTTCATTTATTCAACCCACTTATTGAATCTAATTAAGTAGCAACACTTAGGATGCATTGAGTTCCGTTTTGCTACTGGTCACTTGATAGCATAAAAGTTAAACGATTTAATTTGAAGTTTTGGGATTGGGAGGACATCTTACTGAATTCTCAGTCTTCGTATATTATTTTTTATGAAACTTTTCTAAAATTGGAAGTGATGAAATTTCATACTGAGCAAGGAAATAGGTAAGCTTTTAAAAACAACAAACCTAAGGAAATGATAAGAATTTTAATGGTTTCCATTCCTTTTTTTTTTAAGTGGTCTCCAATCTTGAGAAAGTGCAAGGTGATGTTATGTGATGGGTAGAATGTCAATTCATCCTTTATGGGCAATTCCTAAGCTATTCCATTCACCCCTCTGTGAAAGAAAAAGAGAAACAGAGTGATAGGCAAGTCATTTTCAGAACAAATCCAATGACATAGAGAACCCATTCTTCCTAATGATTTGGAAACCTACTGTAGCTTACCATAATATAACCAATGCCACCCATTGCAGTTAGATGAGAAAATGGGAAGGCAACATGTTTTGATTTGTAAATGCCAGTTAACGCTTGCAAAAATGTATTTCAAGAAGAATTTGGAATGCCTAGACCCTGTGATCCAAGAGAGGGGAGAAAGGCTGTTAAATCAGGGAAGCGAATCCCTTTAAGAGCATCGTCCCGATTACTATCTTCATCCATAATTTTTAGTTTCTTCCTGCACCCCACCCCTTTCCTAGGGACCCATTAAGCTTCAGTATGGCTAATGCGCTAGATTCAGAGTTTACCTGGCATTTCTCTGAAAGACTTGGTAAACACTCATCTATAATGGTGATGGAGGTCCTGCAGAAGAGACAAAGGGCCTCCTGTTAGCTGCCGCTAAGTGCTCATCATTATTATTAAGAGAGACATGGTTCGGCTGTAAGAGTCCTGCAGAAAGGACCCTAAGCACACCGGACAGCATTTCTAAAGCCTTTACCCTGATTAGGCTGATTCTCGAGGGAACATTAAAGGAGGAACTTGAATTATCTTGTTTCTGAGAAACTCTGTGGATTCAAGTCCCCGACTGCTTTATTCTGACCTTCACAATATGCTTTTCTATTGATATTATGAATCTCTGTGTGGTAAGTTCACTTGAAGCACAATAAAGTCCTGATCAACTAAATTAAAAATTGGCGTTGCTTTCCTCTCCTGCATTCTGCAAATTGCCTTTTGCCCATTAGCCCAGTAATGGTTTCCCTTTCAGTTTGCGCCTTTGCAGTTTTCGGGATCTCTCTGAACGCTCTCTGCACTCTAGTTGTATGTTCTGCTTCAGGACTGTCACTGTCACAGTGGTTTTTGCTTATTTAGTTGATAGAAAATTCTCCGGTTGTCTCAGCAGAGAAGGTATCCCGTATCAGTTAGGTATATGGATGCCATTTCTTCGTGTGTAAAGCCCTTAGGTACCACTGTGCCACATCTTAGGATACCCATGATAGTCATTTGAAATCACAAAATCATTTTTAATCTGCCCATCAAGGAATGACATGGTAGTAAGTCCCCTGGGCTCCCATGTTGGTCATAGATGCCATACCTGATTCTTCCTTTTTTTTTTTTTTTGTTTGTTTGCTTGTTTTTTTATTTTGTTTGCTTGTTTTTTGATTTTGTCGTTGTTGTTGTTTTAGATTTATTTATTTATTTTGAGAGAGACTGAGGCCACATGAGTGGGAGAGGGGCAGAGAGAGGGAAGAAAAGAGAGAGAATCTCAAGCAGGCTCCACGCTGTCAGGTGCACAGAGCCTGATGCAGGGCTTGAAGTCATGAAACCGTGAGACCATGACTTGAGCCAAAACCAAGGGTTGGACACTTAACTGACTGAGCCACACAGATGCCCCACTGATTCTCCCCTCAAAATCTCACGTACCAATAATGTTTCCAGTTACTACCATAGGATATCTGTTAAGCCTCTTTTCTAAGCCAAACGTTGTTTAAAGGTCACTAACCTGACTTTATCACCAAGTGTCAAACCCAGTTGCAGCCATTCCAGCCTGAAGGAATCTCCTTCTTCCTTCTTCTTTATAATCTCTAACAATGGATAGGTTGGCGCAAACTTGAACCTGAACCTAGAATGCAGAGAACCCCAAATATTATTGTCCTGTCTCCCCTAAAGGTGAGCTTGAGAGGGGGATGTTCCTGAGGATTAACTCATGCTCATGTGTTTGACCCCAGGTTTTCTGATCAAGCCTGAACCGGTGACCAGTCATGTTTTACCTATTGATTCTGCCAGATAGAAATTTTATTTCCACTGAGTCTCAGTTACTATTGAGCAATTTACAAAATAAACATGATATCTGGCCCCATGAGGTTTACATTCTGGTGAAAGAAAAAGATGATAATAAAATAATAAATCTATAATATACCCCTGGATAGTGTGCTGTGAGAAGACGAAACAGAGATGATCATGGGCTGTTTCAAGAAGCAAGTATAAGGGAAAACACTGTACAAATAGGCATTTCATTGTTATTTATTGACGTCATCTAATTTTAGGCCATGTACCGACCACAGTTATTAGGAAACAGACGACACACTTAAGTGACGGTACTGAAGAGAGTTTAATGAGGGATTACAAAGTTGTGAGTAGGATTAAAGGAAATTGAAAAAGGCTAGTGATAGTCCCTCTACCACATTTAGGCATGAAGGCCCAAGGAGAGGGAGGAGTTTTTGCAAATTGAAATGTGTTGTTATAGTTGTAAGAGAGGTGCTCAGCAGAGGCTGTGGATCATGTTTCGTTAAAAGTACACACCCGCAAATCACTCTCTTCCTATTTTCTAACCTCTCTCATTGCCCCATAATTAGTGAAACCCAACCAGAAGCCAAGGGGCAGGAGATCCTGAATGTTGTGTGCACAGAGACCAGCCTCCCGAGGTGCAAAGGCCAGTGGAGAAGGGTGGAAATGTGTCCAAATGGCCAAAGGAAAACAGCCATCATGAGATATAATGAGCTGGGTTGATGTTGTTGCTACTGATCTGCCATTGTTGAAACATCAGTTAAGGTAAATAGTCACATAAAGGATGAAGGAAATCAATACACAAGTAATGTCCAACCATAAAACTGTCCTGGGCAGCAAGAGTTTCATGATGTAGGACCACCAAGAATGTCTGTCTTACAAGAAGATACAGTAGTCTTTGTAACACAATAACTAGTCTTTCCTATGAAGTGTCATCCTATAGGAAATCCTGTTACAATGAGATCGTACTCTGCAATATTTTTAAAAAATCAAGGCATCTTGACACTTACAACAAGAAAGCACCAACTATTTCAGTGACTGACATTTAAGATGACCAGCTTTTGGTAGCTTAAGCTCTAGTTTATCCTAAATAAAATGAAAATTGCCTTTTGGCTAGTCTTGCATAAATTTGGATTTCAGATAATAAGTGACGAGATGAATTTGCCTTTCCCATCAAGTCACTTGTCATCCTTCTGTACACCTTCAATTACTTGTGCTATCTTTAGTGTTCAAGATACATCTCTATTTATATACCAAATTACAGAAAAGTCTATAAGGGATAGAAAGGAATTTTATTTTCCTGGTGTTTTTTGTATCCTCTCAATTTTGAAGTCATATGGTTTATTTCAATTCTCACCAACTCCACATATTAGCAAACATTTATTGAATGCCTATCCTGTTTAGACAAAAACTGCGTATGCTAAAATTACCTGTGAATGCCCCTCACTCACCCAATGTGTATCGTACTGTATTGTGACTTTTGTGTTTACAGCCCCATAGCAGTCTACCAATTTCTCCTTATTTAGTATTACTCCATGACTAACAATTAGTACTTGGGGTTTTTTTTGCCCTTGAGGATACTTATGTTATATCAAGACCCATTTGCCTGGCCACTCCATCAGTATGTTTCATCTCTTGGTGACCAGGTAGGACACTTGAGATACCTCCGTACAGTTTTTTGTCCCTCTAGGTTTTGCCAACACGCATGGCCTGCAGCAGGCTTACTTACATCCACTGTTGAAAATAACAAGTGTGATGGTGGCATTGCACATGCACCTGCAGCTGGATTTGTGTGTGTTATGACTCCACGGTGCTGTGCTAGGCACCAGGGAGACACCATGATGAGCCTAGTGTGCTTGCCAAATCTAAGGACATCCCTGAATGCGGGAGGAAGCCTCACAAGGGAGCAGAGTAATGAAAGCACAAGGGTGAAGTCAGTGACTGTCTTAAGCAGAGCAGAGGAAGGGGTTAAATCTGAGGGCCCTTTGGAGGGCTAATGGGAGCAGGAGGCATTTGAGCAGGGCCTGAAGAGAGAGGATTTCAGGGGGACTAGGTGAAGGGAAAGGTGAGTCCAGACTGAGCAAACAAGCAAGCTTTCAGGAAAGGGCAGAGGTGTTCCAGGAGATGCTGAAAGTTGCTACAGCAGGGGTAGAGTAATAGCCTGTTTCCATGACGAGAGTACGTCTAATAGGGTGAAGCAAATCTGTATGTGAAGCCCTGCTCTGCCTCTGTGTGACCTTGGGCACTTCCCTCACCCTTGCAGATATGCCATGGCCTCATTCTTTAAACAGGGAAAATAGCCCTGTCTCATAGGAGGGTTGTGAGGATTAGAGGAGCTGAGGTGTTCGCTGAATACTAACACCCTTCCTCTAGACCTCCATTTTGGTCTGAAATCACCTCCAGAGAAACCAAAAGAATAATTTGAATACTCATTTTCAAAATCTGTAACAGCAGTTAATATTTATGTTGAGTGTTTAGTATATGCCAGATGCTGAGTTAAGCATTCTGTAGGCAATCCTCTCTCCTAGGTGTGTTCTGTTATCATGCCCATTTTGCAGATGAGGAAATGGACTTAGAGAGGGGAGATAGCTGTCCCAAGACTAGTAAGTGGTAGAGCATGACTTTGGAGCCAGGTAGTATGGCTTCATGGTGCATGTTCTTAAATGCTGCACAGAAATAGATCCTGTTTACGTTCACCCACTAGTTCAGCACAAGCTCACTGAACATATAGTATGTGTCAGGCACTGCCACCAATCCAAAGAAACAAAGACTTCCTGAGGCTCAGGTCTATACAAGAAGAAGGCCAATAAACAAGTAAACTGTGTAATATTTTGGAAGATGATAATTGCCACCGAGCAAGAAAAAGCAAGAACAGTCTGTAGGGAGTACCGTGGGAGGTGACAGTGTTCCAACATGGCGGTCTTAGGGAAAGCTACAGAGCAATGGTAACATTGAGCAAAGACTCGAAGGAAGTGAAGCAGGGCCCTTGAGGCTTATCTGGGAGTCAACAAATGAAAGTGCCCTGGGGTGTTACAGAGACAGCAAGAAGGTCAGTGCCGCTGGGGTGGACTGAGTAAGGAAGAGAGCAGCTGGCCACACCTTGTAAGATCCTGTGGGCCTGTAAGGACTTTTCTAAGAATGAGCCAGGAGCCATGGGCCCATTTGAGACAGATAAATGGCTTCTAATATTATATTATAACAGTATCCAATGTTTTTGAGGCAGAGGGATGAGTGTGCAGGCTATGACAGCCACCCAGACAAAATGAAGATGGTGTCAGTGACAAAGCAGTAGCAGAAGTGACAGGTGGTCACATCCTGAACACACCATGAAGGTGGAGCCAGTAGCTTTGCTGAGGGATTAAAATGTAGGGTATGAGAGAAAAGTGGAGGCTTTGTTAACTTCTGTAACCAGATGGTTCTATGGCTCTCCAATCGCCGTGTTTTCTCTCCCACTAACCAGCTCACTACACCAGGAAAAGGAAGCCACCTTCTAGATCTTTCACATTTGGGGTAATAACCCAGTGACTATGAAAATAAGACTCAGAGGAACGCAGGTGTGCCTGTGCCCAGTGCCCACAGTGCCCGTGAAGTTGCAGGTCTTCACTGCTATTGGCTCAGACAGAACAATCGACTCCTTTTCCAGGCTCCGTCGCACACACAAACCTGTTTCATCTGAGGGGGAAAGGGAGTCCCTGGCAGGACATGGAATCTCTGTCTCCAGAGTTCTGCTACCCATCTTGCTTTAATGACTCTGCATTTTTTTTTTTTTAAGCTGTAGAAAATATAAGGCATACGCACTCAGCCTGAGTTTCCCTCTGCATCTGGGAAAAAGCTATTTCCTTGCTTCTAATTTCTCCCTTTCCCTCTCTACCCAAATACGTTTATTTTGTCCTTGAGGAGAAGCCTGGGGTTTTGGATACATGAACCTGTGGCCACACACCCAAGGGTGATCCTTAGCACCCACCACAAATGAAACAGGAGTGATGCCACGTTTGGACCAGCTGCTTTCATAGAGATCGTCAAGTGAGGGCATATATGTATCTATACATAGAACTATACATATAGACAGAGACTGGCTCTCCCATTTACCTGCCGTGTGACCTAGGCCAAGTTAAAGAAGAGCTAGGAAACCTCCTTCCCTTAACTCTGTCGTGGGGACACGGGGACATTGACAACACCAACCTCCTAGGGTTTTTATGAAGAGTGAAGTAAAGCCTACAAGTCCCTAACTTCGGGCCTGCCACAAAGAAATTCCTCCATAAATATTGTCTGCTGTTTTATTATCAGTATGATTGTGTTTGTAATAAGCTTAATTAGCTGCTTGGCATAAAGTAGATGCCCAATAAATGTTCATCCATGTCCCTTCTCGCTCAATAAAATTAGGTTCCAAGCCTTACAACACTGGAGCAGGTTATAATGAGACGTGAAGGGAGGTGTCCAGGGGGAGCAGACAGCTCGAGAAGCTTCTGGGCTGAGCAGCAGTAAGGATGATGAGTGGTGGGCGTGTTAGGGAGAGTTCCAGGACATAATATGAGCACCACCTGGTGACTGATCAGACCTGAAAGGTGGGGGCACCTACCTTCTGCTCCTTCTGCCGAATAGCGAAGCGTTTCTGCACATTGCAGCAGCTGTTGCCCTCCTAATGCTACATAGTAAACAGCGATGAGACCCCAATGGCACATAATAAAAGTTAATTTTTGCCTGCAACTCTACTCATCAGTCAGGTAGCGCTGCTGAACGGGGCCCGGCGGGGCGAACCTCGGCTAGGCTTACTCGTGCATATCCAGGAAGGGTCTCCTGGGACCTCGCCAGTCAGTGCTGGCTGGCTGTTGACGGATGCAAGGACGTGCTAGGGCCCCTGTCTCATCATCCTGCAGACTGGGCTTGCTCGCCCAGGTGCAGTGGAGCTCCCTAGAGAGAAAGCAGAAGCACACAGGCCGCTTTTGACCTAGACATGGAGCTGGCACACTGTCTCTTCTATCGCATTCTCTTTGCCCGAGTTAGCTGTTGACAAGTATTGGCCCTGCAATGGGCGTGAAGACAAGGGAGAGGAGGTATGAATCGAGGTCGTTTTTGCATTCAATTTGCCACGTACATTAGCTTCTGTAGGTCAGTGCCTGCATGGAGAGGAGAAGGTGTCAGAACTCCAGTCCCCTGTTATGCACAGCTGGGTCCCCCTGCTACCAATTTCTGGCAGACTGACCATAAGTGTTACTTGTATCCTTTCTAAGGCTTGAAAAATTAAGTTTTCAGCTACTTGAATGCAGCATCCCTGTCTCACCTCCACCAACATCTCCGAGAAGCCCACCCTGCAGAGGTAAACTTACAAAGTCGTATATAGATCACTTTGTTGTAAATTGATCCTATTTCCTCACAGACCTGTTATGTGTGTTCTCCTCACCGCTGACTGATCTTGGCAGGATCTTTGAGTCTTCGGCTATCTTGTAACTCTTAGCTCCCAGATGTCTCTGGTCCAAGCCTCTCTGACAAGCTGATTTACAATGATTTATAAACAAATACTTCCATTCATTGGAGGGGTTTATTTGTAGAGCAACTCAGTGGCCCATCCTTGCTGAAGTCATCTGTCTGCCTTGGAAAGGAAGATTGAAAAAAAAAAAAAACACGGAGGCATCCCTGGGTATACTCGTAGGTAGAATCGGAATTCGGAGTTTGAGCAGTGTTTCCACCGAGATTTCACCTAGAATCACAAATGTCATTCTTAAACCTACAAACTACACTTGGTGATTAAGTGACTGATTGAACAGTCCCTTAAATGAGTGTGTAGAAACCACCCTGTAAGTAGACCAGCGAGCTTACTCCTTATAAGCTGTAATTTTAGGGCTTATGGAAAATACATCCATGCATCTGCTCAGTGATAGCACAAATTGACAGCACACAAGGGCTCTGATTACATAAGGCTTAAATTGCAAATGCCCTTGTTGGGTCTAACACAGGAACTTGCATTCATAGTAATGATACACTATGATGAGATAGGAAAATGATAGATGGACTGATGTTTGTTTATTCATTGGCTGTGCTCTGAGCATGTACTGTGTGATCGTTCCGTTTTTTTAAAAAAATTTTTTAAATGTTTTATTTCTTTCTGAGAGAGAGAGAGAGACAGTGTGAGCAGGGGAGGGTCAGAGAGAGAGGGAGACACAGAATCCAAAACAGGCTCCAGGCTCTGAGCTGTCAGCACAAAGGCCGACGCGGGGCTTGAACCCACGAACTGTGAGATCATGACCTGAGCCAAAGTCAGACGCCTAACCTACTGAGCCACCCAGGCGCCCCTACAATCGTTCCATTTTTCCTCTGTGTTTCTTCTTTTGAAAAGTCTTCCTTTCTTCTTTCCTTTTCATTTTTTTTTTCCTTTTCAGTCCATAACATCATTATGATGTTAGGTCCAAAGCTCAAAACAGAGACCTCAAAGCAGAAGAAGGTGGCCTTCTGTGAGCTCCTTAGTTCTCAGGTTCTAAAGGGATTTTCTTCTGATGATTTGACATCATGGGACCCTGCTGACTCAGAAGAGACTGTCCCTCCCAGAGGTGGCTAATTCCTTCAGAAAGCAAACAACTCCCTCAGGAGTGTACCTTTCATATGCAAACCAACCAACACAGGGTCCGTATTCCCCATTCACCTCCTTTATCTAGCTCATAGTCTAGCCCAATATCCACTAGCCCCAGTCACCCCAGGGCCAGACACTGGAGATGGAAGTCAGCTTCTTTGCTGCAGAATCCACTGAAATTATTCAAACTGGCCAATCCGAAAGCTGTTTACATGCCTCACAAGTTCCTTTCTGCAGAAACCATGGTGAGGTTTGCCATCCTCCCCCCCGCCCCTTGCTCCCTCTACCTCCTGATTAAGGCTGGTGCTTCCCCATGGACCCCTTCATGGAGTGATGTGCTTCCTATTTTTAGGTAGTTCTGAGAGCCACAAATTCTTCCTTCGTGACCATCATTTCTATGGTTGCATGTGTTACCATAGTTGATTAAAACAAATACCAGACATGTTTCTGAAACACCTGAATACTTGGAATCAAATGGTTGGTGAGGAATGTTCTCTTGTCCATTTCCCAGCTCTCTTTCCCAGGCCCACCAGTGAGTGAGGCATGATCCCTACCAATACAAAAGAGTGAATCCTAAGGATACCTACCAGTGACAAGAAAAGTAGCCAAACATTTCCCCCAAGAATACGTGCAGTTGGCCAACAGATACATGAAAAGATGTTCAACATCATTAATCATCAGGGAATGAAAATCAGAACCATAATGAGAGATCACCTCACACCCGTTAGAATGGCTAAACTTGAAAAGACAAGAAACAACAAATGTTGGTGAGCACGTGGAGTAAAAGAAACCCTCATGCCCTCTTGGTGAGAGCATAAACTGCTGCATCCATGGCGGAAAACTGTATGGAGGTTGCTCAAAAAATTTAAAATAGAAATATCATATGATCCAGTAATTCCACTATTGGATATTTACCCAGAGAAGAAGAAAATACTAACTCTAAAAGATAAATGCACCTCTATGTTTATTGCAACATAATTTACAATAGCCAGTGTATGGAAACAGCCCAAGTGTCCATCAATAAACAAATGGATAAGGAAGATTTGGGTAAATATACAGTGGAATATTCCACCGCCATAATAAAGGATAAGAGATCTCTTTATAAAGGCAAGAGATCCTTAGTGCCTAGCCCCAGAGCTGCCTAAGCTTCCTGACACGGAGAGGAAGAGCGCCCACACCTCCATGTGAGACATGAAGTAGCCATGAGCTCACTGTCAGTTCACATTCTCTCTCCAGTAAAATGTTCAGAGATAGGAAATTGAATACGACATCCCGCTGTCCTGAAGAGGATCAACCAGCTGGTGAGGGGGAGATCACCGCTGTAAACATGTAAACAGCTGTTAGGGAAGCTTCGGGGACAGGTGGCATTTGCACGAGGTCTTGAAGGAGGTCAGGTTGGGGATCTTAAATAGAGGAACATTCTTTGCAAAAATGCAAAGGGTGAGAAAGGGTATGCAGAATTTGTCTTCAGAAACTCGACAGTGTTTCTGTGGTTTTGCATTTTTCCTTAGTTGGTATTTTCTCCATCAGCCACTCTACCTAGTCAGCAAATCCCAGGAGTAGAGCAGAATCACGGAGTTGCAGCTTGTCACTCTCAGGAGAGAAAGCATCCCTGGGGACACAGGGCACAGAGGCAGGGCCTTCCTCCTCTTCAGAGCCCAGCCTCTGTCTCCAGAGGCTGGGGGTACAGGTAGGCGAGGTAGGGGAAGAAGCCAGGGTGGTTTGCATGTATCTGGTCCTTTAGGAGCCACTTGAAATAATACCAAGGAGAGAAAAATGAGATGGTGAGTTGAATTTTTAGCAGCAGATTTACACTCTATCAATACTGCACTTTATTCCTCAGCAAACTGTTATGTGCCTAACCCCAAACGTAGGGAAATGAGAGTGGAAGCCAGGGGGTGGCATTCTCAAGGCCCTAGCCATTAAGCACAGTGATCATATTTTTGCAGTGACCCAGATCTTTGACACTCACGGATGCCCACCAGCTCCCAGACTCCAAAGGTTTGCAAAATGTAGCCCTCTAAAAATACATAAGGCACTCCATTACTTTCAAATTGCTCTGCTATGTCCAGACCCAAACTGTATTCATTTCCAAAGGAAATGACTCTTGAGAATCTGAAGAGCCTCAATTATTGTAAATCACTCTGCAAGGCAAGCACAAAATTAATCAGGGCTCCTGTGTTTGGCGTCAGTCAGGCATGCGGCAGGGAATGCCATAAATAAAAACACTCAAGTTCGACTATTGGCCATAACCTCGGGGAAGTTCTGTTTTCAATAGGGTAAAATAAGCCAAATACCTATTCACCATGTACTACTGTGTGAGGGGACAAACCAGAAAATGTCTCAAAAACATAAGTAAATAAAGCCCCGATTAGCAAGAAGTAGCTCCTTTACTACTAACCCATCAGTATAAGAATACTGATTTTCTTAAAGTGTTAAAATAATGCATCCTTATTTCCCACTGTTGGGTCAGCAGTGTTTCCAGCTAAACAATATTCAAGGTTTAGGGCCTTTTCATAGCCATGACCACCATAGGGGTCCTTTGATCCTTTCGCAGTTGGCTAGCCCTTGTTTCTTCATTTGATGTTGAGGAATCTGAGGTTGTTCTAAGTGAAGAAATCTCAGAGATCTGCTTTGCGGAGGAGAAACACACACACACACACACACACACACACACATTCTAAAGACAAATGATCATCCTTAGCCTTTACCAAGCATCCACATGCAGATAAAGGCTTTCCGTGGCAGCTCTTGACTTGTCACACTGAGAGAAGATTCTTATTGCCCCCATTTTACATACGGGAAACCTCTAGGCTAAGTGAGCTGTCCAGGATGACATGGTTGATAAATGGAAGAGCAGGGAGTTAGTCTGTTCCACTGGCCTGCAGACCTCTGCCTTGGGGCTGAAGACAGCAGGTGGAAGGACTGGGTTACAGTGAGTGGGGGGTAAGATGAAGACCCAGCCCTCCCAACTCCCTTTAGTTTCCCTTTTTCATAAGATTGGCTAATAGGGTCACAGGACAAGAACGTAAGTCCTTTACTTTGAGTTCACCCCCAGACTATGAACTTCTTAGGGGAAAACACTACATTCCTTACAGTTGTATACCCAATGCCTACTACAGTCAGGCCTTAGGTTATTGATCAGTCAGTGTTTGTTGAATGAGAGAATAAAGGAATTCAACCAAAAGCTATGTTCCCTTTGACAGTTTTCAGATTCCAGGTAAACAACATATTGCAGCCAATTTCTAGAGATAAAAGCTGCAGATACACTTTGCTTTCCAGAAACATCTATGTATTCACTTAAAAAGCAGAGTCATTCCAAACTATCATCACTGGTCCACCCACCCTAACTTGTACATTAGACAGCAAGTGGGCAAAGGAGCTCAGGGTAATTATAGGGCTGTCCTGGACAAGATGCCTAAATGTAGATGAGATTCAGCTCCATTAGTGACACATTCCTGGCCCTTGTCTCAGACATAATTCACTTGAGGGACAGAGGGGAGAGATAGGGCCAAAAATACTAAAATAGCAAAATGTATTCAAAGATGTTTCTTATTTACCAAGAAAAACTACATGTCAAAAATACCTAAATGTTGCGGTGCCTGGGTGGCTCAGTCAGCTGAGTACCCGACTCTTGATTTCAGCTCAGGTCAGGTCATGGTCTCACAGTTGTGGGATTGAGCCCTGTATCAGGCTCTATGCTGAGTGTGGAGCCTCCTTAAGATTCTCTCTCTCTCCCTCTGCTCCTCCCTCACTCATGCTCTCTCTTTCTCCAAACAAAACAAAACAATAAAACAAAACAAAACCCCCCAAAAAACAAAACAAAACAAAACAAAACAAAACAAAAGAACAAAACTAGGATGTGAAATGGATTGTTCAATAGATAGCTTTCAAAAAGTTCTCTGTAATTTCATGTACTGTCCATTTTGTTTCTTTTTGAAATCCTAGTCACCCAGTCCTCAGACATATATTTTATCAGGCTAGTTCGGTATCATTTCCCTTACTTGGATTTGTAGATATATAGGGCGATTTTTTTGGGGGGGGGGAGTGATCAGGGTGGGGAATTAAGAACAGGGCAACTGAAATCAGACTGCTAAGATTCAAATCCCTGCCCTGCCTCCTACCAACCGAGGGACCTAGGCAAATTATTTAATCTTTTGTGCCTTGTTTTCCTTAATTGTAAATGGGACAATAAGAAGAGTACCAAAGTACCCAGTCCCATAGGGATGATTTAAGGATCAAATGAAATGGTACACAGAGAGCTTGTAGAACAGCGCCTACCTAGCTCATGGTGAATACGTAAGAAAGGTTAAATATCATTATTAATTTTTTGTTATTATCAGTTTACCTTATTCCTTTAGATCTCATTTGGAATAGTGTGAGCTGAGAGGGGTCTACCACTCAAAAGTTAGCTTTGATAATAAAGTTGTCATCTTATTTGCCAGTTGATCTCTTAAAGATGCAAGTTCCATTTCCACAGCCCAGGTAAGATGCTGTCACCCCAAGTCCACATACATGCATCTGACTTGTTTGGGATTAAACTCAAGATAACAAACAAAAATTACCTTCCCTATATATAGAAACAACAAAAGTGATCAATTATGATTGCCTACCTGGATTTTATATAATTTCTAATCTTCACCACCTTAAAAGGCAGGCATTAGTATCCTATTTTATAAATGTTAACCTTGAAGCTCTGACAGGTTCTGTAATCTGTACAGCTACAAAGCAACTGGGATGGGTTTTGAATCCTGTGATTTCTATCACTTCTCAGCCTTTTAGCTAAGATCAAGTGTTGAATCCTATGATTTCTGACCAAAGCCTACATTATATTGCATATACATTTTTTTCCCTTAGACAGTGGTTCCTTAGCCCTGACAACATGTTAGAATCATCTGGGAAGTCTTTAAAACTAACACCCAGGACCCATTCAAAACACAGCCATGGTGGGTGGGCGGGGAGGAAAAACTCAGGTACCTGCAATTTAGAAAGATTTTCACGTGGTTCTATGTGCAGTTGGGACTGCATAAACTCTGCTAACTTCAGAAATGTATAAAATAAAGATTAACTTAAAGGAGCAGCTTTTGAATTATTTATTTCATTAATTAGCTTAAATGAAAGACTTATTTTGCATCATTTACTCACTTGAATTGATTTCCCTTCAGTCCCTTTAGGATTCCCTAAAGAATCCTGCATCACTTTCTTTGTTCCAAGATTATGAGCTATACAATAGTTTTTGGTGATTTTTCATTAAAAAATATTTCTGAAAGCCCTCCCTCTGTGTTTTACTGTTAGTTATGAGAGATACAAAGAAAAATAAGCCAAGGATTTTGTGATCATTATTGTCACAAATACCTATAGAACATTCTGTTGACACTGAACATTGTTAAAGCCTTTGGGTATATAGTGGCAAACAATGAACTTGTAACTCCTGTCCTCTTGGAACTGATAGTCTAGACCAGAGACAGGAAATTGACATGTAAATTAGTAAATAAATACATAATTACCAATTATGGTTAATGTTAGAAAGAAAATAAACAGAGAGGGTCCCCTTTAGATTGAGTGGTCAAGGATAGTTTCTAGGAAACAGATTCAAAGTCGTGAGGCTCTTAGATAATTGTCTGGTGTATTTGTAATAGCCAATGAGTACACCCAGTATCCACTTTGGATGTCTGACTTCTTTCTCTAGCATAATGATTTGCGATACATCCATATTGCTGAGCGTGTTAATAGTTCATTTCTTAGACTTTAACAGTAATGCTAATTAACTACACAAAATTCTGATGCATAGACTTGAAGCTACTACTATAAGATCCTAGGAAAATCTAGCTTACCTTTATTTATGTCTGCCTCCACTATAGTCCAAGTCACGGCGTCAAGGATCTAGTAGGTGCTTAATAAATGCTTCTGCAATTGAATTGAATGTAGACAAATCACTTCAGTAGCAAAAATGAACATTTACAGTGTGCTTATCCATAATGATTAGTTTGGGAAATGTTAAAAGAAACCCTTCCCCAGCCTGCATTTTTTTTTCAGCCTGCATTTTAATGCAGGGCACATTTCTAAGTTGAGATTGATGTTCTCCTTAATGTCTCCCATGAAAGCAGACTAACATTTAAAACAGTTAGGATGCCAGAAGTGGTCTCGGAAATGTCAGTGTGGTGTGTGATTACGAGCTGGTCTAAAGGAAGAAAACAAGCTCCCCTTAATAAACTGAGCTTTACTCAGGCTGTAGAAACCCATTAAAATGAAGGGAAACTGACTTGACCAAACTGAAAGGCTCAGGCACATTAGTACCTATTAAAAGTCATTCATTAATTATGGGATAAAGCCATCGAGAAGAACTCCATTTTGCTAGGAGGCAGTTAAAAGGTGTTGGGCGTTGAGGCGCTGGAGTCAGAATTAAGTCCGCCATGTCCTACCTGAGATGTAGTGCAATCCACCTAACCTCTGACCTTTGGTTTCCTGACTCCTAAAAAAGATGCTAATACTCTCAACCTCACTGGACTGTGCTCTGATTGGATTATAGAAGGCATTGTACGATGCCTTGCTAGGCCAGTTGTGGACAGAGGTCCAGCATGTCAGAGNACCTAAGTGAAAGTCGGACGCTTAACCGACTAAGCCACCCAGGCGCCCCTAAAAAATATATTTTTAAAAAATGTGGATCTTAAGCATATTACACTTCGTAGGCATACGGTAAGTGCTCGATAAATATCCACTGCTATTATTCTGTGGAAAATTTTAGAAATATAAATAATATTGAGTTCCATCCTCTCCCAAGTGATAGATGCATTTCTTTACCATATTGTGTGCATCTTCCATCTTCTTAAAATTCCTTCACCATTGCAAAGATCAACAGTGTTTTACTCTACAGTATTCAGTGTGAACACTGACTTTCTTAGGTTTGATGATCGGTTGCAAAACTAGAACTGAGGAGTTTTCCTCAATTTATCACCAGGCCAGATTTCACTGTGGACTATAAACTTACAGCTTTATCCAAGCTGGCAGGCTGACATTAGAATGAAATTATTAATTGACTTTTTTTTTTATCTCCCCATAGCCATGAACAGATATATTGGTTTTAAATCGATTCTTCACACTCTGGCAGCTTGATCACCACTTTCCATGCCCACAATTGATAGAAAAAATGAAATATAAGGGAACCAAGGGTGAAAATGTAATACGTGATCATTTCTAGTTTCCTTGAGCCTCTTTTAACAAAGATTGGAGACAGTATGTGTTGGGCTCGGGGATAACAGCACTTTCGTCATGGATTTTTTTCTGCTTTGCATCAGTACCTGTGTGTGCTGTCTGAAAACCTCTAAGCAGTTTAGCATTGGCTTTGAGAATTCTCCATCTCCCCTGAGTAGAAGCTGGGAACGTAGCAAAGGCAATATATTCCTTATGAGCTTAAATGGAAAGTACCAACCACAGAAATTCTTCAGCGTAGCATCCTGGCCCCAAAGCAAATGGACTGAAGGCGGTGTCAGGCTGTAAAAAGTTAATTTACCAGAGTCTCTTCTAAGAACAGCCGAGTCATTTCAAATTCTAATGCAACGTATCTGCCCTTCTTCCACAACCGTAGCTGAACTGAAACGGAAGCAGTGGGAAACATTTACAATGAGAGCTTCAAAAAAGGCAGTTGGTCCTGTTTGTGCGCTGACCTGAGTTGCGATCCCCTCTCTGCCTTCCCTGAAAATTCCCTCTGGTCTCGGAAGAGTTGCAGCAGCCACTGCCTGGAGATCAGGACTCCCCGCGCATCCCTGAACATTGTTTGCACGCTGTCGTATTGAGAAAGTACAATTTGTCTTCAGGAACCACTCCCTACACACACACACACACACACACACACACACTCCCTCCTTGGGTCCGCTTGCTCCACATTTAACAGATTTACCTTCCTGGGGCCCCTAAGTTGTCCCAAGCCCTTCTTCTACGAGAGATGATGAATCTAGTAAAATAATTAACACTGCAGTATCTGTGTCTGATAACATCTCTATTTTTAAGGATGAATTTAAAATGTTGAAAGCATATACAAAGGGCACAAAGAATCGAGGCTTTTCTATGAAACATATTCCAAAGGCCTCCTGTCTGATGGAGAATAAAACACGTATTGCCCACACTGGCTTCCCAGCCTTCTGTGAGACCCTTCCTCTGCCTGCCAACCATTCTCCTCCTCCTCACTGCCCCCTCCGCTCCTCCTGTTTCCCTGTGTTCACTCCCAGAGTATTAGCACTTAGAGTTTTCTCTGCCTTCGATACTCTTCTCAGTATCTATTTGACTCCCTTCCCTGAGTTCTTCGGAGCTCTCTTTCTCAGAGAAGCCGTTCCTCACAACCCCTGCATGAGAGAGCCATCTCTCCTTCACCACAATCTCTACCTTCCCTATCCCATTAGCCTTCTTTGTTTTTCTCCATTGCACTGATCACATAAAGCATATATTTAATTGTATGTTAACTTATTACCTGGTTGCCCTAACTAAAATGGTAGTTCCGTGAAGTCAAAGATTTTGTCTGTGGTTTTTTTTTTTTTTTCTTTGCTCCTGCAGAGCAAACAAGTTTTTCCTAGAAACAAGTTTCCTCCTAGAAAACAACCTGAGACAAGGTAGGGGCTCAACAAATAACTCCGATGAATAATTGATTTCAACATTATCAGCGTCCAACTTCTAGGTTAAGAAAATGATAAATAAACAGAAATGTAATAAAAAATTATGTACGTATATATGTTGAGTTCACCCATGTATCCTTCCTGGTTTCAGCCCCTTTCCTCTCTCCTGGGGGTAATCACTATCTTGAATGCGGGCTTATCATTTTCATGCATTTCTTTATCTTACATATATATGTGTGTTTAGGCAATGCACATTAGGTAGCTGTACAGTGTACTGTGGCATAGCATGGCATAGCACAGCATGGCATAGTGTGGTGTTATAGCATAGTCAAGTATGACATAATTTAATACAGTTGATGCTTAAACAACATGGATTTAAACTGCTTGAACTGCCCAGGTCTAGTTATACTTGAATTTTTTTTATCTGCAAAAAGCTTTATTGTTTCCATTTCACCCACAGCTAGAGAGAGGACTCCATGGTGGTTAAAAAGCTACCTAAGTGGCTACAGGGAGAGACTCAGGCAGCAGCCCTGACACCAGGGTCTCGTCAGAGGGGCTGCCGAGCTCCTGAGGCTCTTACTCAGGCTTGAAGGTGAGCCTTTCGAAGAGCTGCTTGCCCGGCCCCGCCTGGAGCCCAGCCTGCAGAGGTGGTCCCCATCTCCTTGATGAGTTTCACCTCCTCATCCAGAAAGCAGTTCTCCAGGGAGTCACAGAGCGAGGGGGTGGGTCTGCACCAGGAGAACCGAGGGCATGCAGATCCCAAAGCGCCTGTTTCAGGTTCTTCTCTAGGATCATGGCAATTTTCTTGGCCTCAGGTTTTTACCTCACTCATCTTGAAACAGCTTCTGCAAGTCCTAGAAGGCACTGGTTTCTTCAAGAGATGCCAGGTGCCCTTAAACTTCTCCTCAGCCAGCTCTTGGAATAAGTGGCCCATGTTCTCCAGAGCCACATCCTCAAGGTCAAAATAGAAGCTCAGAGAAAGGTAAGTGTAGGAGGCCTGCAGATGCAGGTTGACCAGGTGGCTGACCACAGCTTCCACCTCTGGGATAATTCTGAGAAATCGGGAGCTCATGGTTGATGAGCAGTAAGGAGCTAAGCTCAGAAGGTGGTGTTAACTGGTCCTGGGTTCCAGGATGGCTAAGAAGAAGGAAAAGAGATTGGAGGGTGGTGGGAGGGCTGGAAGAAGGGACATTCCTGAGTCTGCTCTGTGTGTACATTTTAAAGCAAGAGACAGACCCAGGGACCACTGGGCACATTGACTATAGGTGGAGTTTTTATGGTGTAGTACTATAAATGCATTTTCTCTTCCCTGTGATTTTCTTAAAACATTTTCTTTTCTCTAATTTACGTTATTGTAAGAATACAGTGTGTCATATATAGAACATCCAAAATATGGAACTTCATTGACTGTTAATTTGATTTACTGTAGTAGGCTATTAGTAGTTACATTTTTAGGGGGTCAGAAGCATTAAGTGGATTTTCAGCTGGGTGGTGCTGGTCAGCGCCCCAATCCCTGTGTTGTTCAAGGGGCAACTGTATAATCACGTAGAAAAGCACAGCACTTCTCAAACTTTGATTCATATAGGAATTACCAGGGCAGCTTTAAAAAATCCTAATGCCCAAATCCCACATGGATTTCATCTGGAAGTCCCAGCAGGTGGGCCCCTAGCAATGTTTCTTTAAAACTCCCAGGTACTTCCAATTGCAGCCAGGCTGAAGGACCAAGGGCATTGCCCACAACAGAATCCTGTGTTCGGGAGTCAGGCTGCAAGTATTAGAATAGAGCTGCCAAGTCTCTCCAGAATTTCTAAAGTTCCTGGACACCACAGTTAGCCACTCAAGGGCAGAGGAAAATACAGTATCCCTTCTTAACGATATTGACCAGAATCCAACACTGTTGCTTCAACTAATCTTTCTTATGCCTTTTTCTGAAATATTTAACTCTCANACCACGAACCGCGAGACCATGACCTAAGCGAAAGTCGGACGTTTAACCGACTAAGCCACCCAGGCGCCCCTTAACTCTCATTTTAATAGGACCTTCCATCTAAGTCATTGGACGTCTCCAAAAACAGAGTGAATTCCTTGCTTCAGAGCACTCATTTTGTGTCTGAATTTGTATAACTTTGTTGAAGGACAACATACATCAGGGAGAGTGCACACATTATAACTGTACAGCTAGATGATTTTTCACAAACTGAACACATCCATGTGACAAGGACCTTGATCAATAAACCCACCAGGGTCTACTCTCTAAAGGCTCACTACTCATTTGACCTCTTACAGTGGATTAGTTTGGCGTATTTGGCCGTCACCTGCATAAAGTTATATATACTCTTTCATCTGGTTCTTTCATTTGACGTATTACTAAACACATGACTTCTTAATCTCTTTTAAATTTAAAAAGAGTTATAAAAGGGAAAATCATGCAGAAAGGAAACCAAAAGAAACTACTTATAAATAATATATTTGAATCCTTGCCTAGAAAAATCAGAGAATCAGTGAAAAGTGTTCTATAATTTATTTTTTTAGAAGACAGTTACCCATTTTTCTTCAAAGAATAACGAAACTTTTAGATTACCTATTTGACAAACTCATTCATAGACCTGTCAGTGTGGTTTTGCATAATGTATATTGCTTAGAAAACAACGTGAATATAGGTCATTTTTAAAGGCTTTGCTAGAAAGGTAGCTGAGACCAACTCTGTGTGCCCTATTAGCAGATTGCAATGATCCATAATCAAAAATTAATTTTTATTTCATCTGGGGTTGTGTGCTTTAAGACATAAATGTGGGGGCACCTGGGTGTCTTGGCTGGTAAAGCGTCCGACTTCAGCTCAGGTCATGATCTCACAGTCCGTAAGTTCGAGGCCCAGCGTTGGGCTCTGTGCTGACAGTTCAGAACCTGGAGCCTGCTTCTGATTCTGTGTCTTCCTCTCTCTCTGCCCCTCCCCTGCTCACCCTCTGCCTCTCTCTCTCTCTCTCTCATATAAATGAACATTAAAACATTTTTTAAATGAGAGATAAATGTGAACTCATGGTGCTCATTCTAAGCTAATAACAATATCATTCTGAAAATACCTCTTGATTGATTGATTTAAAGAATTTCAGTGATATAAATAGAATGGTGATCAAAAAGAAACTTGGTTCCTGCCCTTATGTATATATAAATCTGGTGAGAGTCAGGTGTTAATCAAAGAATCATGCAAATAAACTGAAACGTGACATTCAGAGCTAAAGGAGTCAGGCACAGCCCTTTGAGAGGGTACCAAAAGGGGAAACTGACTTGATTGCAAGAGTCAGTCAGAGACAGTTTCCCCACAGATGTGATAGTGTAGTTGATGTTAAGACACAAAAACAGGCAGCGCCTGGGTGGCTCAGTCAGTTAAGTGGCTGACTTCGGCTCAGGTCATGATCTCACTGTTAGTGAGTATGAGCCTGTCATCGGGCTCTGTGCTGTCAGCACAGAACCTGCTTCAGATCCTCTGTCTCTCTCTCTTTCTGCCCCTCCCGTGCTTGCTCGCTCTCTGTCTCTCCCTCAAAAATAAACATTAAAGAAAAGAACACACACACACACAATAACAGAGGGGCCTGGATGGCTCAGTGGGGTAAGCATCGGACTCGAACTCAGCTCAGATCTCGATTTCAGGGTCTTGAATTCAGTGTCAGGAGTTCAAGCTCTGCACTGGGTGTGAAGCCTACTTTAAAACAAACAAACAAACAAAAAAAGCCGGTAACAAAATAATGATGCTACAATGTAAATCAGCCTTGAAATTTTACAGACTGCATCCACAGAAACTGAGCACAACACTTCCAGGCCATATGCCCAGAATACTCTTCATCATTCCTGCTAGTAGCCACATACACACACACACACTGCAGTTTAGCGCTTATGCAATTTCAGATGTCAGCTGAAATTTCTCTGTCTTAAGGAAGAAGTCCCTGGATGTTCTTCATGCACCTAAAGTAGGTCAAGGTCCCAGTTTTATACTTTTACATTATTCATCAAATCTTTCTAGTATTTGTGATAGATTTCCTCCTCCTCTTTTTTGTAAAAAAAAGTAACACGAGATCATCTATAACCTATGCATCACATAATGCCTTGTACATCATAAATAGGCAATAAACAGTAGTTCCTTAGTGTATTTAATATGTATCATCTCTGCAAAAACCCTCTAACCTCTCTGAGGGCAGGAGCCACATGTCACGTTTTCCCCATTAACCCCAACATTTGACGTGGTCCTTGGCACTAGAAGGCCAGAGCAACACCGCACAGCGTTCAGCAGGAAGGCACCTCACACAGACCACTCAGGTTTGAATTCAGTGCCAGGAGGGTGACCTTGGGCAGTTAAAGTTCCTTTGCCTGCATGTCCCCTCAGAAACTAGACCCTGTCCTAAAACTTACCTCATATGGTTGTGACTATTTATCAATTGAAGGAACAGTGACTGGCTCATAGTAAGGAANAAGGGCCTCAATGAAAATTCAGTGAAGTCATTAAGAATGGCAGCTCAGCGGGGTGCCTGGGTGGCTCAGTTGGTTAAGTGTCTGACTTCAGCTCAGGTCATGATCTCACAGCTCATGGGTTCGAGCCCCGCGTCGGGCTTTGTGCTGACAGCTCAGAACCTGGATCCTCCTTCTGATTCTCTCTCTCTCTCTCTCTCTCTCTCTCTCTGGGCTTCTCTCACTCTCAAAAATAAAACATTTAAAAAAAAAAAAAGAATGGCAGCTCAGCAAATACCATATGATCTCACTCATATGCGTAATTTAAGAAACAAGACAAATGAACAAATAGGAGACAAAACAAAAGTCAGACTCTGAACAATAAAGAACAAACTGTTGGTTACCAGAGAGGAGTTTGGTGGGGGTATGGGTGAAGTAGGAGACGGGGAGTAAGAGTACACTTGTATTGGAGCATCTGGGTGGCTCAGTTTGTTAAGTGTCTGACTTCTGCTTAGAGCATGATTTCATGATTCAAGTCCTTACATTGGGCTCTCTGCTGTCAGCACAGAGCCTGCTTCAGATCCTCTATCACCCTCTCTCTCTGCCCCTCCCCCACTTGCACGCATGTGCTCTCTCTCTCAAAAATTAACAAACGTTAAAAAAGCACACTTATATTGCTGAGCACTAAGTAATGTATAGAACTGTTAAATCACTATATTACATACCCAAACCTAATATAACACTGTGTTAACTATACTCATATTTAAAAAAAAGAATAGAGTCTCAGTAGAAGCAAAAAATATGTACTCAGTAGAAGCAAAGAATATAATATTAAAATGAATAATTCTACAAAGACACCTGGGACTTCTGAAGTAAATGATAGAACTTATTAGATAAAAGAGAAACAGTGATTACCTCTGAGGTTAAGGGAGCCTATAGATCACCTCTCCCCTTTAACTTTGAAAGCATGTGTAATTAGTTAGAGATTTTATGTTTGGATCAATTCCATTGTAAAAATTCTATCAAGGTGGACAAAGGGTCTGGAAATGTACATATTCCTCAGAAGCCACTTAACTTACACCATGGGTCGGCCTGGTTTTCAGAGAATTGCTTCCTTAATTAATTTGTCAGTCACTTTTTTTTCTGTTTAATATTTATTGAGAAGGAGCCATGCATTAAATAGTTTACACATATTACTATCTCATAGGAACCATTGTGACAACCTGTACGGAACATGCTGCTATTATTACCAATTTACAGCTAATGGAATTAAGACCTTCCCTAGATCCAAGCAAGGCTATGCTGATGTATGCAAAGCACATAGGTTAAAAAAAAAATCCTAAGAAACCGGGTATTTCCAGAGGGAAGATACTGAGTATAAGGGGGTCAGAACTTGTGCAAAGCTCATGAGTTTGAATTTATCTTAAAGAAAATAAGAAACTACGGGGGGATTTTTAAAGAGGAGACGGACATGCTAGTATTGGTGGTTCATCACATATCCATTAAAATCTTTTTGTTGAAGGCAAAAGAAACCCAAGTCCAAACTGGAAACATAAAGGAATATTTATTAGTTCATGTCATTGAAAAGCCCAGCAGGCTTCAGGTAAACTTCGATCCAGGTGCCTAAAATATGGTACCAGGATTTAGCTTCTGTTTCTATTTCTTACCTCCATTTTCTCCTTGTGGAAAGTTGTTTTTGGCAACATCAGTCTCTGTGCTCCAAACATAAGCATCAACGCTTTTCAGAATATAGAACTCCTCATTTGTGTCCAGTGGAGCAGAGAGGGCCTGCTTTTCTTGGAGTTTTNCTGGAATGCGGGGTGTGGGGGGTGGGGAGGGGGTGAAATCAGCTTCATTCAGAAGCCCTTGGCTGAGCCTGAAGGAGGAGTCCCCAAGGCAGTTCAACATCCCAGCCCAATGAATCATTTTTGCACCTTCTTTTTTAATGCTTATTTTTGAGAGAGACATTGCAAGCAGGGGAGGGGCAGAGAGAGAAAGAGACAGAAGATCCAAAGCCAGCTCTGCACTGACAGCAGAGAGCCTGATGCGGGGCTCAAACCCACGAACTGTGACATCATGACGTGAGCCAAAGTTGGCTGCTTAACCAACTGAGCCACCCCAGGTGCTCTTAGGGAAACCTAAAGATGTTGGCTACTCTGTGTTCCCTGATAGCATCAAGCAAGAGGTCAGTCTTTGCCTCTGGACACCTAATGCCATGGTCAAATTTTGATGTGACTTAAAATAATTGCTTTTTCTTTTTTTGTGACAACGTTTACATTCTAAAGAAAAGATAAATTTGTGAGGTGATAAGTATGTTAATTAACTGGATGGGGAAATCCTTTCATAGTATATACATGTAACAAATAACTACAATGTATACTTATATATGTAAACATTTTATAGGTCAGCTATGCTTCAATAAAACTTAATTAAAAAATTTTTTTCAGAGGTAGTAAGTGTACTAGATGATAGTATGGTTGGTGAGTCAGTAATCCAATAAAGGGCAGAAGGAGGGCACAAGTAGTTCAAAGCAGAGGGGGAAGAGGCTGGATGTGCTTGTCATTTATACTGGTCAGCAGAGGAAATTCATCAATCTCCCCTCAAAATTGTGGCCATGGCTGAAGATGACATCCCATCATTTTCCATTATCATAATTGGTTGGCCCTGTACTCCAGTGACAGTAATAATCTCTGTAGTGGGAACTCAGAGCAAATTTTAACTACCGTTCTCATCTCTTATAAGGAGCAAAAAATTGCAGCAGGGAAAAAGAGATTATTTCTGTAAAACAAGCCCAGCAAACATCTCCAACTAGCTCTAAAAGAAAAATAGAAAGTAAAGGTTGAGTTTCAGGTTGCAAATTACATGTTTTACTTTCTATGGTTGATTTTTACTAGTTAATTAGAAGAATTCCTTATTAAATCAAACACTTCCCCCAAGGGAGGCTATAAATCTTTATTTACCTTTTTATCTTTCTTGACAAATAAATTATATTTTTTGTGGCACTATTTCTGCTTTTACAACCTAATCTTTTTCATAGCAAATGCTTATGGAAACTAGTTGTTAATAAAACACTAAATGATGAAAAAATGGTTTCCAGGATGTTCCAAATTCCCTTGAATTGAGAAGGTTAAAGGGAAAAAAATGGAAAAAAAAAACTTTTAATTAAAAAAATTTTAAAAATGGAAAAAAAATGAAGCTAAAATGAACTTTTTCACAGTTTTGGCATTATATTTCAGTGTCTGTCCTCATGCAAAGTAAAATAGAAGAATCAAGACACAAGGGCAAAATAATAGATTGCACCAAATTTTATTGTACCTTGACGTTAAGAACATCTGCTTAATGAGGCTATAAAATCCGTATTTAAATCCCACCATACTAGAACATTAGCTTGGTGAGGACAGGATGGTTCTGCCTATTGTTTGCCCATCATGGAGATTTAAGAAATTTGTTGAGCAAATAAATTTAAATTGAGGAAACTGATGTTTTAAGGGTCAATTGAGTATGTAAGTCTTAGAGCTATAAGAGGATCACAATTACAACAGTTCTCTTAATTTGCCCTCACCCCAATTCTATTATCTATGTAGGATGATAATAATAAAATACAATATCCCTGGATATATTACTGTGTCTTCAGCATGATTTCACCTTCTGCCTTCCCATCAGCTCGCAAGTTTCATTGGAAATCCATAGGGTCTTTAAAAATCTGACTCCATTCCCAACTCCAGGAGCACATGACCTAAGTTAAGCCACCTTCTGGGTTGCAGTGATTTGTTCAGGGTAGCATGTCCCATCAGATGACTCTTAGAACTTCACCAATAAATGTTCTTGCATATAATTTACTGTTTTTTTAAGTTTATTATTTTGAGAAAGAGAGACAACATCAGTTGGGGAGGGGCAGAGACAGAGAAAGAGAGAGAGAAAAAGAGAACCCTGAGCAGGGTCCACGCTGCTGGTACAGAGCCTGATGTGGGCCTCGAACTTATGCGACCAGGAGATCATGCCCTGAGCTGAAACCAGGAGTCAGACACTTAACCAACTGAGCCATGCAGGCGCCCCTGTGTTTTCTTTCTGCAGACAGAATGGAATGTCGTTTGAGGCCTGGACCACCTGCACAAATGTGCAGAATAAGCCCCATAGCAGATGCTGCTACCTTTGTCATTATGTGAGAAGCCAGTCTGAAAATGCAGATTCACCAGGAGGACATAGCTAAGAAAATGAAGGGAAATGAGAGCCAGAGTCTACTGTAAATCTCTAGATCAAACCACACCTGAAAGTTTGACTTACTATAGAATGTTCTGCTATGTGAAACAACGCAGTTCACTTTGAGTTGAATTTTTTGAGAGAAAAAGGAGTTATGACCAACCCAATGACATTTGTAGAGTCCCTACCATGTACAGGCACGGTGATAATCACTTAACATACATTATTAATATTTACAACATCTATGTGAGGTAGTAACTGTATTATCCTATTTTATACAAATGAAGAAACTGAGGCTCCCAAAGGTTAAACAATGTGCCCAAGATCACAGAGCTATTAAGTGATAGCATCTGGCTCCAGAGCCGACCCAGTTAATCACTGTTCTGTACTTCCTAAAACCACTTTGCCCCATTCAGACACTCTGACACAATAGGTCCTTTCCCACTCAGGGCCTTTCAGTTTGTATTTCCCTCTGCATAAGAAGGTCGTTCTGTCATTTATGTCTCAAGTCTATTAGCCCCTCTGAAATGGCCTCTCCTGACCAGGTTATCTAAAAAAAAGACCCTCTCAGTGTTGACCAAGAAAGAATTCACTGAAAATTTAAGCAAACAGGCATTTATTTGGGCAATTATGATTTTAATTTGGAAGACGCCTAGTTAAGCAGAAACCTAGACTGGGCTCCAAACAAGGCAAAGAGGAAGCAGGGTTACATAGGCAAACAGCTACAAATGTAGTTCTTCTGTGGGTCCTCTATGCAAAACAGGAATTGAAACCAGGTTAACTGGGATTGATTGAGTTACTATGCAAATGAGAGATCAAAATTTGTTACATTGCATTGGCTCCTTTGGAAGTGATGAATGCAGGTGATTCAGGAGTAATGGGGAAGAGGAACTTTAGTGCAGACTGAGGGCTTGCAGCTGGCTGAAAGGTTTTTAAAAAGTTCACGGGTTCTGCAAGGAGGATTTGCATCAAGTCCTCCTCTCATATGGCCTCTGGACCCTATTTTAAAAAGAGACCCTATTTTTAAAAGAGATAGGCTTGCTTGCTCTGTATTGAAATCTTCTTGTACGTTTATTGCTTTTGATTGAGGTTTTTTTGTTTTTTGTTTTTGTTTTTTGACAAGAAGCTTCAATGATCAGTGCTTTCTGTTCGGTTCCATTGTGTTGCAGGTCAGTACCTGCTCTGGGTCCATCATGTCCCTTGGGATGGGGAGTCTCATATTCTTATATATATTTAAGCCTATTGTGTGGGAGTCCTGGGAACCCATTTGAGTAACAAAGAGGCCTTTTAGGGTCAAGGACTTTAGGCTACACTAAGTTGCATTTCCCCTTGTCAAAAAGGAGGTCAGATGAATATTTTCAAGTCTTTGAACAACCATTATTTTGGCACTTTGAGTAGCAGAACAACAGCAGAAACCACACATGACAAACAGCTTAAACATAACAATTAAGATACAGGTTAGCTTAATGACTCATAGTATAATTTGTAAATCAGAATGCAAAAGAACCCAAGATCCTGAAGGGAACCAACTAAAAATATCAGAAAACACAAGATTAAATCATCCTAGGGGAAAGTTTGAAGGTCCCTTAGGGACTTGGCCAATTTAAATAGCTTAGTAGTTCCTAATTCTACCTGTTGTGAAGTATTTATCCATATGCAGCAAGAGGTAGACTCCTGTCCAGCTAAAAGATTATCAGGGGGTATCTTATTATCAAGAACAACTTTGGCCAGAAAGTCTGAGGATCTTTTTTAGGCAGCTACTGCCTTAGCAGTGGATTGTGCAACAATTTCAACAATGAAGAGGTTCTTGATTTGAGCCTCATTTACTTTTATCCCTAACCAGGAAAGTAAGAACTTGCCAAAGGAATGGTCCTGAATTATGAAAGCCTCCCGGTAGGTCTTCTCTAACTTGGTGATGTAAATTCAGGGCAGTTTACCAACGAGATATTTTGCTTTGCTTATGAAAGTGAGGGGCACCGTCAATTTCTCCTAACCTGAAACAAAAGGTTGTTCTATGTTGAATAAAAGTGGCAAGGGTAGACATTCTCATCTTGTTCCTGATCTTAGAGGGAAGGCTCTCAGTTTTTCACCATTGAATATGATGTTGGCTGTGGGGTTCACACATGGCCTCTATTATGTTGAGGTTTGTTTCCTCTAAACCCACTTTGTTGACGGTTTTTATCATAAATGGATGTTGAACTTTATCAGATGCTTTTTGTGCATTTGCTGAGATGATCATATGATTTTTATCCTTTGTTTTGTTGATGTGATATATCATGTTGATTGGCAAATATTGAACCATCCTTCATCTCTGGAATAAATCCCACTTAACTGTGGTAAGTGATCTTTTAAGTTAATTGTTGTATGAAGTTTGCTAATATTTAGCTGAAGATTTTTGCATCTATATTTATCAGTGATGACCATAGTCTTCTTTTCTTTTTTCTCTTTTTTTTCCTCTCCTGCCTTTGGTTTTGTTATCAGGGTAATGCTGGCCTCATAGCATATATTGGAAGCTTTTCTTCTTCTATTTTTCTGGAATAGTTTGAAGAAAAACTCTTCTTCAAAAAAAATAAAATATTATATCTTCTTTAAATGTTTCATAGTGGGCACCTGGGTGGCTCAGTCAGTTAACCATCCAGTTCTTGATTTGGGCTTAGGTCATGATCTCAGAGTTGTGAGATTGAGGCCTGCACTGGGCTCCACAATGGGAGTGAAGCCTGTCTAGGATTCTTTCTCTCCCTCTCTCTCTCACATGGAGATTTCTTTAGCTGTGAGTATCCGAGGTTTAACCCATGTAGAAAACCTATGTACAGTAATGTACAATAAAGTACAATAAAACACTGATAACTGATACTAAGTGGCAGTTGAATAAAGTCCAACTGCAGGTGTTTACATGGTCCAAAGGGAGGAGGGCTCAGGTCTTTGGGAACAAAAAACGTTTTCCCAGGGTTATGAACCTGGTAAGTCAGGTATTGCTGGTAGACTGTGCAATATCGTAGAAGTATCCCCACCAATGTCTATTCATAATTTGAGTCATCTTAAATGCCTTATGGTGGGTGAAGGCACACAAAGAAACACAAAAACACAAAAACAAAAATGGGGTTTGCCAGAGAGCCAGGAAGAACCAAGTGTTTTTCTTGGTTTCCCCTTGTTCCAACTATTAGTTAAATTTACAGCCATTGTTTACCCACCTTAATTTTTCTGATGCAGGAGCAGACTCGCCATGTTCCAAAGAAATCGGGATGGCAAAAGTCTGGCAATGAGGGGCTTTTTTTTTTTTTTTTCAAGAGCAGAATGGACTTTATCCACACATGCCGCCATCTTTATAGATTGCCTTACTGCTGACTTTGCATGAGAGTCAGCTGCGTAACATATGAAAGTTTCTTTCCAAAGATTCCTTTTCCATAATCTCTCTACATTCTTTACATTCAGATTTTGTTCTAACATTTCCCTTTTTAAATAAACAGCCTTACTTGAGGATAAAATCACTCTCTTTTCCCTCAACAAAAACATATTTCCATTCCTCATACTTTCTTACCAAGAACACATATCCTACTTTCCTGGCATAAGAAGATATTTCCCTCTTATTTCTCATGACTTTACTTACATATATTAATTAGAATTTTTAACCCTCAAAAACCTTAAGCCAGTAAAACTAAATAGTAAGCAATTGTGAACTATTATACCAGCATTCTCTAGATTAGCAAACTTATGAATACATTTCATAATTTCTAGAAACATGCATTTTTATGATAGTCTTTTAGTATTGCACAAAAACATGTTTACTAAGAGATCCAGATTTATCTTTAGTTCCTCTGTAATAAGGAAGCTAAAATTAGATAAATCAATGGTCACTCATTAATGTTTCAGCATTTTATCTTATTTGGAAATGATATTGATGTTTAATTAATTAACTCATCACTTAAACCAACTTAGTAAAACTTTAAGATTTTAGGTCACCAAAGAGATTTGGGAAGCTATTTAAAGTTTCTTAAAATTTTTATTTGCATCAGTTCAATTTACTTGTTTTTAACTGTTATGCTTAGACTACTCATAAACACTTCATGAGACATCAGAGCCAGTCATTAATCCAAGATATTTTTTAAAACATTTTGTAATACATATCATGAACTTATTTGAATTTAAATAAACAGAGGCAGAATAAAAGTTTAAGTTTAATGCCGATAACTCTAAAAACATGTTTATTGTAATTAAACTAACAATTGAATATTTTCATAGATCACATAAACTGGAAACTTATTTGAGTTGGTATTATGTTTTTGACAGTTTTTGTGAATATTAAATCTATTCAAGTGCTTGATTTTTTTAAGCCAATTTAACAGAGCTCTTTCACAAATTAATCTCAGCAGTGTCATTCGGAAGTAGAAAACACCACATACTTACAGCATATATGAACATACAGACAAACAGAAATAGGAATCTCACAGTTGTTGTTTAAATTTTTAGCCATGAGAGAAGTATAATAATGCAAAACTCTTTCATTTATTAAAAAAAAAAAGGAACAGTTGGAGCCAAACATTTTGGGGGGGGGGGGATAGGTGGTTTAACAGAGCTCTTTCACAAATTAATCTCAGCAGTGTCATTCGGAAGTAGAAAACACCACATACTTACAGCATATATGAACATACAGACAAACAGAAATAGGAATCTCACAGTTGTTGTTTAAATTTTTAGCCATGAGAGAAGTATAATAATGCAAAACTCTTTCATTTATTAAAAAAAAAAAGGAACAGTTGGAGCCAAACATTTTGGGGGGGGAAAAGGTGGAATAAGTTAAAGTTATTTGCTCAGATGGATAAAGATTTTTTCAACTGTTATTTGTGGAGAAGACACTTAAAATTTACACTTGTCCTTGTAAAGTAACTTTATGGAAACTGTGGGCTAGATCTTGGACAAAGGTACTTCTATAGCCATTTATATATTTTTTAAAAGTCCTCTTTTTCCTTTTTTTTAACTCTTGGGAAATGGGGATGATCTAGATAAGAGTTCTCAGAGAGGTTATAACCTTATAGGGCTTATAAGCCTCTGAGATAACACAAATAAGGGAGGTGTGGGGATTGATGCAAAGGACAGGCAGAAGGACTGAATTGTTTGTGGGGCCTCATTTCTAGTTTTGTAAGAATTTATGACATAAGGACCCTTGCTCCCAATTCCTCAAAGAATTGAGTTATAACTCAAGTGATATGATGGGTTGAGTGACCATCCAGCTACATTATTCTCAGTTGGAGTCTTTCCTTCCTGGTACATAGTCCTAGTTTTAATTGAGGGAAGAAGGCCTCAAGACTTCCTATCAGGTTCTGAAAATCACCTTCCAGTCTGACCAGCTTTTGACTACACAGCTACCTAAAAACTCCTTGCCAAAAAATTTCAGCCAGGACAAACAGTAAATATTTTTGTCAGCATTAAATAACCACCCCTTGGATGTAAGAGAGGTCCCCAAAGAAGGTGCAGAGCCACTCCCAAGGGTAGCCAAGAAAAGAACTGAATTGTATGTCCCAGGCAGGCAGACAAAACCAGATGAGCAAGAGAACAATAGCTATCTCACAGTCAGCTCAAAATAGTCCACATGCCAAAGTGGCACATTTTGGGGAAACTTGCCCTGAACCCCTTCAGCACTGCCTTAGAAACTTTGAAGAAGTTGTATAATCCAGAAGCTAAATTGAATTATTTTTAATGTGCTGTTCCACTATTTCCAAAAATATAACTTTCTTTTGAGAGAAGGAAACAGGGGAAGAGAGGCTGGATTAAAGGGATGGTATTATTCCCCTGTCATTGATGAGGCCCCAGAGCCTCCTTCATTAGGTTTAACCTTAAAGGGAGCCTGGGGGCTATGCTAGAGAACAGTGCTCTTTGGAAGTATCTTTCCTGTGTCTGCAGAAGTGCTGGGGGATTGGAGTCTGTTGCTCCGGACACATTAAGAGATGCCAACCAAAAAAGAAGTTACCAAAAAATGTAAGCAAACAGGCATTTATTTGGGCAAATAGAACTATAATTTGAGAGACACAGCTTTAAGTAGAAACCTAAATTGTGTTCCACAGGAGACAGAGAGGGGTTGTCTTTGTCAAAGACAAAGAGGAGTTATATAGTCAAGAGGCTACAAATGTAGTTGTGATTCAGGTCTTCTATGCAAAACAGGAATTGGAACTAGGTTAACTGCGATTGGTTGAGTTAATATGCAAATAAGGGATTGAAATTTCTTAAATTGCATTGGCTCCTTTGGAAGTGATGAATGCAGATGATGACAGGAGTGCTGATGAGGAGAAAGTTAAGTGCAGGCTGAGGGCTTGCAGCCGCCTGAAGGCTTTTTCAAAGTTCATGATTTCTGCAGTGAGCCAGTGCATAAATTTCTCTTCCCATATGGCCTCCTGACCCTACTTTAAAAAGAGACTGTCTTAGCTACGCTTGCTTGCTCCATTTTGAAATCTCCATTTTTACACCAGGAACTTTGTCTCCTTTCACTCGGTTTCTTTCATATATTCTTCCCATTCTGTACTGCCCAATAGAAAGTGAACTCCATGAAGGCAGAAATCTTAAACTTTGTTCTCTCCTGTATTCTAGAGCTTGACATAATGCAGGCACTCAAAAACGCTTGATATTTTTTGAATGAATAAATAACTCAATTGATTAGAAATTGTTACAGTTATTCAGACCATAATCTCACTTATATTACTGTATATAAATGAAATAAAAAGAGATGGAGAGAAAGAGAGAGAAATACTTCAGAGCCCTTAGAGACCGTGCCCACTGGTAGAATTGTTTTTGCTGTGGCAACTAAGCAGTTTGATGAGTCATCAGGTCTCCATTCATCATCTACAAACAGTCAGGTCATCATTTTAAATGTCCTCTGTATCCAGTCATATGCATGGCTACCCAGATGGCTTTTTAAGGGAAGAAGGGAAGGAGTTGATTCCAAGCTCTGTGTGATTCATGGGCACAAGGAGACCAAATGGAAGGAAAATGGAATGAAAATGAGTGCCAAATAAGATCAGTTCTTGGTCAGGTCAGTGTAACTTCAAGAGACATCCTTAGTATGCCCCTTCTCTAAACTCACATCTGCTTGAGCACTCTTGGCAAAACTCTCAGCCTCCAGCTGTGCACTGCAACACATTGCTTTAGGCCCTCCAACTTCAGAACCGCTGTGATGGACAGTTCCATGTGCATTGCCTGTGTCCCACTCCAAGAGGCCAAGTGGGGAGTCTATCCACTTTTCTGCAAAATGAATTGGCAATACAATGTAGGGATGGGGGCTCCCGGCGGCTCAGTCGGTTAAGCATCCAACATCAGCTCAGGTCATGATCTCATGGTTTCTGGGTTCAAGCCCCACATCGGACTCTATGCTAACAGCTCAGAGTCCAGAGCCTGCTTTGGATTCTGTGTCTCCCTTTCTCTCTGCTCCTCCCCAGCTCATGCTCTGTCTCTCTCTCTCTCTCTCAAAAATAAGTAAACCCTAAAGTATAGGGTAATTAGCGTCCCAGAGACAGTCCTCAACCAATGGGGGATAGAAGTCAGTGAGTAAGTGCCCTAGTCTTTCATTCTTTGATTGACAATTTCTCCAAATTTTCCACAGAGGGACCTCAGTGGGGTTGAGCCCCGGTTGCCTACAGTGCAAATGAGTTTAATAATGCAAGTTTTATTGACTTTTTCCCTTCCTGTCTCACTCTTTTTCTTTTTCACTGTGCTTTCTGGTGTCTCCTCCTAAATAAACTATCTGCACCCAGGTCCATGTTTCAGGATTTGCTTTTAAGGGAGACTTCGAGAAAATTATAGAAAGATTCTCCCAGTGTGAATGCAAACAGGAGCCCTCTCTGGTAGAAAATTTATAAAAAGGAAAAAGGTGCTTCTTATAGATACCTCTCGACAAGAATGACTTATGTTTCAGTCCACCTCCCCACCTCCCCAGGCCCCATGATTTTATACAATACACAACTGTACATTGTCTTCTTACCCTAGCCTCTTTCTACATTTCCTCATATGTAGCAGAAACATTCCTAAGGTTTGCCAACCTTAGAATTTATCAAATTCCAATGTGACCTTGTCCCCAAAACTCCATTTTACTCCATAATAGGTCTATTATATGTGAATGCATATATTTACACCTCTTCTTAAAATTATAGTGATTATAGTAAAGGTTACATGTGTTTAGGTTTTGTGACCAAATTACTATACCATCTGTTACCTCACAAGTTCTGCACATGTGAATATTATTCCCATTGTATAGATGAGAAGATTGAGACTCGGGATAATTAACTTCTCCAATGCAAAAACTATCTAGTTTTGATTAGTAGCTCTTAGTTCTTATTTTACTAGCTATTATTAACCCAATGTTTAAACCCAAGCCTCCCAATTCCAAATTGTACAATATTTCATCAGTCCAGGCAGCCTCAGCAAGAAGTCTAGATACAGAAACCTAGATATTTTTGGTATCTGAATATTCTTTCTTTTACTCCTCTCAGTTCTATAAATTTCCCACTGATTTGCACAGTAATTTAGAGGGACAAGTATCTGGCATGCATAACTCAATATATATACTCTTTCACTGAATTGATGAATGGTTAGAAGGATGAGTAAGGAGGAAATAGAATTGCTTCCTTATTGATTCCCTAATATTGCAAGTTAAACTCCAAATGATTGTCTATGACAAGATCTACCACTATCCTCAAGAGACTTAAATATGTAAAGAAATGGAGCATTTGAAGTCAGACCAGGGCTGGAACATTGCCACTTACTCACTGAGACTTGGAGCAACTTACCTCACAGGGTTGTTTAGAGGACTGAGTGTCCTCAGTGCCATGAGCTATTTCAGCAATTTCTCATTTGAATAATGAGATGTTTTAATTAATTAATATATAATTATATGTTTATATATGTAATATATAAACTATACAACATAAAACTATAATTAATATATGTTAGTATATGTAATATACATAATACACAATATAAAATTATAATTAACATATCATATATAACTAATAATCTGTTAATTAATTATAATTTATGTGTATATATGAATGCCTGTCCTATCCCAGCCACTGTGTGAACCAGAGTGGGGAGCCAATAAAAGACAATTCCTGCCTTCAGTGAATCCACAGCCTATGGGGAACTGGGTTTATAAACTGGAAGGTAGATTTGAAGTGCTCTCGAGTTCTGAATGTCCCCTGACCATCTGTTACAGTAAACAGGCCCCTCATTGCCTCGTCACTATCTAGTGAATTCCAGGAAAATCACTCAGCCCCTGCTTTGTTTAGGGTTGTGTGTGAATCATACTCTGTGCTGGATTTCTGCATCCCTTTCTCATTTTGGATCGCTCTGTGTTTATCAAAGCCAACTGATGCTGGAAAGTACTGGAGCACAGAGTCAAATGGCTAGAGAATTCCCTACACTTCTAAGCTGCAGATTCAGAAGACAAGTGTGTGCTAAGTGGACAGAGCCAGAAGGCCTGAGTTTTAACTAGTTCCTGGCCCATGACTAACTTAGCAAGTATGCTGCTCCGTTCATGAGCTTACCTGTGCAAAACAAAGAAAAACCAAACAAAAACCACCAAGCAACATTGAAAAAAACCTTCTATTTCTTTATCTATTTTAAAAACACTTGATTCCAATTCAGAGTCCACATCTCCTGGCTGACTGGTGGAGGATGGGCTATTAGAGAGACTCCTTGCTGAAGATGACAGACATCCTAAAGGCTACATAGCATCACACCTTCAGGACACTTTCTCTGGTCATCCAACTTTAACCTATCCTGGTTACCACTGAGAGTCCACAGTGCCTCCAGCTCTTGCCATCGCTTAGTTCTGGGCGGACCATTGCCTCAGGGGCCATACTTGGAGTCTGCAACCCTTGGGAAGGCTGGATTTTCTGGTATCTCCAGGGACCCCAAACACTTAGTCCCATTGGCCATCCGGGTATCTCCCAAGGGCACTTCCATGGACAGCCTCAATCTCTTGCTGCTGCGCGCGCGCGCACACACACACACACACACACACACACTCTCTTCTGTCTCCCTAAATCCCATTTTTTTCCATTTCTACTCTTGTTTCCCAGAGAGGACCCCTCTGTCTCTTCTTCCTGCCAGAAGGTTAGCATCACCATTCAATGGACTTTTGGGATCAAAAGCCGGAAACGGACTCTCCTCTCTTCTTTCTTGTTTGTTGCTTTTCTTCCCAGAGGCAAGAGAGCTTGCCATCTGCTTGAGTGAGGGAAGGGGGGGAAAATACATGGGAAAAACATGCAAATTAAGATGTCTGTAGGGGCGCCTGGGTGGCTTAGTGGTTAAGCATCCGACTTTCGCTTAGGTCAGGATCTCGCGGTTCGTGGGTTCGAGCCCCGCATCGGGTTCTGTGCTGACAGCCAGCTCAGAGCCTGGAGCCTGTTTCAGTCTGTGACTCCCTCTCTCTCTGACCCTCCCCTGCTCGCGCTGTCTCTCTCTCTCTCCTAGAAAAAAAAAAGATGTCTGTAAATGATTCTACCACAGGTTTGTGCTACTTGAGTCTTTATTTTTTTAAGCTTATTTATTTATTTTGAGAGAAAGAGTGTGAGCAGGGTAAGGGCAGAGAGGTGGGGGGAGGGGGGAACAGAGGATCTGAAGCAGGCTCTGTGCTGACAGCAGAGAGTCCGATGCAGGGCTCAAACATACAGACCATGAGATCATCACCTGAGCTGAAGTTGGATGCTAAACTGACTGAGCCACCCAGGCCTCCCTGTGCTACTTGAGTCTTTTTATTTTTTTTAATGTTTATTTTTGAGAGAGAGAGAGAGAGAGAGCACTTGAGAGTGAATGGGAGAGGGGCAGAGACAGAGGAAGACAGAATCGGAAGCAGGCTCAAGGCTCTGAACTGTCAGCCCAGAGTCCAATGGAGGACTCAAACTCCAGCTGTGAGTTCATGACCTGAGCTGAAATCAAACGCCCAACCGAGTCACCCAGGTGCCCTACTACTTGAGTCTTAATGCAGCAAGCTGGGTAGTCACATAAGGTTTTGACTAGTAAAATGTGTGAAATCGTATATCAAAGGATGGGAACCATCTCATAAATGCATGTGTTTATAGATAATTATAAGTTAGACGTGAAAGGAAATGCTGCTATAATGTTTGTATTTGAGCAGAATTGATTATGATGAGATGTGAGAAAGACCTCAGACTTCAAGCAAGTATCACAAGCCATCCGACACTTTCCCCTAGAGAACCTGAATTGGCATCCAATAGCACAGGAGAGGAAAAGATACAGTTATAGTTGCCATCATTCACTGGGCATTTACTATATGCCTAGAGCTCTAAGTTATCATTGTATTTGTATTTCAACTTCACAACAAGTTGAAATATGAGCTCCATGAAGGGAAGTTACTTTGTTTCATTCACTGCTACAATCCCCACCCCACACACAAATAGTGCCTGGCACATGGTAGGTGTTCCACATATATTTGTTAAAAGGATGAACAGATTCAATTATTTCCATCTTTTAGATTAAAAAAACAAGGTTTGGGGAGGGGAGATAACATAGTGAATAAAATAGGATTTGGGCCTAGATGAGTTTAGTGCCAAAGATGCTACTCTTTCTAATCTAAATCCTGGGAATTGATCAAGGAAAAAAAAAAAGACTCAATAATGAAAATCAGAAACGAAAGAGAAGATATCAAAACTCATCTTACAGAAATAAAAAGATCATAAAGGAAATTATTTTTAAAAAACCTATCAGATTTTCAAAAAATCTGATAACTCAGGTGAAATAGAGAAATTCCTAGAAAGACACAAACTGCTGAAGCTCATTCTATAAGAAATGGAAAATTTGAATAGACCCATAATAAGTAAAGAGATCAACTTAGTAATTTTTAAACTTTTATGGGGGAAAAAAAAGCACCCAGGAAGACGACTATACTGGTGAAACCTTCTAAATATCTAAAGGAAAATGAATAACATTCCTTCACAAACTCTACCAAAGAACAGAAAAGAAGGAAGCACTCTCCAACTCACTCTGTGAGACCATTACAGCCCTGATACTAAATCCAGACAAAAACATCACAAGAAAAGAAAATTACAGACAAATACTTCCTATGAAGATAGTCATAAAAAGTGTCAACAAATACTAGCAGACTGAATCCAGTAACATTAAAAAAAATGATGATTCACCATGATAAAGTGAGATTTATCTGAGAAATTTAAGGTTGTTTTAACAACCAAAAGTCAATGTGACAACACCATATCAAAAGAATAAAAAACAGAAGCCACATGATTATCTCGGTACCTACAGAAAAAGCGTTTTAGAAATCTAATGCCCCTGGGGCACCTGGTCGGCTCAGCTGGTTAGACTTAGTTGTTTGACTTCCTCAACCTATAAAACCCACAGCTAATGTTATACTTAATGGTGAAAGACTGAACGCTTTCCTGTAAGATCAGAATGAGACAAAAACATCCTTTCTTACCACTTCTACTCAACATCGTACTAGAGATTTCTAACCAGGCCAATTAGATAAGAGAATGAAAAAAAAAAACGGTATTTATATTGAACAGGAATAATTGGGGCACCTGGGTGGCTCAGTGGGTTAAGCGTCTGACTTCGGCTCAGGTCGTGATCTCATAGCTCGAGAGTTCAAGCCCCGCATCAGGCCCTGTGATCACAGCTCAGAGCCTGGAGCCTGCTTCAGATTCTGTCTCCATCTCTCGGCCCCTCCCCTGCTCACACTTTGTCTCTCTCTCTCTAATATAAATATTAACTTTTTTATTTTTTTAAATGTTTTTATTTATTTCTAGGAGAGAGAGAGAGAGACAGCATGAGCAGGGGAGGGTCAGAGAGAGAGGGAGTCACAGACTGAAACAGGCTGCAGGCTCTGAGCTGGCAGTCAGCACAGAGCCCGATGCGGGGCTCGAACCCACGAACTGCGAGATCATGACCTAAGTGAAAGTCAGACGCTTAACCGACTAAGCCACCCAGGCACCCCTAAATATTAATTTTTTTAAAAAAGGAAAGGAATGACTAAAACTGTTGGCCATTGGCATTATCTTGTTTAGAGATAATTCTAAGAGACCCACCAAAAATGATAAGAAAAAATAAACAAGCTCATCAAATTTGTAATGTACAAGATTAATATGCAAAATTCAATTGTATTTCTAGTTACTAGCATTATTGACTGTACTCCCTCCAGATTCATATCTTGAAGCCCTACCCCTCAATGTGGGGAAGGGGTTGGAGGTAATTAGATTTAGATAAAGTCAAGAGGGTGAGGTCCTCATGATGGACTTACACCCTTTTAAGAAGAAACCAGAGAGTGACTCTGTCTCTCCTCAGCCTTTCTTTCCCTCTTTCTCTCCATCTCCCATGTGAGGACATAGTAAGAAGATGGGCATCTGCAAGCCAGGAAGGATCCTCATCAGAGCCTGATCATGATCATGCTAAAGCCCTAATCTCTAACTTCTCAGCTTCCAGAACTCTGAGAAATAAATGCCTGTTATTTAAGCCACCCAGTCTTTGGTATTTTGTTATAGCAACCCTAGCTGAGACAATGAGCAATGAATAATAAAAAATAAAAATTAAGAAAACAGGTCCTATTAAAACAGCATCCAAATGAATAAAATACCTAGCAATAACTTTAACAAAAGCATGGCAAAATATAGTTTCTGAAAACTACAGAATATTGTTGAAAGAAATTAGAGGAGACCCAAATAAATAGAAAGATACCTTCTCTTCATGAGTCAGGAAGCAATATTGTTAAGATGGCAATATTCCCCAAATTGATCTACAAATTCCATGCAATTCCTATCAAAATCTCAGCTGTCTTCTTTGCAGAAATTGACAAGCTGATGCTAAAGTTTATATGAAAACTTAAGGAACCCAGAATAGGCACAACAATCTTAAAAATGAATGAAGTTGGAAGACTCATAACTTCCCAATTTCAAAACTTAGTACAAAGCTACAGTAATAAGATAGTGTGGTACTGGCATGGGATAGACATATGGATGGAATAGAATTGAGAATCCAGAAATGAACCCTTACATTTATAGTCAGTTCATTTTTGAAAAGGATGCTGAGACATTTCAATGGCAGAAAAGAATTGTCTTTTCAAGAAATTATGCTGGGAGATGTGGATATCCACATGCAAAAGAATATAGTTGGACCCCTCCTCATGCCATCCATAATACTTAACTCAAAATGGGTCATAGACCAAAATGTGGGAGATAAAACTATAAGACTCATATAAGACAATATAGGAATAAATGTTTGTTACCTTGGCTTTGGCAAAGACTTCTTGGATGGACTCGCTGTGGTTATTAAGTGGTGATTGTGAAATACAAGCATGACTGTGAAAATATTTCCTCCCAGCAAGCATGGCCCATGTTGATGTTTCTTAGCCTCTGTTTTATTTATTTGTCTATTTTTTAAAAATAGTTTATTGTCAAGTTGGTTTACATATAACACCCATTCCTCATCCCAACAAGTGCCCTCCCCCATGCCCATCACCCCCCTTCCCTCTCCCCCACCCCCATCAGCCCTCAGTTTGTTTTCAGCATTCAAGAGTCTCTCATGGTTTTCCCCCCTCCCTCTCCCCTTCTTCTCCCTCATGGTCCTCTGTTAGCTTCCTCCTAATCCTCCTATACGTGCAAACACATGGTATCTGTCCTTCTCTGCCTGACTTATTTCACTCAGCATAACACCCTCAAGGTCCATCCATGTTGCTACAAATTCTTAGCCTCCGTTTTACATTGTGCTGCTCAAAGTTCAGCCCCATCTCTTTTTCGGACTCTTCCCTTCCTTGTGCCAGGCTAGGAATCCTGCTTTCAATACACACACACACACACACACACACACACACCCCACATGCTATTGTTGTATGCTGTATGCCTAACTCTGTGAAATTCAAAATCGTTATTAAGACAGCCTCCCACTGCAAGTTCCAGGAAAAGGAAAACTGAGGTGAGATTTTTATGATCTGGATTGCAGATCATCTCCGTGTCTAAATACAGATTGCCCACGCAGACACCTCCTGGCAGTTCAAGAGGATGTAACTAAGACTATGGAAATCGGACTCTCAGGACTTGGATTGCAAGTACAGCAGATTTTAGGCACCTATCGGCCCCACATCACAGGTGGTCTCTTGTGATGTGTAATAAATTGAGCCTCTGAAAGATCAATGATATAGTCCTGTGCACCAAATAGTGGTGAGGACAGAGCAGGTTCCAGCAGATCTAAAAGGTCATGAAGGTTGAGAATCACATCAAATTTAAATCCTATGACCCTGGTGATTCAAAGCCTGTGCTGGGGGGCGAGGGGCAGAGTACTGAGGGAAGGGGAAGCAGAGAATCTTCAGTGTCAGGGGCACTGATTCACGATGAGCTCGCTCTTCATTGAAGGGCTTATTCCCAGCTACTAGCATTGCCGGCAGCAGACCACCTTCGGCTGTCAGCTCCTTCCAGCATGGCCTTGGCCACAGGGATCACTTCTTCTTTCTGGGTCCAATACAAAAGAGATGGTTGGGAATACAATGACCTGGCCGTCTCAGCCCTGCTGGGGACACCTCAGGAGGGCCTGTCTAGTTACAGAGCTCCTTGGACAGTTAGCGGAAGCTATTGCTAGGTCTGCATCCCAGCTTGGTTTCTCTCTCTGCTCAGTCCTGCTTCATTCCCCTCCCTTCCACAGGTGTCCATCCCAAGGATGCTCCTTAGATAAAACCTCCCACATGGTGAACTCTGTCTCAGCAACCATGTCCTAAGAACCCAACGCTTGACGCTCAGTCAAAATTTTTGTCCCTGAAACATAAGGCCTGATTACTCTTATATCAATTTTTATATCATCTATTGACTGTCATCTCTAATGTCTACTATAACCCCACATATGGCATCTTACCAAGGAAAAATATATGCTTGACTTGGAGAAGAGTGAAGAATTAGAACTTCAATTTATTTGTTTCATTTGCTTCCTCCCTCTTGTACCTAGAGCACTGTAGGGGAGGAAAAAGTTTTCCTCAACCCTCTGAGGGTCCCTGGCTGGGTCTGACAGAGAGCTTGGCAGGATAATAGCATACAAATACATCTCATGTAAGTTTGACAAGACACAGGAGCCTTCAGAAGGAGATTAAGTTCTGAAGAAGCAGTTAAACCTGAGCATTTTTAATGCTAGGTTGGATGAAAAGTGTGGAGAAATATGATAGGTCAGAGGCTAAAATAAAGGAAGTAAACTGAGGAAAGTTTAGCTAGGCCTTTGAGTTTGGAATCTTCTTGGCAACCCTTCATCTTTGGAGGTAAGGACGCTCCTCTCCTCTGCATGCAGGGAGGGCCCCCCTCACACAAGCGCTTCATGTCCTACTGAGGATGGGAAGGGAAATGACTTTCCTGCTTCTGCCATTTTCATAAACTCCTTCAGCTCAAAATATGCAATATGTCAAGGTGCCATATTTTGGGGCAGAGTGTCCTGAACCTCATCAGCACTAAAGTAGCTTTCTTCTCTCTCTTCACAATCCCTGTAGAATGAAGCGTTCCCTGTCATTCACTTGCTCACAGGTGATCAAATTCACTTTAGCAGTCTCAACCCTTGGTTTAGATGTCAACTTCTGGACAGTTCAGTCTGTATGTCTAGATTCATCCAGAATAAGACACTACACATTTAGGAAGCACCACTTCCTAAAGTTGGTTTGTGCCAACTTCGGGCATGGCAGGCAAAAATAGTTCAGCCATCCAGAGGCTCTCAGTGCCTTGTGTGTACCATCAGGCCTTACCCCCAGTGCCCTCTGGCTGCTTCCAATAGACAGTAGCTGCCTCCTCTTAGTCAGAAATACCAGAAAATTAACACGCAACACTCCAGGAGCCCTTCAATAACAGTCGAGGGATGAGAACTGGTATAGCACCTGCAGCTTTCCGTGAGATAATTCTGGATGGGTTTCACCCCGTTTCCCAGAGTTCCACAGCAGGATGACACTCCAGGAGCACTGGGGGGCAGGTGGATGCTACCTCCTGAGCAACAACACACTCAGAATTCACTGCCTTCTCTTTGCCATCTTGTTCAGCCACTGCCCTACTGATTTCCTCACCCGCCCCCTGCCGCCACCAAATAAACTGCTTATACTCAGATCTTTGCTTTGAGACCTGCTTCTTAGGAAACAATTAAGGCTACATCTTTCCTGACCATAAAGAATTATAATCTAGTAAAGATTCAGTACATACACAAAATGACGTAAACATAAACATGCATGCAGGTTTCCAGTGACCCAAAGAGAATTTTTTGGTTCTTCCAACCTTCCTTTGAGAATGAATAAATAATGAAAATTCACCCCAGCTGTTTTTAGCATAAAGGCTGTGGTTACCATAGGGAGATGCTAGTTAATCCCATCAAAGGCTGTCCCTCTTGCTGAGAGAGTAAGGCCACCCTGCCTCCTCTCCATCCTTTCCCACCAGGGGCCATGTCAACATTAGCACCTCACTGATGGCAGATTAAGCAACTAGAGAAACACAGAAAAGGCGCATTTTAGGAACCAAGAACACTGTTCCTACTTTGGTCTCAGAATCAAACAATGGTTTCAGTGATGGGAGCCATGATTGAATTGTGAAATCATTCTTTTAAAGTTTGAGGAAAAGTCACTTTCAGCTCCAGTTCTTTCTGAACAGCCAGGAAGGACACACACACACACACACACACACACACACACACACAGCCAGCAGATATAAGGAATTTATCTGTTGTCCAGAAATCTGGAGAGTAAGAATAATAATAAAATTATTATTTTATTATTAGTTAGGTTACTAACAGCTAACCTTTTTTGAGTATTTATTATATGCTTACCACTCTCCTCACAGCCACCTTAAGCGTTAGGTATTTTGATCTCATTTTACAGATGAGAAAATTGAGCCATAGAATATAAAGAAACTTGCTCAAATATTGAAAGAGAGAATAAATATAAGCTTCATGATAATAGGGATTGTATCTTGTTCCTAATTGTATCCTTTTAGCACAGTGTCTAGTGCATAATAGGTATTAAGTAAAGATTTATTGGGTGTTGCTTGAAGGTTGAAAATCTGTCCTCGGGACCTCATATTTAACATCAAAGGAATCACCTAGAGCAAGAGGAGCAAACTTTCTCTGTAAAGGGCCAGACAGCAAATAGTTTAGGGTTTGCAGTCCATAAAGACTCTGTCATAACTACTTGGCTCTGCCATTGCAGTGAAGAGCCATAGATAATACATAAGCAAATGGACAATGGGCTGTGTTCCAATAAAACTTTATTTACAAAACTGATAGAGAGCCAGATTTGGCCTGTAGTTTGCTGACTGCTGATCTAAGACCTTGTTGTTCAAAGTGGAGTCTGTGGACCAGCAGCACAGGCATCACCCAGAGCGGAAATGCAGAATCTCAGCTCCATCCCAGACCTACTAAATTAGAATCTGAATTATAAAAATAATAAGGGCCCCAGTGATTCATATGCACAGTAACATTTATGAAGTACCGTGCTAGGAGATTTGTATAGTGTTGACTGTCAACCAGAATAATTGTATGGGTTTTAACATAAGCTTTTATTTCCATTTAACACTGCTTGTGCATGATGCTGCAGAAATTTGCTTGGTTTTATGTCACTAGGTCTACAGCGGTCATGCTTCATTATTGGTGGAGGAGGATCAGTTCAAAGCCTACAAAATTGGAACAGACCACGAAGTCTGGATGATCTAACTTAGTACAACTCACAGGTAATCACAACATCCCATAGAACCGAGAAGCTCCCGGTGCTTTCTTTTCCTTTTTTCCCCACAATGTGGAAGCAGCTTTGACTGAACAGAACCCATCAGCCCTGAATCTGACTGCTTAGATGGGTGTACGAATAATTTAGGTGTCTTTGCCATCACAGGTCATCAAATGCCCACAAAATGCTGTTCCCAGAAATGTCAGCCTCAGAGACTGGGGGAGGGGAGGAGTGGAAATCTTCTCTCCTAGGGCTGAAATGCATGCTTGTTAAACTCATGAACTGTTTTATGTTCTATCAAAGATGAACCCATACTGGAAAGGAAAGAGGGGGGCGAGTGTGGACTTGAGAGGGCTGTCCCAGTCAGAAAACAGTTAGCAACCCCTGCCCCTTATCGCATGAGCTGGAGCAAGGTGCTTGAGTTCTCAGAACCACAGCATTATCTGGGAAAAGGAAGCTCCTGGATTCTCAGTATCTATAAACATTTTAGTGGCTCATAACCTTTGACTCAACAATGATACCCATAGGACTATGCTCTATAAAACTTTCATGTAAGTATACAAAGGCTTGTGCTGACATATATTCATCTAGTGCTATTTTAATAGTAAATCGGGAAGCCACTTAAATTCTCAGCGGTATGAGAATGGCTAAATAAATTGTAGGACAGCTAACTGTGTTAGAAACGTGTGGCAGTTAAAAAAAAAAAGGTGGCTCCATTTGCACTGTAATGAAAATATATCTTTGCTGTACTGTTAGAGGAAAAGAAGATGCAAACAATGCCATATTTCATGGATTCCAAGATATGCATTTTTTACCTTTCACATTATTATAAGTAGAGTCGTATAATGGATGGTATCTTACAATTGCTATCGACCAGGCAGCAATTTTGGTGGCATACACAAAATAATGACAGGTTCTATACTCAGTGGCATCTTAGACTGAATGCAGCATGCATGAATCACATACATATGTGAATGGATGTGTTTATATACATTTCTCTTATACTGCGCATAGCTATACTTACAAATATATATAGATGTATATTTCAAAGCAGTGAAATAATGCCTAGAAATATGCACACCAGAAGCACAGTAATCAAGTTTAAGGAGAAGAATTAAGTAAATAGGGCTGGAGTGAGATGCAAGAGGGAGTTTTGCTTTTCGGGTGTTTATACTTTTTACACTTCTTGTGCTGTATCGACAACCAACACATTTTACTTTTTAAATCAAAAAATAGTATGGGGTGCCTGGCTGACTCAGTCAGGAGAGCATGTAACTCTTGATCTTGGGGTTGTAAGTTCGAGCCCTATGCTGGACACAGAGATTACTTTAAAATCTTTTTAAAAATTAAAAAAAAATAGTATGAGAGTAATGTCTTTATTCTCGTCTCACGAGACTGGAGTGAAAGATGGTATCATACAAAAGTAATTGCTGTAGAGTGTGTAGCGGCTCTCCTCTCCTTTCTTGGCTGCAGAGGCTGGGGGAAGAGACAGAAATTGGAGACATTTAGGGCTGCCACCTTTTTTATTTTGCCTGGAGTGCAACATTTATTCTGTGAGAAAATGAGATGGGATGGCCTATGGCAACAGGAGAAGCCAATCTTTGGCTCATTGGGGTATCACTTCTGATCAGGAATGTGTCGTGAGGCGTTCATTCAAGAGGCAAATCAGCAGGGAAATGTCAAAACATCAGCAAATTGTGAGTAAATAGACTCAGATGCTTTGGTGCAAACTTGCTAAGAACAGAGGCTGTGGTTTCCATATGCCCCTACAGACTCCACTGGTAGAAGCCCTCATGAATATTAACCACTATACATTTCAGGGTGAATGATGGTAGCACAGCCAAGCATGCAAGCCCGGCTCTTGAAGAAGGGCCTGGTCCTCACAGCCAGGCATGCAAGCCCGGCTCTTGAAGAAGGGCCTGGTCCTTGGGTAGGAAGGAGTGAGGGGAGAACAATCCAGTGTGGCACCTCAGAGGCTTTCTCTGGGAGCCAGAGAAATGATACCTGGAACCGGGCAGTTTTTGCAAAGAGGAAAGTTCCATCATATATAATGAAACATATGAGAGTGCTTTGCAACTAGGTAGCAAACTTTTCCTTCTCATTTTGTAGGTAGATATGTACGTTTCATGTCAGTGTCTATATGTTTGGCTCAGCTCCTGGAACTCAGTCCCTTCCATTCATTTTGTGCTTCACTATAATCAAAGCTCAGCCAGCTACAGTAGGCAGGAAGCACGTTTTCCTTCTTAAGCAAAATTGACAGAGCAAACTTGCCTCTTTGAAAGTATGAGAAGTATTTCAGGTTTATTCTTGAGGATCTGCAGACAGAATCATCCTCAAGCGATCCACACATAGAGAAGTTCTCCTGGAAAACTGGAGCAAAAGGCAGTGAGAAAAAGTGGGTAGAGTTTGTGAAATGAACCTGCCATGAGTTGCTAATGGCTGAAGTGGGTGATGGAGGCATACAGGCTCAAGATGCTTTCACTCTACTGTTGTCTGGTTGAATTTTCCATCGTCAAAGGTTAAGTAAAATAAAAAGAATGGGAGGAAGGAGTTTCTGTATCAGCAGGGAGAAGCTACTGTCCAGAATCATTTCTGTTAGTATAATCTCAGTTTCCTTACCGAAAAATGGAGACAATACCAATTCGCTGGGTTGTGATGGGAAAAGATGAACATAAAATTCCCAACGTTGTCCCTCAAAATGTGCTGTTATTACTACAATAGGATAAAAGTATATTTAAAATACCAGTGTATTGACAGTGATTATATTTTAAGGGTGGAAATAGTTTTACTTTCTATAGTTGAAAAACTTGAACTACAAAACAGTCAAAAATATTCTTAATGTTGTAGCTTCAGTTCTTCCCTGTCTGAAGTTGAAAGGCTTTTTGACACAAGAACTTTGGTTTGAAATTCCTTAAAAAACGCTCAAGAAATAAGCTGAATTATAATTTGCCCATCTCTTCTACCCATTGGTTCCCAAAAATGTTTAAATTAGCTGCTGGCTATTCCTGTGTAAAGCTAGTTTGCGATTTTACTTGACAGGTGATGGGTTACAGTAATTCATTCTACAGTTCCCCTGGGGATAAACATGAACTATTCTACTACTGTCAAAGAAGCTAGATCCCTGTTGGGTTTTTTTTGTTTGTTTTTTGTTTTTTGTTTTTTTTGCTTTTTGTTTTTTGTTTTTTCTTATCTAAAAAGCATGGATCTTGTGCCTGTTGCTTCTGCTTTTATTTGGAGCATAAAATAAATAGAAGACACTGAATTCCATGAGTTTTTGATGTTGATGGTATTATGAAATGGTCTTTTATACTGTATCAGTTATCAAGTGTCACAGTGATGTGACATAACTAGGCAAAATTGACACAGCCATATAACTCTCTTGGGAGTAGGCTATTTCATGTCTTTCCCTGGGGTGATTGCAGGGTCTGTTAGTGTAACTCTAAAATTATCTGTAGGTGGAGGAAATTCAGATAGGTAGCTCAGCAGTCTACAATGGTAAGCATGAGTTGAGCTTCCAAGTCTGCAAGGTGCAGTTGATCAGGCTGGGCTTGGCTGATCTGAGCAGGACTCAAGTTCTCACAGGGCTCAGTTGACAATTCCCTGCTGCAGGGTAGCCTCGTCTGAAACAAAGCAGTGAAGGGCTCTGCTCCACGTGGCTTTCATCCTGTAGCACCCCATCCCACACATATTCTCCTGGTGGGAGAGCAACCACAAGCAAAAATGCCCAAGTGCTTTTTTGTTTCCTCATCAATTTGTTCAAAATATGTCTTAAATCCCTCCCCTCTTTTTTCCCAGGTTTTTTTTTTTTTTAAGACGCTGTTGTGTCACATCTGCTAATATCCCCATGGCTAATGCAAGTAACTAAGACAGCCCAGATTCAAAAATGAGGAAGTAGTAGTGCTTGGGTGGCTCAGTTGGTTAAGTGTCCAACTTTGGCTCAGGTCATGATCTCATTGGGCTCTCTGCTGTCAGTTCAGGTCCCACTTTGGATCCTCTGTCCCCACTCTTTCTCTGCCCGCCCCTCCCCTCTCTCTCAAAATTAAATACACATTAAAAAAGAGGAAGTAGACTGTGTCATTTTTACTGAAAGGAATTGTGAAGTCACATGGTCAAGGTTGGAGCTACAGGAGAGGGTAAAGAATGGAAGCCATTAATGCAATCAATGTGCTGTATAAAGTTACATAACAAGAACTATCATTTCTCTGTGACGTTATATATTTTGCAATGCATTGTTATATAACTTCGTATATATAATTACATTCCTAAGTTATGGAAGAGGATTAATGCTTTTAGGAAGGTAGCTATGAGTTGTTGTGATGCTGAAATTTATTTTTACTTCTATCATCTGGTCCCCTAATTTGTATATATATGCTGTGATAACTTGAAGTTAAATTTCAGGGATCACATTGTTTTTTTTTTCCTTTTTGCACATGCACTTGTGGTTGCCTGATATACCCTTGTGGTTGCCAGATAAACACCCATTTATCTTTCAAAACCCACCTGCTGTATTACCTCCTCCAGGAAGCCTCTCTGGTCTCTCCAGATAAAATGAATCATTCTCTCCTCTGATCTACCTTTGTGCCTTGCCTTGCCTTATCCCTTTAAGCTGTGATCTGCCTCTCTAGAGTCTGAGCCCACTGTGAGGATTAAGGAGCATAGGTTCTGGGATAAGGAGTTCCCATCCCAGCTACCACTTCCCAAATGTGGGGCATTGGACAGGCTATTCAGCTTGGGCTCTATGCCTCCTTCTCAGCTGTACTGTGGGAGTAGTAATTGCATTTGCTTAAGAGAGACATCAAGAGAATTAAATGAGCATTAAATATTGGGTAAAAGACCTGAAATTGAGTACTAAGTAAAATTAGCTATTAGTGTTTTCATCTTATACTCCGTAATGCTAGTTAGATGGCTTTATACCACCTTGGAGTCAATTTCTAACACTGGGTCTAGTGCCAAAGTACCCCTAGATCCTTGAGTCCTAACAGGGTCCTCATTTCAGGTCAAAAGTACGAATGACTTTGCAGTCAGGATCTGAAGGAGAAGGAGATAGGAAATAATAGCTGAGCAATGGAACACACCTCCAAGGATCACCCCATTCTGACCCTAACATGTAAATCCGTGACGGTAAAGAAAATAAGAAGATCAAAAAGTACCCAATTAATATTTATCTTTATAGATCTTATTTCTAGGTATTGTCTTTCTGTTCCTCCGAGCAGAAGGTTCACTTAAGTCACTGAGTAAGCTTTGTTCTCCAAAATGCAAACAGTAAGATGATGTGGGGACAATGGGAAGTGAAATTAAATGGCATAACCTATCCCTGAGGCTAGAAGAGGCAATGAAATAGAATTACATAAGCTACCTCTAAGTCTTCAATTTGAATGATGCATTTACTTTGAGACATCTCATCTTCAAAATAGGTGAGCTGAGGATTAGAGGAATTGGACAGATGGCATCTTGATAAATTAAATTAATACTCTGAAAACGAGGGAGGACACACTTTGTCTACAACGTTCAGAAAGTATTTCTACTAGAATAAAGTCTATACTATATTTTGATGTATTTGAAGGTGAATTTAGATACTTATGCCACCATCATTATTTAGCACATTTGGGGAAAGAAAGAATTTTAATAAATAAAAAGGTTATACTCTAGCATTTATTCACTTGCTACAGTGCTACCAAATAGTAAATTTCAAAGGCGAACTTGGTATATAAATTGTAAGTAAAGAGAAATTATCTTTTGCTAGGTGAAATAAGACAGACAAAAAAAGGCAAATACCATATGATTTCACTTACATGTGGAAACTAAAAAGCAAACCAAACGAACCAGAAATCGACTTATAAATACAGAGGGCAAGTTGGGGTTGCCAGAGTTGGGTGGGTGGTCAAAAGGATAAAGAGTTTTGAACTTCCAGTCATAAATAAGTCATGGGGATGAAAAGGACAGTGTAGGGAACATAGTCAATAATAATGTAGTAACATTGTATGGTGACAGATGGTAGCTACGCTTACCACGGTGAGCATTGTGTAATGTACAGAATCGTTGAATCATTACGTTGCACACCTGAAATTAATATAATATTGTATGTCAACTATACTTTAAAATTTTTTTAATGTTTTATTTATTTTTGAGAGAGAGAGAGAAAGACAGAATGAGAGCAGCGGAGGGGCAGAGAGAGATGGAGACAGAATCCGAAGCAGGCTCCAGGCTTTTAGCTGTCAGCACAAAGCCTGATGTGGGGCTAGAACTTAAAAACCGTGAAATTGTGACGGGAGCCAAAGTCAGACGCTTAACTGACTGAGCCACCAGGTGCCCCAACTTCGATTTAAAAACAGAAAAAAATGTCTTTGTAGAATCATGTAATTGGGATTTTAATAGGTAAAATGTACACATAATAAAACTAAAAGACAAATAGTACCAAAAGGTACTCCCTCCCAGCTCGAATTCTCCATTCCTCAAAGGAAACACAAATATCAGCTTCTTACATATCCTCTCTTTTCTTGTATAGGCATATATATTACAGCTTGAGAGAATTAAAGATCTTTGTTTCCAATTTATACCCTTATTTTGTGTACATTGATTAAGGCTAAAACTAAAGCCTTGCAGCTGAGAGACTTTACATGATTTGGGCAAAGTTGTTCAGTGAATCAGTTAGGATTAGTATGGTTTCAAGGGACCAAAAGAAAAGTGGTTTAAGCAAGAAAAAAAAGTCACTTCATGGGAATACAACCAGGGGATAGAGATCTGACAGCCTCAAACACAGCTTGAGGTCTGGATCATTCATATTCTCTCTCTCTTCCCCCACCCTGCCTCCCCTTCCCTCTCTTTCTTCCCCGTCCTTCCCCTTCCCTCTCCCACTTGCTGTTCGAGTCTGTTTCCCAGTTTGCCTCCAAGTTTAGAGTTTGTGGAGTAACGAAATCATGGTCAGCAGCTCTAGCCCCACATCCCGTCCAGCTTAAAATCTAGCAAAATGAAAAAGACCTATACTCTTCCCCAGCTGTTCAAGGAAAAGTCTAAAGCTTACTTCTTACTAGTCTCCATTGTCTCACACCCATCTGGAGCCAGTCACGGTGCCAAAGGCAATGTCTGTTTGCCCCCAGAACCCATACTTCCCTCTCTCCTCCCACAAAACATGGGATCACAGCATGTGATCTAAAAAAGTGAGGGAAGCTGTACGGCTTAGAGGAAAACTAGGGTGCCGTTACCAGCAAGGGTGAACGAATGGCAGGCAGATGAAAATAGTAGAAGTTCATAGCACTTATCCAATTAAGGAAAAGATGGGAATAGGTATTACTTGCTTTCTAATAGAAACTTGTCATGTCAACAATTAGGGAAACTGTATTGTTTATCCTCAGATCTTTTTATGACAGGATAAGCGTCAGTTGGACAAGTTCAAGATATAAGTTATTTGTCTAAAAGCCAGTCCAATGTTCCTACTTCCTACTCTACTGACTTGAATTCAATGGTCCAATAATTCGGGTTTTATTCACTTTCCCACTCTTTTCCGCATCATTCCCAGCAAGCACATGGTAATAGCTTTATGTTTTTCTTCCTTTCAGTAAATCCATTACTAGAAATGCTTCTTAGCCATTAAAACCAGCAGTCGATCCTTTGTCGCTCAAATAACATGAACGTATGTACCCATTAAAGCCTATCTGAACTATAAATGGTAAAAGAATATCAATGGCTTCTATCAATTAGGAAAATAACAGGTAAGACTCGATAGAAGAAGCAAACCAATAGGTAACACAAGACAAAATATGTTTTCTTTAGTGCACGGTTCATGGGATTAAAAAAACTATTCACTAACATTGAAAATATGTTGCTTTTAACTTCAAGACTGCAGTGTACTCGGGCAGGAATAGAGATCACCTAGTCTACTGATGTAGATGTGTGCTAGGACAGACCAGTGGGAAGGGGATTAACTCAGGTGTTGGCTTCAAATGCAAATTGTTTGGCATGGCCTTGGTCTAGTGAGCAAATGATCTGTGGGTGGGATCTGGCAACTGTATATTAATTAGCTCAGTTGGTGATGTGTATATGGTCTAAACTTGAAAAAAAATATAGGGGCACCTGGGTGGCTTAGTCAGTTAAGCATCTGACTTCAGGTCACGGTCTCACGGTTCTCATGGTTCATAAGTTTGAGCCCTGATGCGGGACTGGAATTTTAAAAAGTTAACAATACATGCAGACTTGTCTTCCAGGATGTCAAGCAAATTAAAAATGTTTAAGTGTCACTATCCTGACAGCTCATGGGTTGGAGCCCCGCGTTGGGCTCTGTGCTGACAGCTCAGAGCCTAGGGCCTGGAGCCTGCTTCAGATTCTGTGTCTCCCTTTCTCTCCGCCCCTTCCCTGCTTGTGCTCTGTCTCTCTCACTCTCTCTCAAAAATAAATAAACATTAAAAAATTATTAAAAAATACAGATAGTCTAACTCCCTCATTTTATAAACAGGGCTATTGAAGTACAGACATGGGAAGTGATTTGCCCATAAATGGAGGAGCTGAGGCTAAACCCATGTGTCCTGAATGTGGTATTCTTACCTCTTTCCTTGCTCTCCACCTTTCTGTGCATCCATTTCCATGGGGTTGTTGAGAATGAATCTGGCTGACCAGATCATCCACGCTGGTGTGAAATTCTATTAGAAAGATATCTGGTATGGAAATTACCATATCAATGGGCTTTAACTGTTCCTTACAGGATTCTTTTCCTGACTGTACAAAGCATCTGTCTGGTTTAAGGCTCAGCTGATTTTTAAAGAAAAGTGTTCGAAATGAGGAATATCATTTCCCTTGGTCAAAGAACCATATATTCAGAAGATGCAAATCAACAGCTAGGACTCATTCAGGATACCTGACATTGCACCTGAAATGGGACCACATCACATTGCAATGGATTCTTTTTGTGTTCTCTACAATAAAAGTGAAGAGAGACTGACAAAATGATTACATTGAAACCTTTTAGTTTACATTTTTCCTGATTACCTTAGGTCTTACTTCACCACACATAAAATTATATCTGGATAATGTATTTGATGTGGTATTTCAAATTGGAATTAAGAGGCCTCCACAACCTTTCTATTTCCAGTGGGTGAGATTTTCTCTGCCTTACTTTTACTGTGATTGGTTCAACTTTGTATCCTCTGTATCCAGCACAGTGCCCCGTACATAATATTACAGCGTTATGTGGAAGATATATGCCACGGTGGTTGAGAGAAAGGGCCACTGGTGTGCTGGTAAATGTTTAATAATTGGCTCTCCAGGAGAAAGAAGTCCTCATTTGTAGCATTTGCTTGTTTCCATAGTGTAAATAGTTCTTGATGGCCAGTTTCAAGCTACTAACGTGATTGAATGCAGATTTGCAAAAAGATATGCCATAGCTCATCATTATATAGTACTTCCACCATAAAGGTTCAACAGAAATAACTTTAAGAGTGAGGATAAAGTAGAATATAGTAAAACAATCAGGAAGTAATGAGTTGAGTATTTATTCCCTTTGTTTTAATATCACTTATTTGATTGAACGTTTATCTCATTTAATCTTTAATAATGGCCGTATTTAACAACCAGTACTCAAAAGTCCTGAATATGGAAAAATTTGCTCCTTGTGAGCCAATATGATCTGACCTCAGCTGTTGTCACTGAAAAGGGCTCTTGGGCCTGAGTCATAATTTCCTGAGATTTTGAGCAAGTCTACTTGATCTTCTCATGCCTCACTTTCCTTATCTTTATAATAGAATAATACTGGTACGTATCTTACAGGCTGTTTGCAAAGCATAAATGAGAAAGTACATGTAAAATTAATGAACTGTTGTAAGAGCCCAACAGTTGTTGGCTCTTAGTGATAACAATAATATTCAATAAATATTCACTCTGTGACAGATGGTGGATAGGTGGATAGATACATGGATGGACAGATACTTTTCAAGTGAGAGGTGGAAAGGCTTTTTTTTAATGTTTATTTATTTTGAGAGAGAGAGAGAGAGAGAGAGAGAGCAAGCGAGCAGGGGAGGGGCAGAGAGAGAGGGAGAAAGAATCCCAACAGGGCTCCATGCTATCAGTGCAGAGAGCAGTGTGGGGCTTGAACTCACAAACCATGAGATCATGACCTGAGTTGAAATCAAGAGTCAGATGCTTAACCAACTGAGCCACTCAGGTGCCCCAGGAAAAGATTTAAAAAAAAATTTTTTTTAATGTTTTTATTATTGAGAGGCAGAGACAGAGCATGAGCATGGGAAGGGCAGAGAGAGGGGGAGACACAGAATCTGAAGGAGGCTCCAGGCTCTGAGCTGTCAGCATGGAGCCCAGGGAAAAGCTTTTTCAGTGTAAAAAATATAAAAATGAACTGTGTTCATCCATAAAGTGTCTCTTAGGAGGATATGAAATCCCCCAGTTTGAAATGCTGGGTGAATCAATTCTTCTTTCCGTGGTGCAGCATGATATGCTAAGAGACACTACATGACTTGCTATTAGTAGCATCAGCAGCCACTGAAAAAAGTGGGAAAAGAAGTGCTTTTTATTCGCTCCTACCATCCCCTGGGAGCACAAGTGTTGGCTCCCCCCGCTTTCAGACATCATTGATGCATGTCCATGGCCTCTTCTTTTCAGAAAAGAGCCGAGTCAGTCTTTTCCTGAATCACACCTCTGCTAATATCAGGTGGCGGTGTTTTCCCTCCTGCCTGCTCTTCTAAGGCCACCGAAGGAAATATCTCTTCCCTGCTCATAGTGGGTTGATCCCAGTGCACTTAACAGCACCCTGTGGGACTGTTTCTCACTCGCATGGAGAGTCTGACATATTGGGAATAGTGGTTCCTCTTGGGACTGAGTGGAGTCCTTCTCCTTTGGAATTGTTTCTTCCTCCTTGCTCCAGTTAGGCTTTTGTTCATCTTTCTAAGCCAAGAGAGAGAAGAGTCTCCTGACAAGTGTGATCCTGCATGTTCTGTGCAATAATGTCTCAGAGAAAAACTAGAAGCGGAAGCCCAGTTACCCTCAAACTTAGCTTTCCAAGTCTTTCAAATGAATGCCCCAAATGGCGGTGCATCTGTAATGAAGGGAGGTTACCTGCAAAAAGGCCTTCGCCAAAAGTCTGCATCGATATGACAAGATGAGAACATTGATCGCCTACCTCGCAGCCTAGAACCTTTTTTCATTGAATCGTGCTGTCTTTTGGGAGGTCTGGCTGGGAGTTCTTGACATATAAATAACACCCTTATTTTTGCTTCTTTCAAAAGGTAAACACTGAGAGGATCTATGTGCTTGACCGAAGGCACAAATATAGGTCTTTTATCCTAAACACTATAAAATGAAGAGGAGATATTTTTAAGTATCTTTAATAGGACTGGCAAATAAAGAAAAGTTCCATCAAAGGACAATGACAGACAATGAATGGAGACTTGAAATATAAAAATATCTTTAACCTGGTAAAGGTTACCCACCAAAAGCCTGGAGCAAACCCCATGCTTAATGGTGATGCATTCCTCTTAAGATCAAGGAAAACCCAAGGATATTCATTTATTCTCTTCTCCTGGAGGTTTCAATGAATGCAACAAGACAAGAAAAAAAATTAAATCTATAAGGATTAGGAAGGAAGAAATGAAATGTTAAATGACAAAAATTCAAAAAGCTCCAAAGAGGCTCCAAATTATTAGAATTAATGAGAGAGTTTAAGTAGGGTGGTTGGATATAAAATCAATATGCAAAAATAAATCTATACACCAACATCGGATATTTAGAAAATTCATTTTAAAATCTCCATTTATAACATTTTTTATAATGCTAGTGAGTAAACCTGAAAGAATTACTACCATGTTAATGAACAGAAAGAAGATTCTACATTATAAAGTGGTCAATTCTCTCCAGAATTGTAAATTAAGTACTATTCCAATCTAAACTCCTGTAGAAACTTACAGGCATTGTTTTTTTGTTTTCTTTTTTTTTGTTGTTGTTTTGTTTTGTTTTTGGGGTTTTTTTTTTGGAAAAAGTAAAAACTTATTCTAAAGTTTATGTAAAAGGGAGCAGGGAAAAGCCATGACACTTTCAAAGAAAAACAAGTTTGGGAGAATGACATGCTTTCTAGATATCAAGGCATCATATAAATTTCTAGTAGTTAAGGCAGTGTGGTGTTGTTTCAGTTGTAGACAAATAGAAAACATAGTAGAATAACAAAGCCAAATAAACTCAGAGACTGTTGTGGGTTGAATTTCGTCTCCCAAAAAAGATACATTCAAATCCAAAACCCCTGGAACCTATGGATGTGACCTATTTGGACATAGGGTCTTTCCAGATGTAATCAAGTTAAAATAAACTGGGCTGTAATCCAGCTGCTGGTTTTGTTATAAGAAGGAGCAGAGACACAGAGAGAGATAGGAAGCCGGCCATATGCTGAGGAATGCACATAAGCGCTTGTTATATATACCTGGTGAAGCACCACTGAGAGGGCTCCTTGGAGATCTTCCTTAGAGGTCACCCAGAAGAGAGGGAGCTGGAGAAATCCATATCCTGACTTCATGCTCCTCTGCCCTCAGGTGTCCCACTGGGGCTTCCACCAGTTAAGCAGAACACAGAGGCTGAGAGAGTCCACAGATGTAGTCCATCTTGGCTAGTCTTCCAGGTACAGAACTTGGTAGAAAAGGGGTTAAAAGAGGTTTTGAGGGGAGGTGGTTTTATCTTGCACACATGACATTATATATAATCTTTGCAAAAGTCCTAAGGGTTCCGTACTACCCTTACCCCATTTCACACAAGCAAACGGGAGCTTGGAAAGGTTAAGGAGAGTTGGGATCTAAGCCTAGACAGTGCCAGTCATGAGCCATGGAGCTCACCGCTAAAGTGAAGTTCATGGCTCCTTCATTGGTAAAGAGACTAAAGTCTCAGAGCAGGTGAAAAGCTGGGTCGGTGTCAGCAGAAAGGGCTGGCGTTTCCCAGTTTTGTCTGGCTCCAAATGCCATCTTCCACCAGGACACCACATGAGCACCAAGATGTAGTGACCCACAAGAGGCAAACACTTGGGGTTTTCCTTGTAATTACAGAGTGAAGTGATGACACCAATAATGCTATTGAAGTATTCAACTAGTTTTCACCCCAGGTGAGGGAGTAGCCATCCTCAGAAATGAACAGTCTTTGCAGTGACATGGGAAAAAACAAGGAGTCGCCAATATTTGTCAACCTGCATTTTGCACGCCCTTCCAGGCATCCCTAGGGACGTTCTGAGGGTTTACGTTGCTGGGGATGTTCAGGTATCTGTAATTCATTGAGTTGTTTAAAGCCATAAAATAAAATAATTGGGTTAAACTCTTTAACAGAAAAGAATGGTGTGAAAAGAACAGAGTGGTGTGAAGACTTGCAGATTTTATCACGGGCATTTTTAAGGTACATAATCGCTTTCACTCAGCTAAATGCGATTGACTCAAACATGGACTCTATAATGACATAGTTTGTTTGGTTTTTATTATTCTTGTTTATTCACGTATTATTTAGTTTATATTCTTATTAGACAGAGTAAAGATAAGGAGTATGAGAAAAATAAGAGGTTAGTGATCATGAAAATGAAAATCTACAATTTCCCTTCAAATTGGTACCTTATAGATTCATATGTTGACTTACAGAACATGTAAGCCACACGTGTCAGTTTGTCTATATTACTTAGGCTTCCATTGCTCAATATAATTACCACTAAAGGTGGTAATTATAGATCATTTGGCTTTTGATCTATTAGAGATAATAATAACCATCCGTATGATGGGTTATTTGTGGAGAAATGTTGCAAGTAGAAGCCCTGAATTTTTTATTAACTCGTCATTTGGAAACAAAACACAAAACATTAAAAATAAACCAGTTAACTTTAAGTGAAAAAATCTAAGCAGTCCAAACAATCAAGTCATGAAGCCATTTTTAAAAAATCTATTCTTGATGCTATAACACCTGTTAAATTCCAGTCTCTATTTAAACAAGGATTAAATCCTTAAACTAAATAAGATACGATGTCCTTTTAAACTCTATTGGGGCGCCTGGGTGGCTTAGTCGGTTAAGCGTCCGACTTTCGCTTAGGTCATGATCTCGCGGTTCATGGGTTCGAGCCCCGCATCGGGCTCTGTGCTGACTGCCAGCTCAGAGCCTGCAGCCTGTTTCAGTCTGTGACTCCCTCTCTCTCTGACCCTCCCCTGCTCACGCTGTCTCTCTCTCTCTCTCCTAGAAATAAATAAAACATTAAAAAAATAAATAAATAAACTCTACTTTTGTGCCAGAATTATTTACTGGTGTCTACTCTTTTTTAAGGGAGAAAAGTTGGCATTATTTTCACATATAAAGTGATTACAGTCGATCCTTTTAAATGTTATTTTATTACACAATATAAACCTAAGTAGTTTTTTTAATAAAATCACTTCTTTATGCTATGGCATAAAGAAATAATCAAGTTACATAATAAACTGACAATGAGATTCATGAGGCATTTCCATGTGTAGTAGACATTTGTCACTTTTGTCCATTCAGCAGGAAATCTCTTTCTTTCCGGAAACATTGCCTAAAGCCTCTTTTGGAAGTTACCCCCTCCCAGCCACGGTCCCATATAGGTCAGGTGAAGCTGACCAAGGCTCAGATCAAGAAAATCAGAATGTGGAACACCCTAGCCAATGGTTCATTCAGAATGACTATGACCCCAAGTGTGCAAATAACTTTTACTGGAACCAGTAGAATAAAGAAGCTGCCTTTTGGATGGAGTCACTGAAATAGAAGGACCAAAGAGTGGAACATTCCTGGCACTGCACAAGGACACCAGACACCTAAGAAGAAAACAGCAAAGAAAAGCAGAGCCAAGAGACCCATGGAGACCCGTTCCCAATGACATGTTTGAGCTCCTGGTTCCAGCCATTAACAGAACTCAGTTGGATTTCACGTGTAGACTTCTCAGTTATATTAAGCAATAACTTGATAGATGACCTTGCGTAAAATCACTGTATTTTTCTGGTCTTCACCATCCTCATCTATAAAATAAAGGCATTAGATCAGATGACTACCTAAGATCTCTTTTAGATTTTACAGATTTTTGATATTGTGATTGACCATGCATTAGTGACTCCAGAGAACTTTAAGTGGACCCAATTTCAATTGACAAAATAAATGGTGCCGGCCATCCTACTTCTTCATAGAAAAAAAAGGTGAATTATACAGTACTTCCAATTATAGAGCCCTTGAAAAGTCGTCTAATCCTTCTTCTGAGTCTCCTGTCTAAATTGAAAATATACAAAGATGGTTTTATACACAGTATCTTCATTTTGATGGAGCTCCAGGGCAAATGTCTGAGGTAACTTAATCAAAGATGTTGTTCCTAACCTCTGTTATGATCCTGAGTATCCCTGCGCCCATTTTGATGAAAAACCCTGGAAGTTATCCATTGTAGTTTTACATGCGTTTAGTGAAATTGTTTTTGTACAGTTTCACAAATGTGAAGGAAAAAAAGGCCTTTTATATAATTCCTCATAGTTTCATAATTCTTTGATAGACAGCATCCATATCCCTTGCTAATTATTTCCCCATAAGGCAGTGTATTCTATTTCCCAGAAGATGTTTTACAGATAGGAAAGCTTTTGAAAATATATAATATTTTGACCTTTGAGATAAGAGATTTGTTGTGAAACTAGTCCTTTTTATTACTAGGTGCCATTCAAAATAAAATAATACGTTTAGACATGTTGTAGCAATTCACTTGCTATTACTCAAATCTTACCCTCTAATTAGGAGGAGAAATATGAAGCCTCATCAGTACATAATTTAACAAACTCAATGTCATGAAATTACCATATTTTATTCTTGCCTAGCACCAAAATTTGTGGGCATGGAGGAAACTGTTCACTTCTAAAATGCAAGATATGACTTACAACAAAAGAGTACTTGAGAGCTGATACTACAGGTTCAGGCTAATCAAAGCCTTTGGACAAGTTCCAAAAGGCAGATTTAAAATATGAGTCAGTCTCCAAATCCCATCTGCTTTGGGATACGGTGGAGAAAGAAACGAAGTCATTTAGGGAGAGCAAAAACTATGAAAACCGAGACTTTTTAAGCCACTGATGGAAATGATCATGGAGCAGTGGGATTGCCATGAGGAATTCTCAAAGGAATTAGAATTTCACCTCCAGGTAGAACAGCACCCACCCATGAAAGTGGCCGAGGTCTCCCTATACTAGGGTCCAATTCACTTTGTTCCATCCTCTCTCTACCCACCCTCTATGTTTATGTCCATATCAGGGTAGGTTAGAGGCTTCACCCAATAATGCTAAAATTATAGTAGTGTAACAAAATCAAGGTTTTCTCTTATTCATATCACATCCTCGGGGTGTTCTTGTTCAGGAAAGCTTCTACTGAGTCATTCCACCTGTGGTTCTACCCTCATCTAGGCCTCCGATCCTCTCCATTCAGCCGGCAGCCGGGAAGAGGATATAGGGGCAGCACATTCACATCTTCGCTACTTTGGCCAGAACTCAGTCATGTGTCTACAATGCTGGTAGGAAGGAGGCAGAGAAGTATAGTCTAACTGTGTGCCAGGAGGAAAAAGGAAAAGGTTTTGGTGGACCTGTAGTTTCTGCTACATTTTTCTCTCCTTCCCTCCATCCTCTCTCATCTATGCAAAAGCACTATTTGCATAATAGTGAAGAATGCAGAGTTAAGCTTGCTTTAGAGTCAGCCTACCAGCATTCAATTGCAAGTTCTGCTCCTAGTAGCTGTGTAATCTGGAGAAGCTTTATAAGCTTTCTGTGTTTACTTTTCTGCAAAACAGGAATACTAAAAGTAACTGACTCATAACATCCTTGTGAATATCAAACAAATTAATGCCTGTAAAGAATTTAGAATATGCCTGGCTCTCCCTTACTTCTCAGTTCTGTTATCAGTCAGACGTCTAGGTGGCAATAGAAATAGTCTTGCTGATTTAAGTAAAAGAAAATTTATGAGGAGACCAGGAATGCTGCATAAACAGGCTTAGAAAGCAAGTCTGAAACAAGCAACCTCTGGAGTGCCAGGCATCAGGACCAAAAGTTCTTCCAGCAGGATCCATTCTTGGATCCCCAGGCCACCACTGCTGCTGAAGTGACAATTTCCTGCAAATGCCACCGCACCACACCCTACAGCCCTTACTCAAATTCCAAGTGCTACAGAAGGCTGCTCACTTGGCTAAGCTGAGGCCAAATGCCTGCCCCTGAACTTACCAGAATGACAAAGAGAATTTGGACCCATTTACGTTCTAGTTCCCAGGAATGCACACAGTGGCACATTTCTAAAAGGATAAAATGTTTTAATAGTCATGGCGCCTTGCCATGGTTGGATGCTGAACAATTAAAAAAAAGAGAGAGATGGTATCCACTGTGTGATCTATCTCCCCATCCAGCCAGCCAGCCAGCCACCCTGCCACCCACGCATCCACCTACCCATTCATCCATCCATCTATCAATCTATTCAGTTAGCCATCTATCTATCTACCCATGCAAAGATACATACATATTTGACAAACACACATCACCACTTTTCACTCACGTTTTTTATATCCAAATGCCCGTAAAAAATGAATCTTTCAGAGGAAGCTTTTATGGACCTAATTCTCCCCAAGGCTTATGTCTCCCTGAGCAGTAGATGAAAAATATTGCAGCCTGAAAAGAATTGACTTGAAAGAATTAGGGCCCCTGCCTAAATGCCTAACATAGTATAAAAGAGTGACTTCAGCCCCAGGGTGAATGGAATCTTATGTTTCAGAAGGCAAGATATTTATTATAATGACAGGGCAAAATGCCCTTGGTCAAATCTTAAACCCAGGATGCATCTAAAGTAAGAATGTCACTTTCAAATTCAAATCCAAAATGTACATTAAAGGCAAAGTGTATGAATTCTGTTTAAAAGTCTCTTTACAGAACTGGATTAGGGTTGTCATTGATACCAAGCTTCTATTCTACCTGAGATATATTCATGCTTGAGCAGAGTTTAAGGCTTTCTTCTGGAGCTAATAACCTCATTTAATCTGTAATTTCTATGTTAGAATTGGCACACTCAAAATAAATGAAAAAAATACTACATTATTTTTTCGACAGAATTCTAAATTAGCCTTTGGGATTTCCAACTATGAAAGCCCCCCCAAAATGCTCTATATTTTAATGGAGTTAATAGTCTTAGCATTTAAATGCATGTTTTTGAGGAATTAAATTTCCGTCACCAAAATGTACTGCAATGCAATTATAATAGACACCTTCTTGTGTCTGCCTCCCACTCTTGAACAGTTGGGTACAAGGCACCATGCTAAGATATTTACATAGATCAGTTCATTTAATCCTTCCAGTAACTTGTGATGTGGGCTTTATTGTTTCCATTTTATATATGGGGAAATTGAGACTTACAACATCAAAGAGCTTTCCCAACTTCATATACATAAAAATGATGAAATTAGAAATCAGATGAAGGAGTCCAGTTCTACAACCCATGTTCAGCCACTGGCCTTGCACATCCATTTACCTGTCTCTCTCATTCAGCTTGGCTCATGCTTGGTATCTGTGATGCCATCTTGGTTCCTATGATTAAGGTTATCCAGGAAGGACTAACTGAGGTAGTTCTGGAAATACAGAACTGAGATTTTAGACACTGCTCTTTAGTCTATGTTAGCTTCAGTGGAAGAAATATAATCTGAGACATTATGGACATACATTCTCCATATGATGTGGGGCTGAGTAGCAGAAAAAGTTAGATGGCAAAGGGAAGAAGAATTGAAAGGACATGCCAAGAGAAGTTTTGCATATTTTTCAAACCATTTTTGAATTTGTTTCAGTAGCATTTGGTGAAACAGGGATTTAATGGCAACCTCAATAGAACAGCAATGTCGAAGACCTACATCTCCTCCCACTTCTTCATAAATACAATTATATCAGGACTTAAGAAACCTGTAAAATCTGAAAAATAAGACAATATTACTGGAATATGTACCTGTTAACTTGCTTCACTACCATGCTTGTAATATTTTTTACCACTTTACTTAACTCATGTTAGCAGTCCCAAAGGCATCTTATTTGCAGGGGGTTTTTTTTCTGAATAAAGCACTGGTACTTAACTCATTGTTTATTCTTAGGGCCCCCTCTTAAAAATAAAGTGCCTTTCCTTTATTATAGAACTTTGTAAATGTCCTCCTAATCTTTATAAATTATGTTCAAATATTATAAAGATATAAGTACATATTGTTATATTGTGTATTTGTTGTTAATTAAAAGGATGTTATTAATTTATTATTACAAAAATTTTTTTAAATTAATGTTTATTTATTTTTGAAAGAGAGAAAGAGAGCATCTGGGAAAGAAACAGAGAGAGAGGGAGACACAGAATCTGAAGCAGGCTTCAGGCTCTGAGCTTTCAGCACAGATCCCAATGCGGGGCTCCAAATCACTATTGGGGAGATCATGACCCAAGCCAAAGTCGCATGCTCAACCAACTGAGCCACCCAGGTACCCCTATTATTACAATTGTTAATGTCAACCAAATACTACTAGTGTTCTTTCTGACTTTCTGGAAGTTCAAACGCTGCTAAATCCCATTGCATCTCTTCCCTTGAGCTCAGAGATTTGCTTCTGTATCTATACCATGTATTTCCCAGTATATTTAAGACAGCTGGAATTACTTTCTGTTGTTTGCAACCCCACATATCCTAATATTGTGAGAAATGAGGGAGGAGCCCAGCATTCACAGAATGTTTACTACCTGCTAGAACATTTACACAAATTTACTCATTTAATTCTCATGACATCTCTGGGAGTATCAAGTTCAAAGCACTGAAGTGACTTGAAAGAGTTAAGATTTCACCTCCAGTTTCCTGCCTTCCAGAGCCGAAGCTATTTTTCCTCCGTCATGCTGTAACTTACCTCAGAATTAGGAGAAAAGAATGCTGAAATATGTGTCAATTTTTTTCAATGTTTATTTATTTTTTTGAGAGAGAGAGACAGAGCATGAGCAGGGGAGGGGCAGAGAGCAGAACTATGTCTCAAAGGCTGAATTGTGACTTTTGTGAATTTAGAGGGTATAAATACCATGTGATGACAAGTGGCTGGCTTCTAAAATACATCACTGCCCTTCTGCAGCGTTGAATAGCAAGTGCCTATTTCTTTCTGATCCTCTCTACCCAGGGATCATAAAAGCTGACACGGTTACTGTCATAACTTGCACAAAGCAGAACAAAGGACAAGGTCCATCCCTTTGAAAAATGTAGGCAATGAGCAAGAAATGAACAAAGAGTGAGGAGAGAAGACAGCACTTGGGAGACTCCTGTGTATATATGGCTGCACAATTATATGCGCGTTTGCTTTGCTGAACTCTTTGGCCACAAGGAAGAGACTCAGGCTACACTAAGAAGGGAATGTTCATGGTCAGGGAGACAGAGATCTCAAAATAGAAACCCAAATGTGAATGAGCCTGAGAGAAGGAAGAGGGGAGTCAGCCTTGTGCGGGTGTGCCCGCCCACGCTCCCTCCAGAGGCTGACCTCACTCCTCTTTGTCCCATCTTGGCGGAATGTTGCTTCTCTTCTCACTGTCAGGCTTCCTTGTCCACCGCCCCGTGTTTCTCTTTGCCTCACAGCTTGTGTCTCAGGGCTTCTGCTTTCTTGCACTTCCCCACGCTCGCACCTCACCTCGCTTCTCCTATATGATTTGAGTTGGCCATGACCCCACCTCCTCTACATAGGCTCTTTCAGCTTCACCTGGGGTCATTAGCACCCTGGGAGGGGGTGGCTCCAGGTTTCCCAATCCAGAGTCCTGGAGCTAGAGTTTATTATGATGTCGGAGCTCATCTTTACTGGCCAAGAAGTGTGCTTGTTTGCTTGTGGGTTCTTTGCTAGCCCCTGGCACACAGAGCCTCCCAGAGTAGATTGGCTGCTGTGCTCATTCCTAGTCCAAACTAGGGTGTGTGTGTGTGTGTGTGTGTGTGTGTGTGTGCGCGCGCGCGCGTGCGTGCATGTGTCAGGGAGAGTTGAGAGGAAGGGTTCAGAGGAGTGGTAGAGGACACACAGTAGAGAAATCACTATTGCCTAAGGCCTTCCCCTTGTCAGTGGTGGGAATAGATGTGGCATTGACCAGGATGGATGGGCTTAGCCTGGGTTTTGCCTCAAGTCTCTGTGTATTAATCAAATAATAACTAATATGTCCCAGCCTCTGCTCTTGGCTTGGCACCATTCTAAATGCTTTATGTGCACAGTGCACGGTACTGCTAATAATGACTTTATGAAGTAGGCCCCCTTTTTGAAGCTTTTTTCCCCTTTTAGAGGTGAAGATATTGAGGCACAGACAGCTTACAGGGTTTTTAAAATGTTTTTATTTATTTCTGAGAGAGAGAGAGAGACAGCGTGAGCAGGGCAGGGTCAGAGAGAGAGGGAGACACAGACTCCGAAATAGGCTCCAGGCTCCGAGCTGGCAGTCAGCACAGAGCCCGATGCGGGGCTCGACCCCACGAACCGCGAGATCATGACCTAAGCGAAAGTCGGATGTTTAACTGACTAAGCCACCCAGGCACCCCTACACTCTTAACTCTTACAGAGTTTAGTAGTTATGAGGTATCATTCAGCAAGTGAAGCAGGGCAAAGTCACGGCCTGTCTTTGGTTTTTCTGACCCCTCATAAAACGAATATTTTCAAGCCCCTAAACAAACAAAGAGCCAATAATAGAGAGTTTTCTACAGTAAAACTGACATGGAAGTACCCTCAGCACAACATTCAAGATCCAAATAAAGTTCCTGACCCTAAGGATAGTCTGGAGAAAGGTCTTCTTTCTGAAAGGAGGTTGGAAAAATGGACTTAGCAAAGGAATGGAGGTGTGGATTGACAAGGGCACTGAGGTCCCTCTCTTTCAACTTGGATCCTTGGTTATAAAAGGGGAAGAAGAAAGGCCAATTCTGATTGGCCTGATTCCCCCTGACCTAAAGACGTGATAAAATCCCAGAGAACTGGAGGATCTGTCCTACCTTGGACCTCTCATTTCCCTTATTTTGTGGCTAATGCCAGAATATACTGTCCACAGAAGAGGAAAGGAAGAAATCATTGTGGGCCCCGTGTCTGGGCTACTCTGCGCCGGCTTCAAGTGGGACAGAGACAGGGGCCACCGCAGCTGCCTGAAATGTTCGCATGAGCAATGTGGGCGGACGGCCGAGGCTGAAAGCTGACATGCTTCTTTCTAGGTCTCTGTTGAGTCCCTGAGGCCGTGGCTGAGACATTCTCTTCCTCCAGGAGCTCCAGTGTCTCTTTTGTCATTGCAGGGCCCACTCCTGTGCTCCGGGGAGCCCACAGATCTCTGCGGCGTGCTCAAACACCGTTCTGTCTGGGTGAGCCTACTGAGCCCACAGCGGGAATGGAAGACAAACACGGCCAGGAAGCCAGCTGGGGAATGAACTGAAATAAGACAACATGGCAGGGCGAGGCCACCATAGTCACTGTGCACTTGGCCACCTNTGTTCTCAGCATTCAAGAGTCTCTCATGGTTTGCCTCCCTCCCTCTCCCCCACTATTTTCCCCCTTTTTCTCCCCCATCTTCCTCCGTTAAGTTCCTCCTAATCCACCTATACATGGAAACATTGGTATCTGTCCTTCTCTGCCTGATTTATTTTGCTCAGCATAACACCCTCAAGTTCTGTCCATGTTGCTACAAAATGGCCAGCTCTTCCTAACGCAAACTGAAGAGTTAAGGAGATGGCCTCCCTCTCACGTGCCCACAAATGCCTCCTGATGTGAGTGGTGCAGTCTCCCCTCCTCTTGAACACAGTCTGGGGATGGCTTTCGGCTGCACCAAGGCCACCTTGATAAGGAATATGCAATTATTGTCAAAATCCATCCCCCATCCTCCTGGCTTAAACTGCCAGTGAATAGTTACTATATTCCTATCAGCTGCAATTCTTCTATCAGGGAAGGGCCCAAGAGGCTTTTTTTTCCCTTTCTCTCAAACTTGTGAGACTTTTTAAAATGTATTTGTGTGCATAGGTTTTCAAGGAACCAATTCCCTGCAGAAGCAGGATCCTGCACCTCATCATATCTACACTGAATACTTTTCTATCAGGTATAGAATCAGAAAATGTAAAACACTTAAATTTGGAGCCACAGTGCATGTGTGTGAGTGTGTGGTTTATTAAGACCAGCTTCTCTTTCTGAGCTACCGTATATCTTTTAGGAAGGAGCCACTGAGGCCCAGTAAATTTTGTTGTTGTTGTTTGTGTTTGGTTTTTTAATAGCGCAGTGGTATTCATTTTGGAAGAAAACTTTTTTTAATATTTGTTTATTATGAGAGAGAGAGAGTGTGAGCAGGGTAGGGGCAGAGAGAGAGGGGAGAGAGAATCCCAAGCAGACTCTGCACTGTCAGCACGAAGCCCGATGGGGGGCTAGAACTCAGGAACTGTGAGATCATGACCTGAGCCGAAAGCAAGAGCCGGGTGGTTAATTGACTGAGCCCCTCAGGTGCCCCCCAATTTTTTTAATTAAAAAAATAGACACCTGCATATCTTTTCTTCACTTATTTCAGGAGTTCTCAGCCTTAGCACACTGATGTTTTGGGCTGGATCGCTCTTTGCCGTGAGGGACTGTCCTGTGCATTGGAGAATATTTAACAGCATCTGGACTCTATCCACTACAAGTCAGCTCGCCTCCCCACTCCCCGATGCCCCTTCAACCCTGTGACAAGCAAAACATATCATCAGACATCGCCAAATGTCCCCAAGGAGGGAAAAGCCCCCAGTTGAGGACCACTGACCCAAAATAATGGCACAAGACTTTCCTGCAGCAGGTACTCAGTGTGTGAGTCTAACTGTGAAAAAGCAAGAGAGTGTTTCCCACTGCTCTTGAGGAAAAAATGTGGAACTCAACTGGGCCTTCTTGGCTACCATGGTCTGGCCCCACTTACCTGTCCATTAGATCTCAAGCCCTGCATGCTCTCCTCTCCTTGCTCCAGTCACACTGCCTTCTGCCATGAGTTCACCACAAGCACTGCCTCTGTGTGGGACGGCCTTCCCTTACCTTGGGCACACAGGAAGTCCTGTTTATCCTTTGGAGCACACTCAAGTGGCACTTTCTCAGAGAAATGACAGCAAGAGCCTCCCTTAATGGATTTCACCCTTTATGACAGCCACCTTCCCTTCATGTCTCTCCTCAGCTCTTGTCTTGCTGTAAGTTCATTTTATCTGTGGATTTTTGAAACGTGTCTCTGGTCCCCTAGCCTGAGGTTTCATGAAGGCAGGGACCAGGACCGAGAGCGTATTGCTCTTTGATTCTTGTTTTTACCCCACTGTTACCAGCAGCCAGCACAATTCCTGGACCACCCTGAGATATTAAGTACTTGGATAAACGAATATATCATTAAATTACTCAAAGAACTGTTTCCTGAAAGAATATATCAAATATCCTACTTCCTTGTTCCTTTTGGTTAAATTTTAATTCCAATACATGGTAAAAAGATTTGAATTCAGATCGATGCTGATATTGGGGCATGTGGGTTGAGAGTCCAACTTCAGCTCAGGTCATGATCTCGTGGTTCGTGAGTTTGACCCCCATATCGAGCTCGCTACTGTCTGCCTGTCAGCACAGAGTCTACTTTGATCCTCTAACCTCTTCTCCCTGCCCCTCCCCCACTTGTGTCCTCCCCAAAATAGGGAAAAATGCAAATAGATGCTGATATCAACAAGCTCTCCTTTTATTTTTATATCTTGGCTTAGGTTAGTACATCGAATTAATCCCTCAAAGACGCAGAAAACCCCAAGAATCTGCTCAATGATAATTTGCTAAATCAGAAGGCACCAGAGCGGTGGTTCTTAAACTTCAGCACATCAGAATCACCGGGAGGGCTTGTGGAAGCAGGTCAAATTACTAGGCTCCACATCCAGAGTTTCCATGAGCAAATCTAGGGTGGGGCCTGAGAATGTGCATTTCTAACAAGCTCTCAGATGATGATGGTAGTGCTGGCCAGAGGATGGCATTTTGAGAACCACTTTCCCCGAACAGACAGATCAGGAAAAGCCTGTGGGAGCCTGGGCTTCATTTAGTGGCAGCTTTTATAACAAACAAACAAACAACTATTCTAATAAGCATTTTATTGGACATTGAAGTTCAGAATGGTGGGATGATTGGTCATGATCACATAGCCAGCTAGTAAGCTTTGGAGTCAGGAAACGGATCCATTTCTGACTGCAAAGTCTGTGCACTTGACTCCCATGCCCATGTGTCTCTAAGTTGTCTAATGGTAAAAAATGTTCAAGGCAGTTTAGCAGGTGAGTCTCCTAATAACGCAGGTTTGGGAAACACCGTGCTGGCTTTCTTTCCTGCCTCCCACGCAGGAGACACAGCTCTGTGCCTGGGACTTCCCCGGCCCATCTTCTTCCGGAGCCACCCCCAGGCTGTTCCATCTCCCAACTGTGTCACAAGCCAACCTACTTGGTACTTCTTCAGCTGGGATCTCTCCAGAGATAAGCAACAGTGTGCGGGAGTTATGCAAAGTCGCAAGGTAAAAAGAGCCTTTAACATTTTTTTAGCATCAATTTGTATTCCTTGGTGTGCAATTGAAGACATTAAAAAAGAGCTATTATATACTTGTAAGAGTAATTGTGTGTGTGTGTGTGTGTGTGTGTGTGTGTGTGTGTACACTTGAGGGGCTCTAATTATTCCCTATCACACAGTCCTCCTTTCCTGCTGTGGGGGTAATTTGGTGACAAATTTGAAATGACTTCTGGCGCTCAGTACGTAAGAAGATTCTAAGAAGCATCCAGGGGAACAGCAAGTATACCCAAGGAGAATTGATTTTCTATTAGGGGCTTGAAGGCCACTTTCATTCCTGAAAGGCAGGTAAAAAGATGAGCTAAACATAGTACCTAACTTTAAAAAGCTACCATCCAGTGGGGCTTTGATTTGCCAGATAAAGTACAGGACATGCAGTAAAAGTGGGAATATCAAAACAGTATATCCCATGTAATACTTAGATAGGGTTTTACTAAAAAGATGATTTATTGTTTATCTGAAATTCAAATTTAACTGAACATCCTACTTCCCCGCAACCCCTAAATCCCACAAATCAAAGTAGGGCAAGAAAGCGAGTACCCATGCAATTATAATACAATCCCAGCGCTGGTTGCACAGTGAGCATTACTTCAATGGAACTACAAAGGAAATGGTTTCAGAGGAAGGAGAAGGCACATCTGGTTGAGAAATTAAGGGGAGATGATGCAGGAGGCAGGATTGGAGGTAAGCCCTAAAGGATGAGCAGAAGCCTGGTCCAAGGAGGAGGACTAGGTTAGGAGATAGCAAAGTACAGAGCATGTTGAGTTTCCAGAGTATAGAGTTTGTGTCAAGGAAATAAGTCTGAAAAGGGGTGATGAAGCCAGAGTGCAGGGGCCATGGTTGGCTAAGGCATTTAAGATTAATTGGTTCCATAGCTACTAGGAAATCTCTGAAGCTCTCATAGGATCTGGGCTTCAAAGACGGTCATTCTGACAGAAATCTACAGAATGGACTAGAAAGGGAAGATCAGAAGGCTACTCCAATGGTCTATGCCAGTTTTTCTTTTTTATTTCTTTGGGTCACAGCTTATTAGCAGTTGTAAAATCACTTTAAGTGGCCGAGGCCAGGACTGTTAAAGGATGAAACAAAAATAAACCGTATTAAGAAATATCAGTGTATATTAGCATTTAAGTGTTACTTTAATAAGTACTTGTTTGGAAGAGGGTAGAGTCTGATGGGTCATGTCATATAAAATGTCCTTATTACACAGTCCAGAATGTTTGAAGGCTGTTGTTCTATACAGATGGGCCCATTAGTTTTTTTTGCCTTGTGCACACTGCCTTCTCAGGAATCACTTCTCTCCCAATGACTTTGGCAGGGGCCTTTCGATGTAAAATACGATCCCTAGCTCAGACCAGGGTGAACATCTGACCCAAGAGGCACCAGCATGTAGTCTGGAGCTGAGCCAATCATCCCAGCCTGAGGATAGGTATTAAAAGATACAGTCTTCATTTACTGGGAATTGTGGGCTGTGGCCATAAAGACATGTCATCTGTAGCTGGTGGCCACATTGGGGCAGTGGCAAATGAATCAGCAAGTCAGGAGGGTCAGAAGTAAGTATGAGAAGGACCATCCAGTCCCCAAATAATGGAAAGAGATGGAACCCATTGAAGTCACTGATGGACAAAGCATGTAATTTTGTGTTCTACATTTCCACTTCTAGTCCCTCCATGGCCAGACTATTATTTCTGAGCCTGGGAGGTCTGTGAGATTGCCTGTTGTATCTGTGTATTTAGGTTGCAGTAAACTTCCCTTTTTCTCGAGCAAGCTGGACCAGGTCTAGTTCCTTATTACCAACTGCTCTCTCGCTCAGGCAAACTATTTGGGGAGGGACAATGTTGATAAATAAGTATTGATTGTGAAAGTAGGGAAGGAGGTATGCACAATTACTAAGAGGACCTGACAGCTGAGTAGTAGTAGTAATTATTATTATGTAATTATTAATTATAATATATAAAAACTTAGGCATAGCCATTATAATATATAACATATAAATATATTATATAGTAAATAATTTATTATTACTATTATTATTATTTATTG
>NW_027529442.1:3513547-3513904 GCF_008692635.1 Crocuta crocuta | reverse complement strand
GATGATCGATACTTCACTGGTTGTGGTCACCATAAGTGGGACTCCTCACCAGCACTTTACAAGTTCTATACTTTCTGCAAATGTAAACACTGAGTCTCCAAGAGACTGAAGAAATAGTCCTGGGTCACCTTACTCGTAGTTGAAGCCAAGGATTTGCCCAGACTCATCATCCTCTATTCCTAGTGTTTTTACATCTCTTGATGAGGCCAGTGGAGGACAAAGCTAGGATATTAAGCCCCCATCCCTGTTGACTAGAAAGTAGTCCAGATTCTAGCTGTGTGGCTTTTTCCTTCTTCCTTCAACTTACATTCTGACAACAGTCAATCTTAGAGTAAAAGAGTATATCCATACAACACC
>NW_027529442.1:3510443-3513450 GCF_008692635.1 Crocuta crocuta | reverse complement strand
TGATTTCTCTCCTCTGAGTGCTGGTTTCAGTTCTACCTGACTGACTCCATGTTGAAGATTAACAGGACCCTGGTGCCTAATGACTCCATCCTTCTGCCCAGGGTTAGCATTGGGCCCATGCCTCCACCCTTTACCCTTCTGATGGTAATTAAGAGAGGACCTAGGGCTGCTGTGTATTATCTTCCTGATCCAAACCTTTAACAGCCCTATTTCTTTCAAGATATAATCCACAACACTAGTGTGATAGTCAGGTCCCCCCAGAGCTGAAAACTGACCTGAAATGTATGAACTCCAACCTTCCATTTCACTGTTCACGCATACCTGCATGCATGTATGTACTTACGTAAGTATTTGTGCAGAGACTGTCTATTGTGTTCCTACCATGTGCCATCCCCATTCTAGCCATTAGGCATTCAAAAACTAATAATAATGGTAGCTTATATCTATTAACTGCCTAACACAGCCTAAACACCAGCTAAGCAATTTATTCACACTAACCAAATATAGTATAGAAGGTGGGTATTATTATCATCTATTTTACAGCTGATGAAACCAAAGCTTAAGGGAATTGTCAACCTTCCTAAGCACCATACAGCTAATAAATGGCAGAGTCAAGATTCAAACCCAGATCTAACCCCAGGATCTAAGTATTGGGCCATTGTTCCCCACTGCATCTCCAGCGTAAGATCTACACAGTTCCTGTCCACATGCATCTTGCTCTCCAGAAGGAGAAATAGGTGTGTAATTATAACTAAATGTGGATAAAGAGTATTGTGATGCAAATACGGAAAAAATGGGGCCGGTCTCATCAGATTGGTTTGTTGGTTCCTTCCCAAGGACCAGCAGCAAATTTCTACCCCTTGCTTTTGCTCATGGAATTTCCCCCTAGAATCTCCACCTACCTTCTCTCAATCTGTTGAATCACACTGCTACTTTAAGGCATTCGTGCTTCCTCTTTTCGTCCCTCACCCAGGACAGATGTGGCTAACCAAACATGAAGCTTATTCCTGCCCGACCTGGATTGACCTGAGAATTCTCCTCAATGTAGCCTTCAGAACGTGTTATTAATTAATGAGAATTGGTGCATACGATAAATACATTTGGTCTCTCAAAGCTAATCTCCTTCAATTCATTTAATAAATGAGAAGGTTGAAGCTTGATGAGCTGGAATAAGTGGCCAGAGTTCACATGGCGAGTCAGAGACAGACCTGCGTCTGGAAGCCAGGCGTCTTCCCTCCTGCCCCATGAGCTCCCTGCTCTTAGCTGATGCTGTGGTCTCTTGCCAATCACAAAAAACGCCAATAAATGAAGTCCAAGTATGCAGAGAGAGTGAAGGGAAGTAAAATGCCAAGTACTCAGTCCCGACAGACTGGGTGCTTACTTGCAAGCTGCATCGGGCTACACCTACGGAAAGTGTCTTTAATTAGAGACAGATTCTGATGAAAGGTTGGCAGTATCTCTGAAGCTCTTGTTTGTGTTTAAATGCACAGAACACTATGCATTTATTTCATTTCCGTGCCATATTTGAGTGGAAGAATATTCAATATTTATTCTTTGTCACTTGCTGAGTAACCTGCTGCTCAACTTTCCTATTTACTAACACAACTCGTTTGTTTAGTTCGGGGCTGCATTTCCAGTTGGATGTTTGAAATGGAACTTACAGCGCACTCTTCATTATTTCACGAAAATTTAAATGTAAAAGTGAAGGCATAGAAGTTATAGAGTTATAGGATAAAATACAGCCTACTCACCGGCATTCAATTCCATCATGTAGTAGGAAGGACCTCTAGAACCAAGAAGACCGGAGTTAGCAACAAAATTCTGTTCTTGCTACCTGTATGGCCCTTGGGCAGGTTAATTCAGCTCTCTGATCCTACTTCCTCCTCTCTCTTGGGAGATGCAAGATTGTTGTAAGATGAGATCTATATTGTATCTCATGTTTCTCTTTTCTTGCTAAAAATAGTATCCTTTTGTCTACTTTATGTTAAGGTAATGATAACAAATAGTAGGCATTTATTACATTTCAGGCCATGTTCATATGGTCACTGTACATGTGTTAGTTTAGACTTCCTCACTGTGCAACTGCCTGTGTCCCAAGGGAGAGCATCGAGAGAGAGAGAGAGAGAGAGAGAGAGAGCGAGCGAGCCGGGAAAGGTGACATGGCCTGTCCATCACATAGTATCATTCTGCCACACTCTGTTGGGTGGGGCAGTCACAGACTCACCCATGTACAAGGGGAGAGAAATAGGCTTCATGTTGGATAGACAGTGACAAAGTTCTGGAAAAACATGTGGGACTAGAAATACTGCTGGGACCATTTTGGGAAAATACAATCTTCTCGCAAAGTATATATGCCCTAAGGACAAGAAAGGCATGTTTTGTTACCTGTTTGGTTCCCTTGTCTTGAGGAGAACTGACCCCCAAAAGTACACAGTGAGTTTTTGTTGAAGGAATGAACGAATGCCAGTTTATAAGACCTATGCCTGTCTAACATCTTTTTTAATGAATGATCATGAAGCTGAGACCCACTGAAGAGAACGGATCTGTGAAAGGCAAAGCTGGGACAGAACCCGAGATTCCTGCTTCCGGTCTCACGTTCTTTCCACCCCCAAAACCCTGCCTTTCTTGGATAAGTTGCTGGGAATCTGAGAGCAAAAACCACATTGTGATTCAATGTCTGACAATAATGACCAATCTTGGAGCTCCTGGAGAGTCCTGGAAGTAACAGCTATTCTCCCAAGAAAATATCAGTACTATAAATCGCTACTTGTTAAAAACTTGTGGGAGTGCACCATATTCATAGAAATAGCTGGAAACTGAGAGGACAATTAGCACAGAATTGATCACCCATAGCTCAGTCCAATGAGATTCAGATCGTCCTGTGTTGTGAGGTGCCAGTGAACCAAATGCTGTGATATTTTGAAAGGACCACTGATTGCCTTCGGAATAAGATTTCAAGCAATTTGAGCCAAAAAGCAATCTTGCCTGGGAGTCCCGCTGGAATTTT
>NW_027529442.1:3455278-3509030 GCF_008692635.1 Crocuta crocuta | reverse complement strand
GATCGATACTTCACTGGTTGTGGTCACCATAAGTGGGACTCCTCACCAGCACTTTACAAGTTCTATACTTTCTGCAAATGTAAACACTGAGTCTCCAAGAGACTGAAGAAATAGTCCTGGGTCACCTTACTCGTAGTTGAAGCCAAGGATTTGCCCAGACTCATCATCCTCTATTCCTAGTGTTTTTACATCTCTTGATGAGGCCAGTGGAGGACAAAGCTAGGATATTAAGCCCCCATCCCTGTTGACTAGAAAGTAGTCCAGATTCTAGCTGTGTGGCTTTTTCCTTCTTCCTTCAACTTACATTCTGACAACAGTCAATCTTANAATTTGATAAACAGGAAAGCCACAAAATTCAAATTTATGTATATATATATATATTCTTAGAAGTGATTTCTCTCCTCTGAGTGCTGGTTTCAGTTCTACCTGACTGACTCCATGTTGAAGATTAACAGGACCCTGGTGCCTAATGACTCCATCCTTCTGCCCAGGGTTAGCATTGGGCCCATGCCTCCACCCTTTACCCTTCTGATGGCAATTAAGAGAGGACCTAGGGCTGCTGTGTATTATCTTCCTGATCCAAACCTTTAACAGCCCTATTTCTTTCAAGATATAATCCACAACACTAGTGTGATAGTCAGGTCCCCCCGGAGCTGAAAACTGACCTGAAATGTATGAACTCCAACCTTCCATTTCACTGTTCACGCATACCTGCATGCATGTATGTACTTACGTAAGTATTTGTGCAGAGACTGTCTATTGTGTTCCTACCATGTGCCATCCCCATTCTAGCCATTAGGCATTCAAAAACTAATAATAATGGTAGCTTATATCTATTAACTGCCTAACACAGCCTAAACACCAGCTAAGCAATTTATTCACACTAACCAAATTTATGTGTACCGTANACTTACGTAAGTATTTGTGCAGAGACTGTCTATTGTGTTCCTACCATGTGCCATCCCCATTCTAGCCATTAGGCATTCAAAAACTAATAATAATGGTAGCTTATATCTATTAACTGCCTAACACAGCCTAAACACCAGCTAAGCAATTTATTCACACTAACCAAATATAGTATAGAAGGTGGGTATTATTATCATCTATTTTACAGCTGATGAAACCAAAGCTTAAGGGAATTGTCAACCTTCCTAAGCACCATACAGCTAATAAATGGCAGAGTCAAGATTCAAACCCAGATCTAACCCCAGGATCTAAGTATTGGGCCATTGTTCCCCACTGCATCTCCAGCGTAAGATCTACACAGTTCCTGTCCACATGCATCTTGCTCTCCAGAAGGAGAAATAGGTGTGTAATTATAACTAAATGTGGATAAAGAGTATTGTGATGCAAATACGGAAAAAATGGGGCCGGTCTCATCAGATTGGTTTGTTGGTTCCTTCCCAAGGACCAGCAGCAAATTTCTACCCCTTGCTTTTGCTCATGGAATTTCCCCCTAGAATCTCCACCTACCTTCTCTCAATCTGTTGAATCACACTGCTACTTTAAGGCATTCGTGCTTCCTCTTTTCGTCCCTCACCCAGGACAGATGTGGCTAACCAAACATGAAGCTTATTCCTGCCCGACCTGGATTGACCTGAGAATTCTCCTCAATGTAGCCTTCAGAACGTGTTATTAATTAATAAGAATTGGTGCATACGATAAATACATTTGGTCTCTCAAAGCTAATCTCCTTCAATTCATTTAATAAATGAGAAGGTTGAAGCTTGATGAGCTGGAATAAGTGGCCAGAGTTCACATGGCGAGTCAGAGACAGACCTGCGTCTGGAAGCCAGGCGTCTTCCCTCCTGCCCCATGAGCTCCCTGCTCTTAGCTGATGCTGTGGTCTCTTGCCAATCACAAAAAACGCCAATAAATGAAGTCCAAGTATGCAGAGAGAGTGAAGGGAAGTAAAATGCCAAGTACTCAGTCCCGACAGACTGGGTGCTTACTTGCAAGCTGCATCGGGCTACACCTACGGAAAGTGTCTTTAATTAGAGACAGATTCTGATGAAAGGTTGGCAGTATCTCTGAAGCTCTTGTTTGTGTTTAAATGCACAGAACACTATGCATTTATTTCATTTCCGTGCCATATTTGAGTGGAAGAATATTCAATATTTATTCTTTGTCACTTGCTGAGTAACCTGCTGCTCAACTTTCCTATTTACTAACACAACTCGTTTGTTTAGTTCGGGGCTGCATTTCCAGTTGGATGTTTGAAATGGAACTTACAGCGCACTCTTCATTATTTCACGAAAATTTAAATGTAAAAGTGAAGGCATAGAAGTTATAGAGTTATAGGATAAAATACAGCCTACTCACCGGCATTCAATTCCATCATGTAGTAGGAAGGACCTCTAGAACCAAGAAGACCGGAGTTAGCAACAAAATTCTGTTCTTGCTACCTGTATGGCCCTTGGGCAGGTTAATTCAGCTCTCTGATCCTACTTCCTCCTCTCTCTTGGGAGATGCAAGATTGTTGTAAGATGAGATCTATATTGTATCTCATGTTTCTCTTTTCTTGCTAAAAATAGTATCCTTTTGTCTACTTTATGTTAAGGTAATGATAACAAATAGTAGGCATTTATTACATTTCAGGCCATGTTCATATGGTCACTGTACATGTGTTAGTTTAGACTTCCTCACTGTGCAACTGCCTGTGTCCCAAGGGAGAGCATCGAGAGAGAGAGAGAGAGAGAGAGAGAGAGCGAGCGAGCCGGGAAAGGTGACATGGCCTGTCCATCACATAGTATCATTCTGCCACACTCTGTTGGGTGGGGCAGTCACAGACTCACCCATGTACAAGGGGAGAGAAATAGGCTTCATGTTGGATAGACAGTGACAAAGTTCTGGAAAAACATGTGGGACTAGAAATACTGCTGGGACCATTTTGGGAAAATACAATCTTCTCGCAAAGTATATATGCCCTAAGGACAAGAAAGGCATGTTTTGTTACCTGTTTGGTTCCCTTGTCTTGAGGAGAACTGACCCCCAAAAGTACACAGTGAGTTTTTGTTGAAGGAATGAACGAATGCCAGTTTATAAGACCTATGCCTGTCTAACATCTTTTTTAATGAATGATCATGAAGCTGAGACCCACTGAAGAGAACGGATCTGTGAAAGGCAAAGCTGGGACAGAACCCGAGATTCCTGCTTCCGGTCTCACGTTCTTTCCACCCCCAAAACCCTGCCTTTCTTGGATAAGTTGCTGGGAATCTGAGAGCAAAAACCACATTGTGATTCAATGTCTGACAATAATGACCAATCTTGGAGCTCCTGGAGAGTCCTGGAAGTAACAGCTATTCTCCCAAGAAAATATCAGTACTATAAATCGCTACTTGTTAAAAACTTGTGGGAGTGCACCATATTCATAGAAATAGCTGGAAACTGAGAGGACAATTAGCACAGAATTGATCACCCATAGCTCAGTCCAATGAGATTCAGATCGTCCTGTGTTGTGAGGTGCCAGTGAACCAAATGCTGTGATATTTTGAAAGGACCACTGATTGCCTTCGGAATAAGATTTCAAGCAATTTGAGCCAAAAAGCAATCTTGCCTGGGAGTCCCGCTGGAATTTTATGCAGCTCCCGTGCCGTGTATGGTTAGAAAGGAACTGGCAAGCTGGTGGCAATGTGCTCCTGTTCTGGTTTCAGAAGACTGTACAGTGTTTATGCCATCAAATTAAACCAGTTTATTAGCAGATTAATAGTAGATGATACTGTTAACTATCATCTAGAGCTGAAAGAGAGTAAATCAAAAATCAGAGCAAAGTCGGCAATGGCTCCCACTTACACTACTGAGAAGATGAAAAGTAAATAAGACAAAAACTTCTAAGCCACAGTAGAACAGTGGGTAAACACATCACTTCTGCCACCTTTCCTGGGCTCATATCACCCCTTCCATTACTAACTATTTGACTTCATGCTCCCTGTCCCGCATTTTCTGTAAGGGAGATAGATAGCCAGAGCGTATATCCATGACATTATTTTAAGATTATGGAAATTAGCAAATATGAAACACTTAGGACAGTGCTTGGAGCTAACAATTGCTATACTAAATGTTAGTTGTGATAATTATTATGCAAGGGATTCATCCATCCAAGCAAGGGATCATCTCCCAGCAAAGAATTGATGGCATTCCTAGCCACCTAGTAGCAGGTGTTAGAGCTGAGATACAGACTCCAAAGTCCTGCTCTATGTGCCCTGACCTCCTCCACTAGGAAGATTCCTTTTCCTTCCTGGGTGCTGCATTTGCAGGGAACATGCACCGAAAAAGCTACCCATAATCTGGTCTGTTTGACCAGTTTCCTACAGACACTGGCAGATGGCGAGGAGCAAATGGTGAACTTCCAAGAGCCAATGTCTGAGGCTCACTGAGCTGAAACGTTTCCCTGAAGTGAGGGTGTGGGGGACAGGATGAGAGGAAGCAGCCCAAGGGACACCCAACCCTGGAAGAATTAAAGTTTGGCTTGGATGCAGGGATGCCTGGGTTGGGAATCCAACTTTGGCTCAGGTCACAATCTCACAGTCTGTGGGTTTGAGCCCCGCATCAGGCTCTGTGCTGACAGTTCAGAGCCTGGAGCCTGCTTTGGATTCTGTGTCTCCCTCTCTCTCTCTCTCTGACTCTCCCCAGCTCACTCTTTCTGTCTCTCTTTCAAAAAGAAATAAACATGAAAAAGAAAAAAATTGTTTAAAAAGCTTAGTTTGGGTGCATGGGCCATCTGCCTCTCCTTTAAAAAAGAAAAAGACTTGTTACTCCTGCTTACTCCATTAGCGACTGGGTTAATGAGTTCCTCTCTGTTTGCTCCATAATCTCCATCTAGGTGGACGGACAGAGGGCCCCTTGCCCTGACTTCTTTGCTAACTCCTTTTCCATATAGGATAGCTGTTGAAAGTCTAAGTGTAGCTTCTTTCCTCTTCTTTTTTAATTTAATTTTATTTATTTACTTATTTTATTTATTTCTGAGAGAGAGAGGCAGCATGAGCAATGGAGGATCAGAGAGAGAGGGAGACACAGAATCCGAAGCAGGCTCCAAGCTCTGAGCTAGCCGTCAGTACAGAGGCCGACGCAGGGCTCAAACCCACGAACCGGGAGATCATGACCGGAGCTGAAGTCGGACTCCCAACCGACTAAGCCACCCAGGTACCCCCCTTGCCTCTTAAGAATCACTTCCAGAGTGAGGGGGGAGGGGCATCAAGCCTTGACGCTGACCCAGCAGAAATCTAAGTTGTCAGATCCGTGTTTTTATTGAGCTCTCTTACCTGCTAGGTATTTCATTGTGTTCTCCTACCAACCTTACTATGACTGTACCATTTAGTAGGCGAAGAAACAGTGGCTCAAAGGAGATAAGTAATTTGCCTAAAGTAGTATAAGAGAAACAGAACAGAGATTCAGAGTGAGGTCTGCCCATCTTTAAAGCCCTGGGCGCACCTGCCCATAATCCAGAATTCTGAGAGCGGTCTCCAGTGCGTTGGGTGCTGTGGCCCCCACCTTCTCCTCTGCCTCTTCTCTTTCCTTTATGCCATTCCAGCCCTGCTGCCTTCCTCATCATTCCTTGGAGATATACCATTTGTTTAGCTGATCTCCCTGCTAGAACGTTTGTCCCACAGTGATCGACATGACCCCCATCTCAAGTTTTCAGTCATGTCTCATCTTTTCAGGGAGAGTTATTTGGACCTGTTTAACACTACAAACTCCGCCCCTCTCCTCCATGGACTCTGAGCTCCTTAGCTCACCTTTTTTCTCTTTCACAAATACACAACTTTCTTACATACTGTATTATTTACTTATTTTCAGGCTTAATGTTTCCCCCTTTCTCCCACTAAAATGTAAGTCCAGTGGAGTGTGGGGTCCTTATTTGGTTCACTGATGTATAACAAGAGCCAATGACAGGAATGCAGCAGGGGTTCCACGCATACTTCCTAAATGGGACTGAATGGATCTTCCATAGGTGCCTGTTTGCCTTTCTTCAACCTCCGTCTCTTCTCTCTTCTTATCCTTAGAAGTTGCACATGCCTGAATGATGTCCCACAAAAATCTTGCTAGTATCTCTGAGTATTTATTTGAAACGTTCTGTTTACATCCGTGTGTAGTATTTTTCCTTTACACTCTCAGGTTATCTTCCTTCCCTCCCTCTGCCTTTCTTTCCCGTCCTTCATTCCTTTGTTCCAGATTTCATGAGTCACCTCCCCTAGGCCTGGCACTCTGTCTCCTTCTGGGGATGAGATGATGAAAATTTCACACTCTGACCTGTAGGAGATCACTTGCTGTCTTAGGTCGAACTCACCAGGAGAGCCCAAGACCAGGATTCATCTGCAAGTAATGTATTCAGTGCTCTTAGGAGAAACCAGTGAAGGAGTAGGGGAATCAGGAGAGGGGGTGGGGTAAAAGCCAATCACAAGCGCCATCGCAGGCAAAACCTCAGCTTCAGACTGGCCCAGCCAGTCTGAACTCTAAATTATCTCTCAGCATTTGCCCTATGAGAGGCTGGTGAATTAGGCTTTCATTCCCCACAGCAGGCAGTCCTGAGCTAAAAGGTGCCCTGGGGATGACGTAACCCCCAAGCACTTCTGCCTCTCTATCTGAAGCAGCTCCTGTGGTTCTAGACCAAAGAAAGCTGCGGGTGCTGGCTCATACAACAGACAGGGGAGGGACCCAAGAACAAGGGATTCTGGGGGACCCGAGGGATCCCAGACAGGTCCATTCCACTTGATTATCTTTAACATTCAGTTTGAAACTTGATTGCTTTCTATGTGGTTCCCCCATCCTATTTCACACCCACCTCTTTGTCTTTCAGATTTCTTCCTTCCTTCTTATAGATACATTCATTGGCTACTTATAATGCACCAAGCACCGTGCCAGGGGCCGTATATCAGTCCCTGAACTCATGGAGTCTGCGTCTTGCTGCTGTCTACTAAACCATGCCAATTATCTTTACCACATGAATGTCGGTAGCCAAAACCACTTCCACTCAACATTTATTCTACTGGACACTTCAGCCAATTAAAGAATGTTCCCGGGGCACCTGGGCGGCTCAGTCAGTAAGCGTCCATCTTCGGCTCAGGTCATAATCTCACGGTCGGTGAGTTCGAGTCCTCCCGCGCCGTGCTCTGTGCTGACAGCTCGGAGCCTGGAGCCTGCTTCAGATTCTGTGTCTCCCTCTCTCTCTGCCCCTCCCCTGCTCGCACTCTATCTCTCACTCTCTCTCTCATAAATAAACATTAAAAAAAAAAAAAAAAAGAATGTTCCATGATCTTGCCCTAAAATATATTTTATTTCACCTTCTTTGGTGGTCAACATTTTTGTTAGACTGCTTAGAATTCCCTCCAGTTTTGTGTCACCAATGGATTTGTACAGTAACAAGTCACTGTCAAAAATGTCAACAGAATCCCTACTGAAGACAGGTATGTACATGTGGACTTCCTGGCACAGATGCAATTAAACTGCACTCCTGGAACTATGTGCTTAATCTATTCCACCGACCTGTGTGTTGCTCTGTCCATTTTTTTCTTTCCTTTTTTCCCTGAATTTCATGACAAATTTTGTCACATTCATTTGACACATTCCAGACACGCTTTATCTGTTAACAGTCCCCTGACTCCAGACTGGTGGCTTTCATAGACTTTCTTGAGATTTGCCCCCTTTTAATCTATACCTCAAATCATCTCCAAATTAATCTTCTTGAAGTTTAATCTTTTAGTAATTTATTCCTAACACTGTGTTTAAAAGTAATATTTCAATTTCAATGAAAGTAGGGCAACCGTTATGATGTTTTTGCCCAAACATCTTAAAAACGTAGTGTTGGACAAGAAAAACAAATATCTCTCACAAACTGTGTATTTACCCATCCATTCGCTTTTTACTACATTTAGACAATTAAGAGAACAGTGACTCCAGGAGCAAATTGCATCATCCCACATGTGAAGACCCTCCTGTGGCATGCGGTGGGAAAATAGGTAAGTGCAGCTGTTTTCAAAATCAGACATTTAGACTAAGATAACTGAATCTCTTGGAAAGCTAAACAACCCTCATAGAGTAGTAGTAAAATCTTAGAAAATGACTAATAGCCATTTTCCAGAGCATAATATTTCTCATAATAACACCTACCATTTAGCAAATACTATTTATAAGGCAGCCCCTATGCTAAAAGTTCTCCATCTTTCCATTTATTAAGTCTTCACCCGTCTATGAAGTAGTTACCATTGTAATCTCAATTTCAGAGATGAGAAATCTGAAGCCCAGAAATGTTGGGAGATTTACTCAAGGTGACTCAATTAGCAAGGGACAGAATGAGATTCAAAATGAAGCTGTCTGATACTGCTGCCTGCTACTTTAATCTCTGGCCATGCTGACCCTATATATTTTTCCTAAAGAGCAGAGGGTTAGAAAGATAAATTAATTAGGGGCGCCTGGGTGGCTCAGGCAGTGAAGCATCCGACTTCGGCTCAGGTCATGATCTCATAGTTTGTGGATTCGAGCCCCGCGTCGGGCTCTGTGCTGACAGCTAGCTCAGAGCCTGGAGACTGTTTCAGATTCTGTGTCTCCCTCTCTCCCTGACCGCCCCCCCCGCACCCCTGCTCATGCTGTCTCTCTCTCTCTCTCAGACACAAATAAAAAACATTAAAATTTAAAAAAAAGATAAATTAATTATTAATATCCTAGACTGCACCTGTTTTTTTTTTTTAAGGGGGGAATAAAAGATAGGGTTTTGCATCTAGGGTTTTGCATATTTTCCATAAACAACTATATTATGTCAGCTATTAGTGCCACAGTAATGTAGAGTTAACCACCCCCAAACTTCTTTGGGATACAATAATTAACATTTATTTGTGCTCATAAGTCTGTGGGTCAGCTAGGTGGATCTGCGGATTGGCGCTGAGCTCAGCTGAACCACACTGTGATTACTCCTGCCTATGGTCTGCTGCTGAGTCAGCTAGGGGCTGTCTGCTCTAGGGTGGCCTTTCCTCCTTGTGATCTCACCTCCTCTGGCCGGCTAGACTGAGCTCTTTCTCAAGGCATGTAGGAGTCCAAAAGAGGCGGTGGAAACTGCTTGCACAGTTCCACTTGACAGCAAACTCTCTTGAGAAGCCTAAACTCAGAAACTAAGTTTGCCATATACTATCGGCCAAAGCAAGCTACAGGAAAGCCCCCATTCATGGGTAGGAAACGTGACTCCCTGTCTTGGTGGGAGATACTGCCAAGTCACATTAAACAGCACTAGGTACAAGGAGGCTGTAAATAGGAGTCAAAATGCAAAATACTTTCTTTTTTTTTTTCATAGTCTTCTTCCTGGCATCTAAGGCCTTCAAGACTCTGTTTTCACCATGTTAATCTTTCTTTTTATAAGTTCACTCATTTAGATAAAGAAAGAGCAGAGTGGGGGAGAGGCAGAGAGAATCCTAAGCAGGTTCCACCCTGTCAGTGCAGAGCCCCACACAAACTCCATCCCACAAACGTTGAGATCATGACCAGAGCCAAAATCAAGAGTCTGATGATTAACCTAGTGAGCCCATCCAGGCGCCCCTTCACATCCTGAAGTGGTGTGATTTGCTTTTAGGCTCCAGCACGAGCCTTCTGTCCCGGCTAGCTCAGCCTTTGGCCTTTGCCTCTGTAGCTCCTGATCTCAGCTCCCAGGAGCAGTGCTGTTCTATTCCTTCTCACCCATTCTAGCACCACCCACCCCTCCAGGCATGCCTCAAGTCTTAGCTATCTCCTATAGCCTTCCCAGACTTCTCCTGAGCCCTCCCTACCCTGAATACTTACTAACACTGGGTAAAATAGTGAAAATCATTCAAGTCAAGTATGTTTCTGAATCTAGGAGTTAAATACATGTTAGATGCTTTCTGGAATTTTTGAAATTTTAATTTTATTTATTTATTTTTGAGAGAGAGTGTGAGTGAGGAAGGGGCAAAGAGAGAGGGAGAGACAGAGAATCTTAAACAGACTCTAAGGTCAGCATGAAGTCTGATGTGGGGCTGGATCTCATGACCCTGAGATCACAATCTGAGCTGAAATCAAGAGTCAGACTCTTAAGTGACTGAGCCACGCAGGCGCCCCACCATCTGGAAAGTTTTTTAAGGTACATTGGCCATGGTAGAAGAAGACTGCAGAGCAGAGCAGAGCACAGAAGGAAGCCATGTATAATACTTTGGCAAAGTCTCGCAGACCAACCTTGGCTTGAATCCCTGCTTACCCTCTTATAGGCTATGTGACTTTGGACTAGTTATTCAAACTCTCTGAACCTAAAATGTGTAATCCGTTAAATAAAATAGTATATCTTGGAGTTTCCTTGGGGATTTAACAAGATAATGTGCATAAAGCACTCAGCCCAGTGCCTGGTACATAGTGTTCAGTAAATGTTAGCTACAGCTATAATTACCACAACTAATAATATCCCCTTATGTTAATACTGTATTCATTTTCTACCTTTCCTTTGACACCTTTGGCTGAAGGGGGTAAGTAAAATTCACCAAGCCATTCATTAGCCTCTTTATTTTGATGATCCTGGTGAGTTATGCTAGAAAGAACCTTTGCTTATGTGATTAAAGTGTTATTCAAAATGTCAAGATTTACTAGTTGGAAATGGGGGAAATCAAATCAGTTTTTGTGGTATTATATTTAGTCATCTTGTCTTATTTAATCACATTTAATTGGGCTCTAAATGACAGCTTAACCTTAGCTATTTGGCAGTATTAATCATGGTGACTGATCATCTCCTGAGACTTGAGTCTTCCATGTAGCTCCTAACATGAGCAGCATCTTTCTGCAGTAATCTGTTTCTCTCCAAAACATTGCCACCTTCAGATAATTAGAAGTACATCGGTGTTCTGAACCAAAAAAAGTTTATTAAAAATTTTACACTGTGCAACATGTTGAGCTTATCTGCAGGAAAGAACAAAATCGTACAATACACAGAATTTCTCATCAGGTAGAACAGGACTGTTTGCTCAGCAGGGCCAAAGGCCATGATCACATCAACCAATACACGCTCAACAAAAGCAAAGTGCCTGGCTTGTGGTAGTCCATCCATCAATAGGTGTGGGATGATTAAATGAATTAATGAATAGGTGTGGGATGATTAAATGAATTAATGAATGAGTGTATAATAAAACTGAGAGTATAAAAAAATAAAGTTTTTAATGAGAACAATATTTCAGGTCTTAAGCCATTCTGAATCCATTAAGGATTGAGGCAGGATATTAATTAATTTACTAAAATCCCCAGTTTATCAGTCTAGTGGCTCACTCAAGAAAAGGAAATCAGATTAGATTACAAATAATTACCTTAACAATCTTCCTCTAGGGATTTCCCCTCTTTTAATCTATACTACAAATTGTCTTCTAATTAATCTTCCTGAAATGTAATCTTTTATTAATTTATTTCTAATACCACCAAGCACATCTTTCTCTTTCCTGCTTCTTCAACTCATTCATCAAGTATTTCAATTAGACAATAATATCTTCTATGTAAGGCCATGTTTCCATTTCAATGGGAATAGATAACTATTGTGATTTCTTTGCCCATCATAGAAATATCTTCCATGTACTCTTCGACAAGAAAGACAAATGTTCCTCACAAACTCTCTGTTTACCCTTTCGCTCTCTTTTTATGACAAGTGAATCACACATTGAGGAGAGTGGATCCCAGGAGTGAATCACATCATCACCTGGCAGGTGGAAATTCCCCTATGGCATGTGGGGAGAAAATAGGTAGGTGCGTCTGTTGTGAAAATAGAACATTTAGACTAAGTTAATGGATTCTCATGGAAAGATCAACTTTTACATGACCCTCTCAGAGCAGTTTATTCTATTAAGACCCTACTAAAGAGGTGGTAACCATTTCCAAGAGCATATTTATAATAATGGTAATAGTAACTCCTGCCATTTAGTGAATACTTATTTATATGTCAGTCACTGTGCTAAGGGTTCTACCCCTATCTGTTTAAGTCTTCACCTGTCTATGAAGTAGTCACTATTGTAATCTCAGTTTCATAGAGGAGGAATCTGAAGCTCAGAAATGTTGGCTAATTTTCCCAAGCTGACCCATGTAGCAAGGAGCAGGGTGGGATTCAAAGAATAGCTGCTTGACGCTATTGTCTGTTTTGTTAATCCCTGGCTATATTGACCTAATGCATTTTCTGTAATTGGAAGAGGGTTAGAAAGAGAAATAGCATACATATTTCAACATTCCTTCTTTGATTCATTCTGTAAGTATGGGAAACCACTGCACTAGACACTGTTAATCATACTGATCACTAGATTGATGATTGTTGACAAAGGAGAAAAGGAGTAAATGCAAAAATGTTTAGCATTGAACAGGTATCATGTACTATGCTAAGTGTTTTCCATAGTCATGTCTTTAATTAACACACTAGCACTGCCCTTCATACAGTGCTTGCCACAGAATAATGACCACTAAATATATGCTGAATCAAATAGCCAAACTAATAATTCAAAGTAGGAAGCATTAGGTGACAGATCTGAAGGGGGGGAGCAGCCAAAAGAGTCCTCTCTTTGTTACTTTCCACAAAATTCGTAGTGAGTCAACTTCCTGATCATCAAGGCTGTGGGAATAGTCTTCACGAACGTGGATTGTTGGATGGAAAAGCAATAATGCAAAAATGCAAATATATTTTTTAGACTATAGATGTAGCTCATGGTTATGTCTATATGTCACCAGAAATAACATCAAAAGTGTGTTAGTTAAAAGATGAAGTGTGAGTGGTAACTGTGGCAGGGTCCAGAGTAAGATTTTGTGACTCATTTGTCAAGTGGTTCCAGAGAAGATGGCTGGAGTGGTCCTGTGGACAGGAAGTAATGAAGGAAGCCCTGTTTGAGGGAGAGAATCCAAACATGGGGACCATGTCTAACCCAATGGCAATGGATGCATACTTGAAGCAAGTTTCCACAGAAGAGAGCAGATCTGCTAGCTGTTCCCTTCGAAAGTAACTGTAAAATGCTCCTCCTATCTGCCTACCAATCCTTTCTAGATGTCCGTATGAAGCCAATCAATGCAAACACTTGACCCACAAACATGCATCCTTCTACCTCTACCCTTTTATTATTTTTTTTAATTATTATTTTTTTTTTACAAATAGTTTATTGTCAAATTAGTTTCCACGTAACACTCAGTGCTCATCCCCACAAGTGTCCTCCTCCATGCCCATCCCCCCCTCCCCCCCACATCCATCAGTCCTCAGTTTTTGTCAGCATTCAAGAGTCTCTCATGGTTTGCCTCTCTCCCTTTCCCCCACCATTTCCGCCCTTCTTCTCCCCCTTGTTCCTCCGTCAAGTTCCTCCTAATCCTCCTATACGTGCAAACATATGATATTTGTCCTTCTCTGCCTGACTTATTTCGCTCAGCATAACACCCTCAAGGTCCATCCATGTTGCTACACATGGCCAGATTTCATTGTTTCTCATTGCCATGTAGTATTCCATTACCTCTACCCTTTTATTATTCTTCAGGTATTTGAAGGTAATGAAGGAGAAGGGAAATGAGAAGCAGCTATCTCTATTTTTAAACTATTTCATTCCTGGCTGAACTTGGGATGATAGCCAATAGCTACGAAAGGAACAACTCAGAAAATATGAAAGGCTTTGAAAATCAACTCCAGGAAAGAAGCTGTCTCCCCATTTTACAGGTGAAGAAATGGAGGTTCAGAGAAGGTAATTACCTTGTTTGAGGTCACACAGTGGGTGGCAGAGCTGGAATTTGAGCTCAGATCTCTTTGCCTCCAAAGTACATACCCTTATTTAATATAAAGAGAATATGATGTAAAGCTTTCCAAAAATAAATGTTCAATTTAGAATTCAAAGCAGGTTTTATGGAGAGGTGGTGACAAAAGTCAAGCAGCAAGGGGGATTAGCACTTAAATAGCTGGGGCTCGTTCAACAGATCGGGTCATGAAGCTCGTGGGGTGGCACCAAATGGATGGTTTAAAGAACCTTGTAAAAAGAAACTACTATCTATATGTAGATCACTGAAAGTAGAGGGTGGGGAAGCCTATCTCATATAATATGCCATGGTGGTATAAAACTATTTGAATATTTCGAAATTGGAAACTTAAATTATTTATAAAAGTAATTATGAAGCAGAATTAAGCAGAACTTAAAGCAGAATTAAGAGGGTATGTGTAGCAGAAGGAAAATATTCCCAGCCAGAAATATCCCCTTCTTGGTGGTCATGACCTCCTGCTGTCAAAAAATTCCTACAAAGAGGACAAAAACAGAAACATTATGTGCCAGGTCATAAGAATCCCAAGAAATATTTTGTCCTCCAAAGGACCACCAAAAAGCACAAAGCACAAAAGAAGCCAAGGATGTGATAACTCGGGTCCATTTGAAGGAAGTAAACTTTGATAAAATTCTGGGTAGATTACAATCTTTTTTAAAATAAAAGGAGACTAGAGACTTGTCATAGGATGCAGGCAATTTGGAACATAACTAGAGACATAAGAGGTATAATGACTAAATGCAGTGTCGATCCCTAAATTGGATCCTGGAACATTAAAAAGAGGACATTAGTGAAAAAACAGGTGACATCCAAATGGAGTCTGGAGTTTAGTTAATAGTAATATGGCANCTAAGCCACCCACGCGCCCCTAAAAAAATTTTTTAATTTAGCCTCAAATACCCTTGATAGCCCCCCGCAATATTTTTAAAATGATTCTTCAATTCCGTGTTCTCTTCCTCTAACACCATAGCAACCTGCATCCTGTGGCAAACGCTGGGGCTACCAGAGAAGAGGAAGCACTAGCAGGCAAATATGACCTTGGTTCCCATTTGACGGACTTTGCCCATAGAGGGCAGTTCCGCCAGTTTGTCTTTTATTGTCGATACTTGGTATCTTGGGATCTATATCACATGCTCATGAACATGGGAAATAATCCAGTTTGTACTCCTGATTATCTTGACATGTAAGGATATTGATCAGACCCTAAGTGTTGCATCTGCTTTCAAGAATCAATGATCATAAAAATACTTATATTACATAAATGTGTACATCTCTTAGAACGAAAGGCCGAGCTTTCTAGGGAAAAGACCAAGTAGTCAGAAAACTACTATGGCGTCTGTCTAATTTAGAGGTCAAAGTGGGAAAAAATGTATTGGTCAAATTCAAACTCCCCAGTTTTTATAACTGGGAAAAATCTAAAATGCATTTAGGATATTAGATGCTGTTTTCTGAAAATTTTATTATTTAATATCAGCTATTTTCTAGATTCCTACTATGTGCTAGTTGCATTTATATCTGTGTGTGTGTATATATATATATATATAATTTCTTTTACTTAAAGAGTGATTAACACTTTTAAGGAAAAATGTCTATAATAAACTGCCCAAAAGAGGCAATGCATTTGCTGAAATATATGTGATACTCCAAAATGTGAGATAAAAAACCTATAATGCAAACACAATTCAGCATAAACTGAGAGAAGTGTGTACATTCTAACATATGATAGACATCCAAATGGACTTTTGATTTAAAAATTTTTAAAGTTTATTTATTTATTTATTTTGAGAGAGAGAGAGAGAGAGAGACACAGCATGAGTGGGGGAGGGGCAGCGAGAGAGGGAAAGAGAGAATCCTAAGCAGTTCAGTTCTGTCAGTTCAGTGCTGTCAACAGAGTCCAATGTGGGGCCCGAACACACAAAGCTGTGAGATCATGACTTGAGCCGAAACCAAGAGCTGGACGCTTAACCAATTGAGCCACCTAGGCACCTGTAGGCTTTTGATTTTAAATGTAATGTGATAGAGAATATTCCATATTTTCTTCTGTAATGTATCTGGGATAATGAGGGTACATGCTCTTCATTGTTATGTACATGACTATAACTCTCACTACAAATCAATGAAAAATATAATTTAAAGACTAAATTGTGCAAGCCAAAGAATTGAGTCAATATAATATTTTCTCAGTTTGAAATACTAAATAAATGAAATATTAAAAAAAGAAAAAAGAAAGCAAGAAAGATGGAAAAATGGAGAGAAAGGGAGAGAGGAGGAAGGGGTGGGGGAAGGAGAGAAGAACAGATCTGTTAAAAACAGACACTACCAGGGACTTAATTTAATACACAAGCATTTATTCTCCCACTCATAATCCTTATAGCATCGTTCCTTTTCCAGGAATGCTGAGTTTGAGAAACACTCTCACATTTACAGGATGCTTTCCAAGAGGGAAGAAAAAATAATAGATTTGTCTATTTGCTTCTTGTTAGATAGTAACCATACAACTGGTCTCATTGAAAATGCCATCAAAATGGCACCTGGGTGGCTCAGTCGGTTAAGTGTCCAACTTGGGCTCTAGTCATGATCTTGCGGTTCACGGGTTCGAGCCCCACGTTGGGCTCTGTGCTGACAGCTCAGAGCCTGAAGCCTGTGTCAGATCCTGTGTCTCCCTATCTCTGTGCCCCTCCCCCATTCGTGCTCTCTCTCTCTCTCTCTCTCTCAAACATTAAAAAATTAAAAAAAGAAAAAAGAAAATGCCATCATGAAGGCAAGTTTTAGCAGATAATGGGCCATTCCCTCCCTTTTCCTGGGGTTTGTTTCAGTCATAAGATGTTGGTTTTGAAGACCAGAAGAACGTCAGCAGTTCCCATGCTAGCCTCCCAGAGAACTCTGGCACGAAGCAACATGCAGGTACCATCTTTGCCCTAAAGCACTCCCTCCCCTTTATTACTGAACTTATCCTAAAGGATTTTTGTTTTCAGGAATAAGTATAATATGCACATATCATAACAAGTTAAACAAAAGTTTCTAATATGCCCTTCCTTCAAGCATCCCTCCCCCCACCCTCTAAGTAACCAATCCAATGTTAACGGGTTAGCGGGTATCATTCACATGGTATCCTACTCATTCAAAAGCAAAAACATAAATGCTCATAAATAGATTTGGGACACAATGTTTTACAAAAATATGATTATATTTCTACTCTAAAACTTGTTTTTTTATTTGAAAGTTTGATCCCGAACATCTTTCCAGGCCAATGCATACGGATCTAAAATACTCTTTTTGTTTATAATTATGTCGTACTTCATGGTATAAACATGCCATCATTTAATCAACCAACTGATCATCCCTCTATTGGTGAATTTTGTTTCCAGTTTTGTTTTCCACACAACAGTGTTACAGTAAATATCTCATTTATATATTTGATATCTACATTTTTCTATAAATAGATATGCATAGATGCTTTATTTCTATAAGAGAAATACCCAAACATGAGATTATTGGTTCAAGAAAGCAACCCACTTTGCAATCCAAAGGTAAAGGCAATAGTAACCACAAGTATCCATTTTTCCTCTTTTGATATTTGGGACACTTTCAGAGTCCCATAGTAACATAAAAAGATGATGATTAGCAGAATCCAAAGTAAATCTATTGGCATAAACACCCTCCACCACATAAGACCAAGCTAAGTGGAAAGTTCTTGATGGAAAGCGTTTTTAACAGAGATTTTGTAAATCACGGTGTGAAGGTAACTTTGTTAGGCCCTTCTCCATCACGGTCCATTTGTATTACATGACAACTTCATGGGAAGGGGAATAAGGAAAAGGGATTTCTATTAGTAACTTAGCCAGGGTGCTTGTCTCCTCCTTGGAATTCTGAGATTTACCCACCACTAATTATTCCTATTTTGAAGAATCAAGGTATCTAAATGTTAAAAAAAAAAAAAAAAAAGTAAGACTGGAAACTTCTTTTGGCTGCGGGCTGTGGTAGCCTTTGGAAATAGCAGCACTTTTCTAAATTATTAGTTAGGGGGAATATAAATAACAAAAGGAAAGTGACCATTTATCTGTAGGGCATTGTAGCACTGTTTGACCTCAGGAAGGCTTACTAGGGAAAGGGGAGAAGGTCATTTTCTTAAATTGGAACCCGATCGAGATATTAGAATCCTTATAATGAATATCAAAATTCCTTTATGATTACTGATGTTTTACCTCAATAGAAACCTATGAAGACAGATTAGCCCCAGTGAGCTTTCCAAATGCACAGTGGAGAAGAATTTGTATTATAACAATCATAGCTGGAATGTAGCCACTTCTGTTCAATATAATGGAGGTGAATTGGACTAGAACTCAGGAAATCTAGGTAACATGGATCAAGTCGTATAAACTCTTGAGTTTTCATTTTCCTTCAGCAAAATGGGGCTGATACTGTCCCTGGTCTCTTTACTTCACTGCATTCAGTAAATTAACATATGTGGGAGAACACTAAAGCCTGTTTAAGAATAGAAGTTGAGAACACGGGCTCTGAGTCAACCAACCTCTGACTATGGCTTTCCTGATTACTGTTGGGTCACCTTGATCCCATTGCTTGCCTTCTGAGCTTCAGCTTCCAAAAAGGGGATACTATACCTACTTTTATGACCAACTGGAGAATGAGATAAGCCTATGCCTTCCAAGGTGCAAGCACAGTGCCTGGTGCATAGCGAGCTCTCAATAAATGAGAGTTGTCACTCAGAAAGTGCTGCTCGAATGTGGTAATTCCTTAAGGAAGTTTTAGCCCTTCTCTGAGATCACTTAAGCATTTTCTTCCATTCAGTAGCTGCTTGCCTTCCTCTCCTGAGCCTTCTGTTCTTGTTATGGCCCATTGGCCCTGACTCTGAGAGATAAATAGGGGCCATGGCACTAGAATCAAAGCTGCAGAAAAGGGTTGCGAACATGAAATCCAGTCTGTGGTTTAACTGGAAGCCAATGCTGAGGAGCCTCAGGCACCTAAACAAACCACATTGTGAGTACCACATTAACTCCTGATTGCTCTGCAGCCTGGAACAAACCAGCAGATCAAAGAACAGCAAAGAGGATTAGAAGGAAGAGAAGAAATTTCCTTCAACCTACTTTGAGATGAATAAATAGGTTTGGTACACAAGTATGCGGGTTTGAGGGTGTTAAGGAATCAGCAAATGTATTCCCTCGTTTTAGCCTTTCACTAGCTACCGTGTCATCTTGCTTTCTGCCTACTGTCCTCAAGACTAAGAAGTAGAGGGGTGACTGGTTAGCTTAGTCCGGTTAAGTGTCCACCTCGTGATTTCAACTCAGGTCATGATTTCACAATCATGAGATAGAGCCCTGCACTGAGCTCTGTGCTAGGTGTGGAGCCTAGTTAAAATTCTCTTTCTCTCTCTGCTCCTCTCCTGCTTGTGCACATGCTCTCTCTCAAAAAATTAAATAACTTAAAATTAGTTTCAAAGAATAGATTAGGAAGTAGAAATTATTTGCCTGTATCAGTCTTCCCAGGACAAGTATGGAGGCCAATGTGTACTGGGTTGAGCTGAACAGGATTATTCTTTCTAGCTCTGGGATAAGGGATAGCTCTGGCTTTAAGCCATGGGTAATATGGTCATGGTCAAAATAGTTCTCCTGTGAAGGAGCTTGGATGGCCCTTGTAACATGGGGATAGATCAGAGGACTGGGATATCCTTTTGAAAGTGCACAATCTATAGACACTAAAACTAGTAATAATTATTATCCAACATTAAATTTTCATTTTCTGCTTTGTAATTTCCTTCCCTATTCTGTTGAATACCACAACCTGGTTGTCATTGTGTTTTGAAGGTCTAAAGAAGGGCCTGTAGTCATGCCTGGAATGAATAAAACAAAGATAGAAACACACTATAAGATGACACAGTTGACCCATGTTGTTCTGACGATGTAGTCCAGGGCAGAGGAATTCGAGGGGTACCATGATGTCTCCAAAACTGACTTCAGCATGTCCTAGAAGTTACCTAAGATCATGGTCTATTGAGAGTTGGCTCAGGGTATTGTCTTATTGGTTTAAGACAGAAGAATGAAGAACTATGGGTCACCTGAGTTATGCAGTCATCATAATAGTGACCTTAGCAGCTGTCAGTTCTTGGCTACTAGATGCCATGTCAAGGACGTCAATGCTGGGGCACCTGGATGGCTCAGTCGGTTAAGTGTCCGACTTCAGCTCAGGTTATGATCTCACAGGTTGTGAGTTTGAGCCTTGCATTGGGCTTTGTGCTGACACCTCAGAGCCTGGAGCCTGTTTCAGAGTCTGTGTCTCCCTCTCTCTCTGCCCCTTCCCCACTCATGCTCTATCTCTCTCTCCTTCAAAAATAAGTAAACATTTAAAAAAATTTTTTTAAAAAGGACATCAACACTAATATGAGCTAAATGGTACTAACTCAATTTTACAGGTGAGGATGACAGTGTCAAGTCACGTATCCAAGTGCTTTCATACATATGTGATAATCTGGGATTCAGACCCCAGTCTGTGTCTCCAAAGACTGGGCTTTACACCACACAGGCAGTATCTTATAGGGTATCAAACCCAGAGTTTTATGTCCAGTTCCACCTTTACCAGGGTTTCCTGCCTACAGTGCAGCCAGATTTCCTGCTTTAAAACTTCAAGTAGAACTTGAAGAAGGGGTGGCAGTTATGAGCTATAGATTCCTGCCTTGTGTGACTGTAGACGTGTCTAGCCTTATGTGACTGTGAATGTGTCCAGAGCAGACAGTATGTATAATATATAGGGAGTGGGCACAGAAGGACACAGCTGCTCACAGTGAGGAAGGAATGGACTGAAAATGGGGAAGGGAAGTTGGCATGGTTGGTAGGGATGCTCCACTGAAAATAGTTCTTTTCACCCATGTCAAGATTGGAAATGGCATTTAGAATCCAAATACTATTGTTAGCCAATAGAATTTTCTTGTAAGGATGGAATTGTTCTTTATCTACACTAGCTGCATGTGGGTATTGAGCCCCTGAAATGTGACTTGTGAACTGAGGAACTAAATTTAATTTCAATTAGTTTTAATTTAAATAGCCACATGTGGCCAATGACATATTAGACAGCACAGATATACAGCATCTCTCTGCTGTATAGTTTTGCCAAAATTGTGAGTCAAGGAGCTAGATCCCTATTTCCATGTTTAGATGAATAAGGATTAGTAACCCTCCCCAACCTTTTTTTTTTTTTTAAAGTAGGCTCCATGCTCAGCAAAGAGCGCAACGTGGGGCTTTGAACTAATGGCCCCGAGATCAAGGCCTGGCTTAACTGACTGAGCTACCCAGGCACCCCAAGAATTACTACACTTCATAGGAGAAACTGAAGTTAGACTGTCCGGGCTTGAATCCCAGCTCTTCCATTTAGTGTCTGTGTATCCTCTCTGTGCCTCAGTTTCTTTATCTGTAAAATGGAGATTAAAAACCACAACTATTTCATAGCATTGTTGTAAGAAGTGAGGGTTTTAAAAGTACTTTACGTAGTACGCAGAATATACTAAAAATAATAAGGATATAGAAATGAACAAGATATATGTCTTATCCTCAAGAAGTTTTATTTATTTTTTTTTTACCACTGTTGTGTCTTTAGGATTTTTATTTATTCCACTGCCCCCTTCCCAGTGAGTTTAAGTTGTATACATAGGCAAGCAATATGAATCTAAATCATATGTATAGATCAGCAATATTTGCTCTGTGTGTGTGTGGGGTGTGTGTGTGTGTGCATGCACATGGATATGGTATATAGCACCTAACAGAGCACTTGACATATAGTAGACACTCACTAATGAATAGCAGTTTTTCTCTTGTTGAATGATATCATGTGATATGCAGAGATAAAATGGACCACACTGTTGCTGCAGTCTTGGCCTTCTGCAGACTAGATTCTCTGGCAGGACAGGTAGATGGTTCCATGACAGGGTTTACTTTTCTGCGTCTCTTCTCTTGGCCATATTTCAGGGGCTTCATGAGATTTGGGGATGTGAGGGCTCTGCGCGTAGTGCGTGTGTCCCCAGATCCAGAAGTTCATCAAGAGACTCATAATCATCATTTGTTCTGTCTAATCAAGTTGCCTGTAGTCGGGTTGTTTTTTTTCCCAACCTCCACTGATTTTCTTCTGAGGACTGAGCACTTATTTCCTCTGGAGAACCACACCTCCCCTCACAATCCATGTCCTTCAGTAGGTGATTCTGACTAACGGCAGGCATGTGATTTTGGACCAACTAATCAGAGCACTGCACACCCCTGCCATGGTAGTATAAGTGACATTTGGCTCAAATCAGTCCAATGAAGTTCAAGTCAAAACTTTTAGGAAACTCTTGGAAAGAAAGCCTGTATTTCTTTGCAAAGGACGTATACAGTAAGGACATTATCTGAAATTGCCAGGGGACATTATGGGGGTGGGGGCAGGGGGGAGGGCCTGACCTGGAGTAAAGTCAACACAAAGCAGAGCAGAACTGAAAGACAAAGGGCCTGACTCTTGATGACTTAGTTCTCTTGAGCTCCAGCCCAGCTGTGCCTGAAGCTCTATTCCTAGATTAGGTTGATGAGCCCAGACTTGCCTTTTCTTATTTAAGCCACTTTGAGTTGAGTTTCTGTTTTTTATAACCAAAGCAGGCTCTTCCCTCTGACATTTTCTTAGTGCGAAGAGTGTTGTTCCCAGCAACTCTGTAGGAGCAGAGGTCAGATGACCTACACCCTCCTTCCCATGGTAGCAGCCTCTGGAACCCTCATCATAGAAGACCAAATGGCAAAAGTCACTCACATGCTCATGGCAGCAATTTTAATGATGTCCTGTGTGGAGCTGACCCTAAGAAGGGATTCTAAATATGGCTTTGCTTATGTAATTTAAATTCTTAAAATAACTGTAGATTGAGTCTGAGAATCCCGCTGGGGCTGCCGACTGCCTAACCTGGGATGGAGAGGTCAGAGATTCTCAGTGAATGAAAAATAGGCTGACAGCAAAATAGGCTAAGAGCAAAATCATCTTTTACCCTCGGCAGAGCCTAAGAGTGGGTCAGGACTCCAAGTGGCAAATTAGTGACTTTGCATTTATTTAACGACTTCTCAAAAATACTGTTAGCAGCACAGGAGGAGAGCTGACCCATTTCTGAGTCTGGAATCAATAGACTAATAAAAGTAATCCTTAAAAATAGCTTTCCCTTCTTAAAATACCCTTCCCATTGAGCAGCACCCAGAAGAAAATTTTTTATCTGGGCCCTGACTCATTTTTCCATGGTTTAAACAGAGTAAGACAGAAGCCTTAGTATACTGAGAGGTTATCTGCCTGGATACTGTGTACAGGGGTTCTGTTCCTGAGTGGAAACTCCAGCCCCAGTTTCCTGGTTCTCCGTAGTGAGCCAGCTCCTCCTCCTCCCTCAGGATGGGAAGGGGGCAAGGCCACAGAAGCCCCCAGACTCACTCTGCCAAGAGGGATACATCTGGTGTTCACATTCTGTTTCCATCAAACTGAAACCTGGAACCTAGAGAGTAAGAAGTAGGGTCTGGAGTACCAAGAATGACAACTTGAAACAGGGCAGGGAAGTCCTCTGGCTGCTTAGATTAGCCTGGGGCTTGAGTGGAGAAAAAAGAGAGAAGAAACCAATCTCCAGAAGAAGGCAAACCCTTCAGGACTGGTTGTGATCTGTGGACAACGTAATTTTCTTGGGCCTGGTATCTCCTCATTCTAACTCCCTCAGAACGACACTGCCAATAAGACCCCATTCTGGTTGTTTTTTCCCCTCAAGGAATCTCTTTCCTACATGTGTAGAAGAAAACGTCTTTCTTCCATGTTCCATACAGTATTTCCTGTAGAAGTAATAGTTTGGGATCTATATCCCATATCTTCTATACTTTATTTTTTTTAATTTATTTATTTTATTTACAAATAGTTTATTGTCAAGTTGGTTTCCATATAACACCCAGTGCTAATGCCCACATATATCCCGTATCTTCTACACATATGTCAGGAATGAAAATACCGTAAGGTGTGTTTCTCCAAGGGAAGAAAGAGACTATTTGCACCAATTCTACCTAGGGCATCTGACGAAAACACATATTCCAAAAAGCCACCACAGACCTAATACATCAAAATCTAGGAGGTATGGCCCAGAAATGTCCATCTTTGAGATTCTTTCCAGGCATCCTTTATTCACACTAACATTTGAAACCCATGGCCCAATGGTAAGGACAGATGTTTTGAGTTCCCATGAACAGATGCAAAGCAGAGCCTTCTAATGCCCTCTGATGTTCATGGGAAGTCCCATGTGAAGGTATGGTGTTCAAATTTGAGGGGGGAAGTAAAAACTAAGGAAAGAAGTCATATAATTCTGCATTTTTCTTCCCACCTCATTATCAGAGCAATTCGGTCCTGTTTTTCCCTAGTTCATGGGGAGAGATTTACCTAAGCAATTCCAGAAGCTCCAACTTTCTTTCCAAATTCAACTAAAAGTCACTTTCATGAAATTTGTGGTTAATACTATTTGTGGACTTTAAAGTTTGGGCTGTCCCTTGTGCTACCAGTGATGGCAATGTGCTGTGAGAAATTTATTATTACAGACCAGACTCTGCATTTTTAGTAATGGGGATAGTAGTTATTTTACTGCCATACCTTTTGAGCTCTGAGGCTAAATAATGCCCATGGGAGGAACAAAGGTAAAATGAAAAACTGTTTCAAGATTTTTTAACTGAAATTTGGAAAGGATGGGAAATAGATACTAGAAATAATTAATGGGATATGGAGTACAAAATTATTAACAGATGTGAATTGAACTGAAGGGTCTTCCTAAGAAACAGACAGGATAAGGCGAGAGTTGTCCATAATGGTATTTGAATCGTGTCTTGGGGTACCTGGGTGGCTCAATTGGTTAAGCAACTGATGCTTGATTTCAGCTCAGGTCATGATCTCAGGATTATGGGATCAAGCCCTGCCTCAGCCTCTGTGGTAAGTGTGGAATTTGCTTAAGATTCTCTCACTCCCTCTCTCTCTCTGCCCCTCTCCCCCACTCATGCTCTCTTTCTCTCTCAAATGAAGTTTAAAATATTTGAACAGTGTCCCATGGAAGGAGTCAGTATAAAAATGGTAAAATGACTGATTCTATAAGATCAAATACCTTTACTAAGGAGCCCTCCCTTAAAGTGAGGAGATTGAAAAATAAAAAAAAGCAAAAGGTGGGCCCTCAGCTGTGCTCTTGTTGATAGTTGCTGTATTTCTCAGGAGTATGGAGAAAAACAATATATGATGATTATAATAAGATCCAATAGATCCATTTCTTGACCCTTACTTCTTAATCCTTTGAATGATCCTATGAAGTAAATACCATATGAAGGAAACGTGGGACCTGAAACATTAAGGAAGACACATGTATTTATCATGTATTGTGGCCAGGATCAGAATCCCGGTTACTGTGCTAATGTAGTCTTTATCATGAGTGGAATCCAACCTATAAGCAGGGAGCAATCCTTGAAGCTCATTCGCCCTACAGTGTACCGAGATGTCTAGCAGCCCAAATTAAAATGAAGACCACAAGGCACTTGTTATCAAAAAGAGAGAGAGAGAGAAAACACATGAAACTCTTAGTATCTGCACAGATGAAGCAAGCACACCATAATAATAATATTCATCATCATTATTATCATCTACAACACTTATCATTATGGTCGTTACTATTATTCCCAAAAAGGGCAAATTTCAAGGTTACTTAATCTTAAAATTCTCTAAAGCTAACCATGAAAATCTAAAGTAAAATTAGAAAAACAAAGCAGGGTGTGAGTAGATTCACCTCCTGTAGGAAATTTCTGCATGGCTCAGTATTAGCTAGGGAGTGACAGAGGAGAGATTTGAACCCAGGCCTGATTCCAGTATCTGAGCAGACCCTTCCGTATACAATTCTGGTCTTTGCCCTTGAGCTTCTGCTCACATATTTCTCCCTGCTCAGAAATCCCACTGTGTTCCCCTTCATTTAGAAAGGTATTGCCTTAAACCATTTCTAGAACTATCCTAGAGACATATTTCAAAATAGTCTCCCCAGATCACCCTCTTTGGTACATTTTCTATCTTTCCAACATAGGAGACTATAGCCTGTTGTCTGTTGTCAACTCTGCTTTTCTAGTTCTTCATCCACTCACGATCTATAGCTCTATCCTCGAACCTTCCAGAGGACATTATTCTTTGTTCTTTTATTGCCTTTATTCCCAAATAGACTGTGAGTCCCTCGGGAGCAAAACAGTTGGCTTAAGATCTAACACAGAAGCTGGTACATAATAGGGGCTCAATGCATCTTTAATAAATCACTGAAAAAATAATTGAACTCTAAAGTCAAGAGTTACTTAACAAGTGGTATTAGAAGTCCCCATAAACCTGCCATAAATGATAAGGATTACCAGAGCCTGAGATCACAGCATCTAACTTAAATGACAAGTAATGCTGGTCCCAGTGGTTAAAGACACATCCACGTTTTAATGAACAGAATTGAAATGCCTTTGAGGTTCTGGAACACACTTCCAGGGTGCATCCACCAGAACTCTTGGCTTATTTAAGATTTCACATATAATTCTTGTCACTTAGCATCCCCAGGCTTGAAAATTGGCTCATGCTGAAAGGAATCTCTGGGGTAAGAGAAAATCCTGATTCCCTGATATGTTCCAACAGGGACAGACGGATTGCAGTCTCATTTCCTGCCAACTTTTAAATTATGAATATTTTGGTATGATGATAAGTAAGCGAGACAAACCTACCAGGGAATCAAATAACCCAGGAACATGAAAACATAGATTATTGTTTTCCTTTCCTTTTTCTCTCAAGTTGATTTGTTTTGCCTTTGCAGAAGAAAATAAGGTCAGGTGGCAAAAGAATTACTTTGGGAACTTTAAGTCTACAAAATCATAGTAAAAGGAAATTTATTCTCTCTTACTCAGTCATGCTATCCAAATGTATAACTCTGTTCTGGTTTCTCTGGAATTATGGATACATTATTTGAGTAGTTTAAAACAACTTTTATGCTAAAAAAAAAAAGTCACCCCTCCTCTACCTCCCAAATACCTTTTTCCAGATTAAGGTAGACTCCTTAGGAACCACCTCTTTGTTGAAATATTCATGGTAGAATATAGACTGTAAAAAAAAAAAAAATCCTAATTCAGAACAATAATGGAGGTGAGAACAGACTTCCTTTTAAGTTTCTGGAGTAAAATAAAAAAGCTTAGATTTTAAGGCATCTTTTTGTAGTAATCTAAAACATGGTTTTGTTATGTTAATGAAACACACATTACTATTTGAGGACTCACTATATTTTCCTTTCATACAAAAGCACTCAGAATCCAGACAGATTAGGTTAGGGCAAAGACTACCTTTCCCATCACCATTTTATAAGCAAATCTTCCAACATCTAGCATATGTTAGTTGAATTAATGAGAGCAATAAACAAAGAAAGGAAGATTAGCAGTGAATGCACTCAATGGAAAACTTCATCTTACTCTAAAATCTTCTCTCTTTTTTTGTCATTTGAATGTTATTGCTAAATATAAGATAAGAATGCTTTCTTGTATACTCCCCTTTATGTTCCACAGACTTTATGTTCACAGACTTTCTGACTCACCCCTATTCATGATCAAACACTAATTTCACAAAAGGTTTAATTGCATCTAGACTTTAATAAATATTCCATTTGGGATCTGCAAATAAGACTATAGGAAGGTGGGAGAATCTCTTTGTTATGCAAATATAAGCCAGGGGAAGCTCTTTCTGAAAGCGATTTTGCTGAGCCCTCAAAAAGCAATGTTTGAATGGCCTTTTCTTTCTTTTTTCTTCCAGGAATGTCAACCTCATTACAAGTCTGGTTATAACATCCTTATTTCATGGTCCTTTGGCAAATAAGTTCTTCTTGAGATGAATTTTGACAAAATATAAAATGATAACTTCATGTATACATTATCTCAAATGAAGTACTTTATTCAGGATGAAAAGTAAAGTTCTTGATAACCAAGTGCAATTTTTGTAGAAACTTCTCCAATAGGACCTGTCCTCTGTGGAAGGCAAATGGTGGACATATCTCTTTTAATCTGTCCACTCATTGGACAGAAATTCATCTATAATGTTGATAATTTCTTTCATTTCCTGAACATGTGCCAGATATTGTGCTAAGCATTTTGAATGCATGAACTTGATTAACCTTCACAAAAACCCTTTGCATTATTGGTACTTTCATTGCCACTTTAAAGGTAGGAGAACTGAGGGGTGCATGGGTGGCTCCGTTGGTTAAGCATCTGACTTTGGCTCATGTCATGACCTCGTTGTTTGTGAGTTCAAGCCCAGACCCCAGGCTCTTTGCTGACCTGCTTCAGATTCTGTCTCTCCCTCTCTCTCTACCCCTCCCCAGCTTGTGCACACACCTGCATGCGCACGTGTGCTCTCTCTCAAAAATAAGTAAACATTAAAAAAACTTTTAATAAAAATAAAATAGTAAAGTTTGAAGAACTGAGGATCATAGAAGCAACTGTCTTTTTACCAGGTCACACAGCTGGTAAAACCAGGATTTGACCCCATGTTCAAATGCCAAATTTGGTGTTTTAGACTCTTGATTTGAGTATCTTCTTTCTTTCTAGAAACAGCTCAGTAAATAAAACAGGAGGTACCTAGACGTGTTTTACTCAGTGAATCATATCTTTAAGAATTTGGAAAAATAATAAACCATGGCAATAACAAAGGTACTTAAGAGGCCCAAGAAGACCAAATGTTTGACCCTGGGGTTGCATCAATACTTATGGAATATAAAGTCAATATGCAGATGTTAGAAGTTTGCCTTTATCGCCTAGATAGATGCCAGTTAACCTGGGCAAACTTAGGTAAAAAACCAACCCTTAGCAGGCTATATAGTTTTTTAACTATAGCCTGTTTTTAGCAGGCTCCTATGTTTTAACTAGTTGCTCCTTTGAGAGATGAATTTTAAAGTCATATATTTTGTATCATGAATATGGGCATAGTTTGAACATTCACCAGTTTTCATCCCCCAAATAGTAAGATGTCAGCCAGGAACTGAAGACTCAGTTGTCCTCAATAGCTCTGAATAAATTAATTGAGCCCCATGACGAAGTTACCCTCTGATGAAGTCATTTCCGCTGTCTGTCAAGCCATTAGAGGTTATACACATGCATGGGAGGAAAAAAAAATGATTACTCAGTTTTATGTGATTACTCAACCTATTGCCTGAAGGCATCATCACACATGCATTGTTTTCCCTTTTCCACACATTTTCTGAAGTAATCAAATGGGTTATGGTCACTGCAGGGTAAATGTGCTGTTTTACCGTTGTACTGGCTGACAGTACAGAAAAAGTACGAGTGACTCATAGGAGTCTCATTTTGCTGTGCAGTATAAATAATAATGCAAAGACACGGAAGGCCTTATGATTTAGGTCTAACTATTTGCAGTTTCTCCACTGTAAGTTGACTTTGAGTGCAGAATATTCTTTAAACATTTATTGCATTTCCTATGATGAGCTGATTGAAATGCACATTGATTTTCACTAATTTGGAGGAAGTCTGTATCTGGGTCATTTTTTGGTGTGACGGAATATTGCCCTGCAAGGAAGTGAAGAGTCTCTCTATAGCAGTTGATGTGCCTGCTCAAACACATTCCGAGGGCTCTTTTTAAAATCTTAGCCAACTCTTCAAGTTTTCTACTTTGCCCTATCTTTCACTTAACTCTACTCTTATGGTGGTTATCTTCTAAAAATGTAAAAGTAGACCAAAATATCAGAATGAGTAGAGCAGGGGTTGGGGTCAGGTATTCAATCTACATTGGAAGATCACAACACCCACTCCCTCCAAGACTTGTATTGTCTCTCTTGTGTTGATTCTCATAGCCTACCACAGCTTTCCAGACCTCAACTGCCTTTCTCTTGAGGGGCAAGAGGTTTTTCACCGGCTTTAGTAAATCATGTCCCTTCCCCCTCCTTCCAAACAAAAGGGGTGGGGAGCCTAGCCCTGTTATTTGGAATAAAATTTTGCAATGGCTATTAACAGCGTCACCATCTCCACTGGCATTTATCAGAAGCTTACGATGGGCTAGACTTTGTTCTAAACACATTCATGTATCAATTCATCATCTCCTTCAAAGACATTGCCAAGAAAAGTGCCAGAATTCCAAATAAATATACCTGATAGAGACCCACTGTTAAAAAACAAATACAGAGGTCCATCGAGATTCTTGGTTGCAGAATAATCAAGGAGGGAGCTGAGAACCTGAGCCACTTGATGAAAGGTGGTAGTTTGGATTATGATCTTGTGGGAAGAAAGGCAAGCTTCTGGCTCTCTGCCAGGCTGTTTTCCTACTTCCTATCTTTTCAAGAAGAGGGCATATTAATCAGATTTATTAGATGATATATGCCAGTTGAGGCATATTTATGGGTGGGCAGGTCGCTGTGCATTGAAGAGCTGTGGCACCCACATATATCTCTTCTATGTTCTTTTTCCATGTGACTGGGATGAGTGGATGGAAGGCCTGCAATCTTGGGGCATGCCTATCTCTCTCTTTTTTTTTTTTAGGCATGCCTAATGGTACTAATTGTTATTTCAGTTTCCTGTATCTTGAAACTGGCCAGGAAGTAATAAAACATCAAAGTATGAATTCTAGATTATGAAAGTAGAGGTTCTGCTTAGATATAAAGTATCAGTTATACATTTCACTCAAGCATTATCAGAGTTCTGTGCGGGGGGAGTATTAAGCCCTGGCCCAGTAATCATCATAGTGGCATTGTGAGATTCATCTGCATTTGTTCCTTGCATTTCCCTCACAAGAGCTACACAGGATGAAGGACAATGAAAGAATGGGATTTGTATATTCATAAGTGTGTGGTTGGAGTATTCCATACCCTGTTCCAGTTGAACCTTAGTGTCTTATAGAAGTCCACTGCTCCTCATGGTAAATCATTAGGTACAACTTGTAAGTGAAAAATAACAGCATGTCGTCATCTCCCTAAATATTCTTCTGGAAGCACACTGGGCAGGAAGTCTCTTCTGATGAAAGAAATTAGAGAAAAATAATGGCATTTTTACAGACAAGGGGCTGGAATAATGGACTCTACTATGGAAGCGGAGTCACAGTCACTCTGTGAAGAAGAGAAAGAGGAAGAAGGGCACTCTTACGAGCAAAGCCCAGGCCTTAGTCTATGAATTTCCCTTAGCTAGCTTGGTTTGGCACGTAGGTAAGTAGATCTAATTTAGAGCATTTCCTCCAATATGTGTATCTTCATAGACCCCAGACCTAGATGATAGTATCAGGACCCCCTTCATAAGGACCCATGCTTACATTTTAACTTAGTTTCTCTTCATTCACCACGCCTCTCTCAACCTTTCCCTACTCCTTTCTTCCTCCAAAAGACAAGGCATCCAAAAGATCTATATATTTTAGGGTAAACCACATTGAAGGAACTTGCTATTTTCAGTTATTTAAAACTGAAACCAAACATGTTAATATAAAAACACCCTGATTTCGGTCATTCCTATGTACAATCCCCAGAAAACTTCCCAGTCTAAAGCCAATTAGAAACAATTAAATATAATTCAGGTAATCAACCCAGAAAATGTTTTTGAGAAGGTGAAGACATGATGATAGTAGCATTTACCAAAGTAAGCCCAATTGGAGAATTGGTAAACTGGGCAAATTATCTACTTAATGTCTTACGTGGTAACAGATACGGGGTCATTTTTTCCTCTTTGATATGCTGGCATATCTCCATATCCATGTCCATACAAAAGACTCAGTTGTTCACATAGTGCTCTGTCCACACCAGAAAATACTACATTTCCATCTATACCACATCTACCCCACTTCTATTAAAAGATATTGTGTATGTAAGAAATGTGATTACCCTTGTGAATAGTTGGCTTTCAGAATTCAAGTCAAATATTTATTTATTTATTTATTTTTAATATTTTTATTTATTTCTAGGAGAGAGAGAGAGAGACAGCACGAGCAGGGGAGGGTCAGAGAGAGAGGGAGACACAGACTCCGAAATAGGCTCCAGGCTCTGAGCTGGCAGTCAGCACAGAGCCCGATGCGGGGCTCGAACCCACGAACCGCGAGATCATGACCTAAGAGAAAGTCGGACGCTTAACCGACTAAGCCACCCAGGCGCCCCACAAGTCAAATATTTATTGTAAAATATGTTTTTCCATTTTTCTTTATTCTCACTAATAAGGCGGTTTTCCAAAACCGATTCCTGTAGGTAGTATTATTTCCCATTCTAAAACATGTCTTATTGCCTGGAGCGAAGGAAAATGTTTTTGTGTGACCTGATTTTATTATTTTTAGTCTTATGATTATCCTTTTACTGTATCCTAACTCCCTTCATGTCACTTTAGTAAGATTGATCAGATGATAAAGAGTAATGATGAAGAGTAGGTTTCTCAAAGAAAATACCCATTTTTCTAAGTCCCTGAAAATATTATCCAAACCAAAACAGATCAACTAAATAAATAGGCAAATATTATTTAAGGATTAATTTTTCATCATTTTATTTAAGGATTAAATTAATATTATTTAAGGATCTATTCCTGGATTTTTTTGTTTGTTTGTTTTAATGTCGTTTTTTTGCTTTTGATTATTTGTGCCCAAGTTCTGGTCATCTCATGTATAAGTCCTTCTCTCACCAGTTGAAAAAAAATGTTTAAATCTAAAACCTGTTGAAAAATGCTTAAAAAAATTTAATTCCAGTATAGTTAATAGACACTGTTGTATTAGTTTCAGGTGTACAATATAGTGATTCTACAATTCTACACATTACTCAGTGCTTGTTATGATGAGTGTATTCTTAATTCCCAACACCTATTTTACCCATTCTGCACCCCACCCACCTCTGCTCTGGTAACCACCAGTGTGTTCTTGGTAATTAGGAGTCTCTTTTATGTTTTTTGGTCTCTTTTTTTTCCCATTGTTTGGTTTGTTTCTTAAATTCCTCATATGAGTAAAATCCGATAGTATTTGTCTTTCTCTGACTTATTTCACTTAGCATTATGCTCTCTAGCTCATTCCATGTCATTGCAAATGGCAAGATTCCACTCCTTTTATGGCCAAGTAATATTCTATTGTATGTACACCATATATTTTTATCCATTTATCTATTTATGGACACCTGAGCTGTTGCCATAATTTGGCTATTATAAGTAATGTTGCAACTAAACATAGGGGTGCATATAACTTTCCAAATTAATGTTTTCATATTCTTTGGGTAAATACTCAGTGGTGGAATTACTGTATCATACGATAATTCTACTTTTAATTTGTTGAAAAATACTTTTAATATAACATCTAATTTAATTGTCTTGTCATTCCAAGGAAAGTGAATATAAGTGATACCAAAGTGTCTGTCAATTGCCAGTGACTCTGATATTTCCTCATACTTGCGGTCTTTTACATCATCACAGTAAACCCTTCAGAAATGAATGGAGCAACTCTAGGTCTAGATAAGAAAAACTTGAGTTAGTTTTTCAGTCACTTCCATCTCTTCTAGATGTTTGCTTTTAGTAGGTGGGATTTCAAAAATCAATATTATAACTTCTGCTTTCATTATATGGTTTCCAGATGGCTGACTAAAATTTATTCCATCATCTTGAGGTTATTCAAATTTCCTACAAAGCAGAACTGGATGTGGGGGCAAACATGTAAGCAGCTATAATAACTTACTTAAAGCACCTGGGTGGCTCAGTCGGTTAAGTGTTTGACTCTTGATTTCAGCTCAGGTCATAGATCGCATAGTCTGTGAGATCTATGCTGGCAGCATGGAGCCTGCTTGGGATTCTCTCCCTCTTTTTCTCTCTCTTCTAGTCCCCTGTTCACGTGCTATCTCTCTCTCAAAATAAATAAACATTTAAGAGAAAAATAAAATAACTTATTTGAGGATATAGATACTTGTCTGTTTCAGACTCTATGGTAGAAGTATATTTTTAAAAATAAAACCATGGATGTTAACAAAAGGTAGACAGATATTAAGAGCCTTTGGATATGTTCTGGGGTTATTTTTGTTCTTGTTCATCAAAATTTGTATCTAGGAAAGCCACGACTCTTGTTTAAGTGTCTAAGAAGTTCTGGTTGGCATGTCTTATCTTTAGCAGTAGCAAAGAGTTACAATAGCCACAAGCACTTTGAGTTAACTTTTAGTTAAGGTAAATGATATCTTTGAAAGGATGTACATTTTAAAAGACAAGAACACACACCATTTGGAAAACAAATTGTGAAAATATTTCTCGTAATGTCTGTTTAAGCCTCTCTGATTGGAGACTCATGAGATGGAGAAGATTGTTAGATTTACCTAAACAATGTTACCTTTAATACTCAAATCATAGGTTTATATGATTAACAAAATGTAGACACTGAATTTTTGCTTTAATGAGTATAATTGGGAAAGATACTTCATATAATGCCAAAAAGAATTTGTAAAAATACTACAGTAAACAAAACTTTATTATAGCAATTGAGAAATTCCAAATGGTTCTGAAGATAGAATTCATGGTCACTCTTCTCTCAGTATCTAATGTGATAATACTTAAATGCCTTTAAGCAAATGTTTGCTTAAAGAAGAAATATATAACTGGTAAACGGCCTTTGTTTGGCCTTGAAGAGCACTCCCTCCTGAAATCACCATAATCTCCCTAGGTAACTTAGTTCATTTTTGGGTCCTAAACATGACCCCTCCCCTTGGCCAAATGCATTATTATTTCAGCTCTTTTTATTTTCCTCATCTCCCCCTCACCTACCCATACCCCATCTCCATAACACTCTGTATCTTACTTGGACTTGGTCCTTTGTCTTACCACTATGGGTTTGCAAAGTACTTTTTCCACTTATAATATCTTCTCTCTTTGCCATTAATTCATATGGTTCCTTTAAAACTTAACTCTTTTCTTTGAGAAACACAGGATTTTTTTCCCCATTCCTGGCTGTCTCATTCATGCAAGCTTTTAGCAGTTTACTAACTTGGATTTGTTGATATGTTGCCTTGAAATAAGTGCTGTCAATCTTTTTCATATGTTTATGTTGTATCTCCCAAAGGAGATTATAGACTGTTCAGGAGAATGTCTTTTAAAAATTCCATCTACCCCAAGCAAGTAGAACAATGTTTACTTTATAAAAACGTGCTGAATACAGGTTGTTGACTGATTGGCCTACTATATTTTCTTTTCCAGGGAAACCAGAACCACATGATTTATTTGAACATCTTTTACTTCTTTAGAATGATTAAAATGTGAGACTGCAACACTGTAATAATTGCCACATTGCTGGATGATTTATTTTAAATTGATACAGAATGTGTGATGGCTATAGCAGTGAGAATGGTGGTGAAGTCAAATATAAGCTATACGTATATTACTTATTTCAAAACCTCAAACAGGATTGTTGGTGGAGCTAAATGTTGTTTTCAGTCCCTTTTTAACTCTCAAATTAGCTAGAAAGCTTCACTTGAATATCAAAGCCTACTGTAAAACTCATGGTAAATTTGAAAATACATAAAGACAGATGTGATGGAAACTTTAAATTCATGCTACACTTTTATAATAAACTCCAACGACTATTTAGGAATAATCAGAGCATTAGAAAATGCATAAATATAGGAGATGCGGGTGGGAGGAGGTGGAGAAAGGTCTCCGGATAGCCTAAGATCCAAGGGTGGCTGGTGTTGGTTTGTTTTCAATCCATCTGCGGGTCGCTGATTAGATTCAGCACGCTGGCCAGCTCCCTTGTCCGCCGGGTTTATTGGCCTAAGTGAAAGGAGCAGAGGGAAGGAAGGCACCATCTGCTGCTTTGAATTAATAGATAACCGAGAAGCGGGGATGAAGACAGTAAAAGTCAACATATCGGATGTTGATGCCGCTGAGTTCCTGGGGAGTCTTTGTCTGAGAGCGGGGTCCCCACTCCTCCACGCAGATCCTCCCGCAGCCAGAAAGGAGAAAGGGCTGAGCAACTAGAACCCTTTCTATGTCTCTGGTATGCTTACCTCAGCAGAAAGTGTTCCCAGTTCTTGGAATTGAAGAATATTCATCATAGCTTTCGCGGGGTAGGCAAGGGCGGGGCTTCTACTTAAATAGTTGAGCTTCATGGTCCCTACACCAATCAACTCAAAATTTGATTCACTTTTATTTTAATGAAAGTAAATTGGTGGAATCAAAGTTTACACAGGTGGGACAAACGTGCTGCTAAGCCCCACTGCCCCCACGCCCCAGGTGTGAGAAGCCTGGGGAGAAGAGGCAACTCCCCGACTTCCTCTTAACCAGACCCTGGGATTTAGTGTCTCCGAACAGACCGCCCACTCTTCGCTAACAAGAAGTCTTCACGGGTTTGTGTATTTCTTCCTCCTCCCCTCCCCCCCCCAAGAACTTTTTGTCCGTGGGAGGGTGAGACAGGTCGAGGCCAAGATAACTGGGTATCAGTTGAGAAATTATCCACAAAGGGGAGAGTGCGAGGAGTGTGGGAAATTGTTAGAGAGGGTACTGAAGCTCTGAGACTTTCGGGCCCCTCCACGCTCTCCAGGCTCCAGCCTTCTGCAGCCACCCTTTACGCAGCGGACACGGGAGAGTTAAGCCAATAAACACGTAAGCGCCGCTCCCTCCCCAATCGGCAAGATGCCTCTTAGGCTCTTGGCTGCATCGACAGCTTGCAACACTCGGCATCTTTTCTGGAGGCGCCTCCTTCAGCGGCTGCAGATGGTATCCGGCTGCGAGCTCGGGGCTCGCAATTGACTCTCCCCGTTGCCCACCTCGGGTCCACGGACGCACCTCTCCCTTCCCCTCCTCCCCTCGCGCTCCTGGGTCTGAGCCCAGCTCCGGATCGCCGGGCAGAGGAAGCAGTCGCGGCGGCGGAGGCTGAGCAGCAGCGCCCGCTCCCTGATTTGGGGAGAAGCGCCCATCCCGGGGAGCCGACCCCCAGCTGCCTCCAGCGCCCCCCATCTTTTGCACCCCTAGCCCGGGGCTCCAAGGACCACCCCCCTCCCCAGGCGCCACCATGCTGGACCCTTCGTCCAGCGAAGAGGANGTCGGTGGTGAGCGAGAAGGAGAAGGAGGAGTTGGAGCGGCTGCAGAAGGAGGAGGAGGAGAGGAAGAAGAGGCTGCAGCTCTATGTGTTCGTGATGCGCTGCATCGCCTACCCCTTCAACGCCAAGCAGCCCACCGACATGGCTCGCCGGCAGCAGAAGGTAGGTGCGCCTGGGAGGCCCCGGGAGCTGCGCCGGGACGTCGCCAGACGGGCGGGGCGAACAATGGGAGCTGGCGGCGCAGCTGGCGAGGAGGAGCAGAAGGAAGTGACCGCGCCCTGGGGAAGGGGCTACGCGGCCCCCTCTCCGCGGCCCGGCCCAGCTCCGTGCGCGCCTAGAGCTGCCGGGGAGCGGCGAGGGGCCTGGACCCCAGCGCCTCGTGTCGCCGCCCGGGAGCGCAGGGGAGCGCGGCGGGAAGGTCCCGCTCTATGACCCAGGAGGCTCCGGGAGTGACTTGCAGCCCGCGGCGCCCAGAGAGGCCTGGCTCGTTGGCCGGGCTCGCCGCACTCTCCGCGGCTGGCGGCTGCGCTCCGCTCCGGGTCCGCCTTCCTGGGCGTGCGCTCGGCGGGCGGGGGCGCCGGTGCGGAGCGAGGAGAGCGCCTCGGAGCAGCGCTGGGCTCGCCCGGCCGGGGGAGCCGCAGGGGCAGGCGGGAGAAAGCCAGCGCGGAAGGCGAAGCTTCCAGTCCCTCCGCGAAGGGCATCCTCCTCCCCTCGCTGGGGTCAGCTGATCCCGACTAGGGTCGCCGCAGGGTCCTCGGGCACCCCCTCCCTGTAGCTGAGGTTCCACCCAGTCCTCCTTCCCCTTCCTCAGTGACCTCAGAGCCGGGGCACGCCCTCCCGTCGCTCGGCCAGGGTCAGCTTCGCCACCTTCCTCCCTTTGACCCGCTTCTCCTCTTCCCAAGGTGACTTCGCCGCCACCTTCTGGCTCCTCCAGGCCCTCCCAGCCCAGCCGCTTTGGGCTTGATAAAGTGCAGCTGCAAAAAGCTTCGCAATTACAGGCATCAAAAGCTTTTTGTGTTTGAGGCTGGGGCAAGGCTGAGGCGGCTCCGGAGTGCCTTTGATGTGAAAAAGTGCCTCTTTCTATCAGCTGTTCTCCAGCCCGAGAGAGGAGGGGGGAGGTGACTGCGGGATGAGGAGGAGTGGCGGGACCTGAAGAGGTCAGGTCCCCAGTTGGAGTGAGTGAGGGAAGAAAGTCGGCATTCCGTTGTCTCTTAAGTGAATTTGCCAGTTTCACTTGGAGATAATAGCCGGTTGAAGCCCCCACAGGGACGGTTTCTTCAAATAGTGAATTTCTTGGTTGCTGCCATTTAAGACTGAATTACATGTTGCTGTAGTAGAGTGTTAGGTTTTCCTATATTTATCCACCCTTATCTTGAGTTAGCACAGATTTCTCTGTTTGTTTTGCTTCTATATGTACACACACCAACTAGCGCTGATGGTTTATTTCAGCCATCACAAGCTTGGGTATCGATTTTATTAAAAATACAACTCCTTTCCTGGTTGGGGAATAGGAGGCAGGCTACACTCCACTCTGCCCCTCAGCAGTGGCCCCTTCTTCAGCATCTATTTCGGACTCTCCTAGACAAAAATATTCTCAGAACAATAAAGGTGTTTGGATTTCCTAGTAAGGTTGGGTATTGGGTCCACATAAAGGCCTGGTATTTCAAGCTTTAGCTTGAAATTTTTATAATTGTGTCTTGATAGCAGAGGACATGTCAACCGACCAAAGATGTCCTGTTCCTTTGGCAATGAAAACTGTTGTGATTTAAAGAGAAAAAATCTTAAAACTTTGCTTTATCAGTCAAAAGGCCCTAGAGCTCTGTCCTTGTAATAGAGGCTTAAATTCGGCACCGGAATGGGGAGAGAAATCCGTTCTCACAGTAGCCCATTTCTTCTAAGCAGAAACTCCAGCCACCTGAAAAGATCATGGGGAGGTTAAGTTTTTCTGGTCTGATTGCATGGTTTACCTGAATCCATTCAAAGATGTGGTTTTGAGGGGGCAGGTGGGTTCTGTTTTTACACACGACCTTAACATCAAAGAGACTACGAGACAGATTGATAACACTGGCATTTGGTCAAACTATTTTTAGTTATTGCAGCAAACTAGTGCTAAATGCATATTCCTGCAAAGCTGCCTCAGGGCTGTTTGGCTTTACTGGGAAGCTGAATGTCTGTCTCCTTATTACAAAAGAAAACAAGCTTTTCCATTTCTGTATCCTTAAGTTTTTAGTGTCTTTATGGGAAAGGATGTTTTGCTATTTTTCTCCAAGTAGAAAACTTGGAACTTTGTATTCTTTTAAATGGGCAATTATTGAAAGTAAATGAAATACTTGGATAAACATCGTGGTGAAATTTAAGGCCTGTTAACAAATAAGATGGACAAACTTAAATGAGTCTCAGGGAAATATAAACTGGTTGTAAACTATACACAGAAGTGGATGTTAGAAAGAGCTAGAGGAAAAATGATGCAGAAAAGGGAATAGAGTTACATGGAGGGAGCCAGAGAGAACTACCTGTGAAAAAGTTGCCAGATTGGGGAGAAGAAAAGATTGAATTGTCAAGTCATGCGGTGCACCTTAAACTTACACAATCTTATATGTCTGTTATATCCCAATAGAGGTGGAGAAGAAAAAAATCATACAGAGTGTAATATACACCTTCTAAAACCAAATAGTGTAGTCGTACATTGGCTGCAACTTTTCAAGCACCTACTATGTGCAAGGCACTTCACTTAGATCATTTTTTAAAAATAGGCTTTATTTTTTAGAAGAGTTTGAGATTTACTGAAAAATGGAGAAGATAGTACAGAGTTCCTAAATGCTCCAGCCCCAGTTTACCCCTGTTAATATCTTAAAATAGTATGTTACATCTCTTCAAGTTAAAGATCCAATATTGAAGCATAATTAACAAAAATAGGTAATTTGTTGAAATTTCCTTAGTTTTTACTTAAATTTGTTTTTTTTGTTTTTTTGTGGGTTTTTATTTGTTGTTGTTGTTGTTGTTCTTGGATCATTTAAAATTCTCCTAACTCTAACAGTGTAGGAATTACCATCTTTGTTTTTCGAAGAGAGCACTGAGACTCAGAATGTTTTATAAATTGCCTGGAGCACTATGTAGATAGGACAAAGAGTGGGAAGAGAGGCACGGAGGTATTCTGATTTCAAATCCTGTCTTTTTATAGTATGCGACACTGGCCAGAAATACTCTAGAGTGAAAAAGAGAACCCGAGCATCCTGACAACATGTCAGGTGTACTTTTTATTTTACCCAGAGTTATTTCTATTTGAGTTGAGAGAGATCTGCTCCTCTCCCTTTGGGCGCCTATCAAATAATCAACATGGACAAAATGGACATTTAGATATTAACCTTATAAAGAGTATGAAGGAGAGAGCTGAACTTTTAGCGGGTCAATCAGAACACCAGACTATTGTCAGGCTTTCTATGTGGTTTGAGCTGAAGGCCAAAAACAAAAACAAAAACAAAACCCCCAAAAAACAAAAACAAAATGAAAACAAAAAGGTATTTTAGTTTAGAAAAACAGCTGGAAAAGAGCAGAAGGAGAGAAGTAGCATTCCTGGATCATTTTGTTAATTACTTTGATTTCACTTTTCCTGGGGGAAAGATTGCCTGGTCATTCCAATCATCCCCCTAGTTAAAAGAAGGGGCTTTAAATAGACTATGTGAAATTGTATTTTATCATTTATAGGTCTACTTTTCTTGTATGACAGGCTAATAGGTAATTAATGACAAAAACAAATCTAGGTTTCAAACTATCACAATGTTTTAGCAGCTCATAAATATCTATGTGAAGAACTGTTCTGTGCTTTTTATTTTTTCTCTTTTGTCATAATGGGAAAGTGAATATCTAGTGGTTGGCATGGCAAAGCTGTACCATATGTTTCTAAATTATGTAGTAACGGTGATGAGTGGCTACCTCATGTGAACTAGTCACTTATGGATGTTACTGAGGGAATGTAAAAGCGGGCACTGTAAACAATTCTGTCTAATGTTTAGATTGACATGACCAATTTTTCAATTCGCTAGGAATTATAATGTCTGGTTTCTAAACGTCCAAAATGAATGTTGGGTGCGTATATACGTGTGTGTGTGTGTGTGTGAGAGAGAGAGAGAGAGAGAGAGAGAGAGATGAGGGATCGGGCAATCCTAAAATCCTGTTTATTTATTTATTTTTTAAATGTTTTTACTTATTTCTAGGAGAGAGAGAGAGAGACAACGTGAGCAGGGGAGGGTCAGAGAGAGAGGGAGTCACAGACTGAAACAGGCTCCAGGCTCTGAGCTGGCAGTCAGCACAGAGCCCGACGCGGGGCTCAAACCCACGAACCGCGAGATCATGACCTAAGCGAAAGTGGGATGCTTAACCGACTAAGCCACCCAGGCGCCCCACATCCTGTTTATTTTATATGAATTCCTTTTTCTTTCACGAGGACTTAATGACTAGACCAATGTGTTGTAAGTTTAAGCTACTCATTTCTATGTGATTCATCTTATATCTTGCCATGAAATTATGGCTAATGTTGAGTCACCATAACATTATGGTGTTAGCCGTACAAATTCTGTCTTTATTCATTTACTTACTTGACTTTGTTTGTCGGTCATGACTCAAGAGCCCATGCTTTTCCTAAAATTTAAGACCTAGTCCTAGTTAACTATAGATGTGCATGAGTATGTGTAGATACTTCAAATCCATAATAGTGGTTCATCCATTCAGGTATGTTTTGGGGCATTTGGGTTAAATTCTTAAGAATTCTTAAGAGTTGCTTTGTCAGTGCAACATATGATTTGGATTCTAAAAAATAAATGCTCTAGCCTTTTGAGAAAATGAAATGACTACTAAACCAGCATTCCTTCAAAAAGAATCATTTCTCTCTTCATCAGGAAAAGAATTGAAATCTTTATATATGCTTTCTGGCATTTTCCTCCCAATCTCCTTGGTGCAATGGGCAAGAACTGTTTTGCACTGGTACTAGCAGAGAAATTCTGAAGACGCAGAATACAAAAATAAAAAAAAAAAAAGAAGGCTCTTGCTTTATTACATTCTTGGAATAGCCTTGTGCTTCCCTAAAACTGGACTGAAGAAAAAAGGAAATTAATCCTTCATTCTTGAAGAATTCTACTTTGTAATAGTAGTGGTGAAAGTGGTGAAAGTCAAATGATTCATAGTTCCCCTATGAAAGCAAACCTAATATATAGTCATAGGCGATTGCATTAAAATATAATCAGTGTTTCTGATTTGGGGCCAGATGTCTACACAGCTTAAACTGGAATGAGTAAGAGGGTTCTACTAACTTAGAACTAAGTTCTAAATAGGTGACTAGTAACTCCTTTACCAAGCACTCTCCCACGCTTGGTTACCAGAAGATACCTGTGAGATGTGTACGTGACTTGGGGAGCTTCTGTTCTAGTCTGGAAGATACATTCTCTACATGTCGAGTAAGTTGAGAATAAGAGTGTGTTTAATTGTAAGATGCAGATTGCAAATACTCAAGTATAAGGGAAGAGAATGTGCATGTGTGCACAAGGGATTGGTTATGAGAGTAGGGGAAATCTTCATGGAGGAAATAGATTAGGGTTAGGTCTTCAAGAATGTGTGTGATTTGTATAAGCGTTAAGGAAAGACCGGTATCCCAGTCTGGAGAAGAGCATGAGGTGGCAAGGATGTGGAAAGGAGGCATTGTTTGTGGGACACAGCTAGTCCCGGTGTTTTGGTTGCAAGTTACAAAAACCAAACTCAAGTGGCTAAATCAAAAGGAACACAATGGGAAGGGACAGGACACAGTGTTCAAGCTCAGTCTGTACCACTAATCAACCTCTGATTGTAGGCAAGTCAACTTCTGTCTCTGGGTAATTTCTTCATCTTTCCCATAAAGAGGTGAATGGGGAAGCCTCAGGCTGTGTGTCCTTTCTGTATAGTCCTTTCTGAGCAATGTGGTTTGTCATGATCAAGACTTAGAATTGCCTTCAGACTTCTCTTTGCTCTGTTTTTGCATTGCATGGTAAGGCAGTATCTTCGAAGGGTCTGAAATGAAAATGAAATTAGAGTTCACTTTGTCCAACTAAATTTTCAGATGAGGAGGTGAGATCTTAAAAGGTTGTAAGCCTACGGGGTGCCTGGGTGGCTCAGTAGGCTGAGTGTCAGACGCTTGATTTCGGCTTGGGTCATGATCTTCTGGTCATGGGATTGAACCCACGATGGGCTCCCTGCTGAGTATGGAGACTCCTTGGGATTCTCTTGCCCCCTCTCCTCTCCCCCATTCTCTCTCTCACTCTTTCAAAAATTAATATGTAAATTTAAGGGGAAAAAAAGGGTTATAAGACTCCAAACTAATGAGAGCGTATGAACTGTGACCTGTGGGCTAAGAGTGACCCACAGGTATTTTTTTTTACAATGCCTTTTTCAATTTTTTGAATTAGTTATCCACATATAAAACCATGAGCTTATTTCACCAAAAAATGTGTATTTCTGGCTTCTCTTAAACCGGAAGGATGAGGCTGGGTTTGAGTTTTTATGAGTTTGCAAAAAGCAATAGAAATGAGACTACCAAGCCATCACTTCAATAATGAAATGTTGATCATTTTTAACCAAAATTCTGCTCATTCTAAGGTGGATACCATGTACATCTGGACCGTAAGACACTAGCTCTTTGGTTCTTGCCACCACCATATCTTTTTGCTGTTGTTGCTTAGATATTGATGGCCTGACCCTGACCCTGGAACACATCCAAGAAAACGATTTGGAATTTGGAGCTCTCTGTTCCCTGTCTCTGGCAACAGTTTCCTTGTTAGGATCAGATTTATAGTTTCTGCAGAATTGGGAGAGCCGATGATCAGAATTACTTTGCTATTTTTTCGTTTATCCATCCAAGCACGTGATAGAATTCACTGTTCTTAGCAGGTAAAGAAAGAGGGATGAAGTCAGCCTGTGTTTTGAAGTTTGGTCATTGCACTTAACATATGATGGACACTGAAGAACAGTAGTTAAACATGTAGATTCAGAAACTTGAGTGCCTGGATTTGTTCCCTGGCTGTACTCCAAAACTGCCTCTGTGATTTTGGGCAACTTATTTAACCTCTGTGTGACTCAGTTTACTCCAAGAATCAGAGTACCTTTATCACTGGGTTCTTAGGAAAATGAAGTGAGATAATATACTAAAGCTTTTAGAAGAATGTCTGGCATGTGGTAAGTGCTACATAAGTGTTCTTGTTATTTCAAGGTGATGTGTGCAGGATTGGGTTATTTTTATCTGTAAAAGGACTGAGAAAGTTAATATGTGTCAAGTGCTGACCATAGCAAGCCTTATATTCACTACTGCTATTATTGTGATCGTTATCATTACTGACCTGATTAAGTAGACCTAGAGGGCAGTTGTTCTCACTGTGGCATTGTTTTACAGAATAGATGGGGTTGAGGGTCCAATATATCCCTATTTCCTTTTAACTGAAACATTTCACTAACTCTGCAGGTCACACCAGTCTCCAATTCAAATCCCTGGTTAGTATTGTGATGTGGTGGCTCGATGACCTTGGGAACACTGTCTAATCTCTTTTAAGTCTTAGTTTCCTCATCTGGAAAGTGGGGGAATAATGTCAAGGATTACAAGAAAAAAGCACATTAGTTGCTTAACACTTCATGAATGTGGAGTAAATATTGAGCAAATGCTATCAGTAACAAAAATAGCAGTATTCCTGCATTTTTGTCCACCAGATGCCCCGTACCGTTTTGTACTACAGTGCCTTTGCTCATGCTGTTCCTTATTTTAGAACCTCTTTCTCACCTTTCTTTACCTGATTTGTTTTTCTTTGTCTTTTAATTAACCCAGGTGTTACCTCTTCCAGGAAACCTTACCCAAATCTAAGTGCTTTCTCAACTCCCTAGTCTATTTCTACTTTACTTCCCATACATTACCTTTAAATTATGTGTGTATGCCTCTGTCCCACTAGACTGTAAGAAGCCCAAAGACAGGGACCACATTTACTGCCCTTTGATTACCCATTTCCCAAAACCGTACTTGGCACAAAGTAGGGACTTGTGAACATTACACTTGAAATTCCACGCTTGAAATCCCTAGGGAGCTTCTCAGGAGACTAAGTGAAACAGCCTTAAACACATTCGGCTTCTATCATAGGTACACAGCTTGTTTACTTTTATAAAAGCTTCTCGGTGGAAAACATGAAGAGTTGACCAATTAACAAATGGTTTCAAAATAATTTATGTAGCAGAAATGTACCATCGATTACTTCCCAGCTTAGCTTGTTTATACCAACAGTGAACACACCTGGAGATATTCTAGAGAAGTAGCTTCTTTTAAAGACTATAAGCAATTATCAGTTTCTTGATATGGCTGCATCCCTGCCCAATTGAATCACCGTAGGGCATGTTTTAAGATGCCAAACATTAAGTCAAAAAGAACCAAAGTTAAGAACTGAATCTCCATATTGGGTATATGTTCTTTAGTAAGTTTCATTTGATTCACTTCTTTCTGAAGGAAAAAAAAAAGGGTAGTCAACAGCTTTTTAGTGAAAGTTAGGCTAATTAAAATATTATCAGTCTGAATGTTGGCAAGGTTTTCGAAAAGAATCTCCAAGTTCTACAGGTTTAGACACAATACACTTTGGGGCACCTGGGTGGCTCAGTTGGTTGACTCCACATCTTCATTTGGGCTGGGGTCATGATTTCACCATTGATGGGATCTGCCATGGCGCTGTGCTTATGGCCTGGAGCCTGCTTGGGATTTTCTCTTTCCCTCTTTCTCTCTGCCGTTCCCTGCTTGTGCATGCTCACCCTCTCTTTCAAAATAAATAAACACTAAAAAAATTAACAAATAGGATTTTGTCTGTTTTTATTATGGGATTTTGGGACTGTTTTCTCTCTTATTGTAAGATGTCTAAAGTCCTTTTTTTTTTTTAAGTTTTTAGTGTTTGTTTATTTTTGAGAGACAGAGATAGAGCACGAGTGCGAGAGGGGCAGAGGGAGACGGAGACACAGAATCCCAAATGGGCTCCAGGCTCTGAGTTGTCAGCACAGATCCTGACCCGGGGCTTGAACTCAAAAACCGTGAGATCATCACCTGGGCCAAAGTCTGACACTTAACCGACTGAGCCACCCAGGCGCCCCTAAAGTCCTTTCTGAGTATAGTTAGGATATACATAAATAGTAACTATCCCACGAGTGCTTTTGTATATTGGATGTGGTTAATAAGAATGGCATGGGTGTGAAGTATCTCTAAAAACGTAAAACTGGTTAGATATCAATTTTTATGATGCCTTTCACTAGTCAAGCGGAAACTCAACTTTGCTAACCCATTCTTTTCATTTTAACAAGGGAAACAACGAGAGTTTTGAAAAATAAATTGAAGTATCAAGCCCCCAAATGTTCCCAACTTGTGAGTACTTTTCTAAAATCGAGAGGAATGGAGTAACTTGATAACATCTATATATGTGGCCTCTCAGCAGCCTATGGGAGGAAAAGATCAACCGGTTATGTGGTGTTTCTCAGGATTACTTCCGTGCAGTAGGAAAGTCATGAGATACTTAGAGATGAACTTTAAAAAAAAAATCCCTAAGTGTTCCAGGAGCACAGGCTAAGTTACATACCCTCCAAGGGATATATTGCTTTCAAAAAGACAATGGGGTTTTGGCAAACACGCAGAGTGGTACAGGGCATCTATTGTACCACTTAAGACAGCGAAGAAAAAACATAGAAAGTTTTTGCAAATAATTGTGCCTTCTGCTGCCCATGCAGAAAAACAGCCTTTTGGTGTGGATGGTAGGCATTGAATTGTTTAAACAAATGAGTTAAAATATATCTCGAACATCGACTTTGGTGATTTTTTTCTGACAAGTGCAGCAACTGTTGTCTATAAGGCAGTGTGTCATAACATACTGTGTTCAAAACATTTCTTGAGGGCTCTTCCATATTCAATTTTTGTTTGTTACACATCATCAAACAACATTGTTTTGAGCCACTTCTACATACAAGAAACTCACTAAATCCTGGAGGCAAAATATGCAAAGACGTTTTAAGCAGCCTTCCTGATCTTTAAGAACCTACCAATTTGGTTGAGAAGTTGAGATGCACCAAGATAGAACGTAACTTCTAGCATAAGGCAGGAGGTAGTGAGTATCTCAGCCTTAACTATTGGTGTTTCTTAGGTCTCCATTCTTGGCCCTTGTTATGGGTTGATTGTATCCCTCCCCCAACCCCCAGCCTCCATTCATGTCGAAGTCCTAATCTTCGGTACCTCAGAATGTGACCTATTTAGAAATAAGGTCTTTGCAGATGTTATTAGTTAAGGTAAAGTCCTTTGAGAGGACCCTAATCCATTATGACTAGTGTCCTTATTAAAAGGGGGAAGTTTCAACATAGAGACACACACAGGGAGAACACTATGTGAAGAGGAAGGCAGAGATTCAAGTAATGCTTCTTCAAGTAAGGAACAGCAGAGATTCCCAGAAGCTAGGGGAGAGGCATGGAATATGTTCTTAGAGCCTAGAAGAAGCCACCTCTGCAGACACCTTGATCTTGAATTTCTAGCCTCCAGAGCCGGGAGACAATAAATTTAGGTTTAAGCCACCTAGTTGGTGGTACTGTGTATGGCACCCATACTGAACTAATCCAGCCCCCTTCTCTATATCATTTCTCTGGGCCACTTTACCGCTAAGGACGGTTTTAGCTACTGACATCCCTATACATCCCATGCTCAGATCTTTGGCTCTAGCGTGAGTCTCTCACCAGGTTTCCAAACCCCTACATCAGGGCTGCCAATGGTGTGGTTTCATGGATGGCACAGGTCTACAGACTGCACTTGGAAGAACACTGACCTTCATGACATCTCCTATGGGATGTCTTGAGCCCACCAAACAATAGGATTTCTCACCAAGTCTCTTTCTCCTCTATTTCCTGATTCAGTGAATCTCCTAGTGGTGCTACTTTATAACTAAGCAGTTTAAGACTGTAGTGCACAACTCAGCTTCACATCTTTACTGTTCATCCTTGCCACCAAAGGCCTCACACATCTGTTGATGTTCCTCCTGAGCAAGTTTTCATCTTCTTCTCTTCATCTTCATTACCAGTGGCTTGCTTTGGGTCCCCATGATTGCTTGCATGGGCTTTTGCAACAATAGCTTTCTAACTATTCTCTCTGCCTCCTTTCCTGCCCACATTCCTCCAGATACCTGGGTGACCTTTCTGCAGCACAAACCCAGTCAGGACTCTTCTCTGCTCAGACTTCCTGGGTGGCTTTCTGTTTCTTGGACAGGATATGCTATAAACCCCTCTGCATGGCCCAAATGGATTCCCTCTCCCTAGCCAGGCTCTACTCCTGTATTTCTGCACACCCCCTCAGCCTCAGCCTATTAAACCACTTGGCCTCCCTATACTGTTCCACGTTCTTTTGTGCTTCCGTGTCTTTACACATGCAGTTCCTCCTGCTTGAAAAGCCCTCCCCACCTTGCCTTCTATCACTCTCTAGGTGGATGATGGTAGGTAGTCGTTAAAAAGAACAGGAATGAATAATGACTGTTTATGGGACGTTTCTCCTGTGTAGTCACTGCTGCATAAATTTGTAAGCCTTATCTCATTTAATCTTTACCGTCGCTCTGTAAGGTCTGTATTAATCCTCTCAACCCTACCAAGAATACCAAGAAAACCAAGAGGCAAAGCAGTTAGGAAACTCATCTCAGGTCACTCATATAGTTTAGAGAGGGGTTGGGACCCAGGTGGTCCGACTCTGGTCTGTCCTCTTAGCCATACGCTCTATCAACTCTGCTGAAGCATTTAGCACACCTTACTTCAATGTAGAGCTGTTCTTTTTCTTGGGACTCTACAGAGATGATTTCCTTAGTACCCTCTGGTATCTGATCAATAGTGTGTATATCTGTAGGTACTCAATAGATTGATGATGCAGAACTCATGATTATTGACTTCATGATTATTTAGAGAAGAGTAATAAATGTTCCTTACCATTTATAGCATGTTCATTGAGATGATCTAATTTTTTTCTTTAAAACAACCTTTTTTGAGCAGTGGGGTATGTCTCCTCCGTCCCTGTTTCGTAGCAGGCAAAGTGGTCCCACTGGCTGGGCAAAACTATAGAGCACCAGCCTTGAGGGCTCACTGCTATGCTGTCAGTCCTCAGTTCACACGAAGATGGCTGAGGCCATTGCAGACTTTTGAAGGCCTACCCACCTCACAGTAAACTTATTAAAATGTACCTCACATCCATTTATTTTTGGATTATTAATAAAACTGGGAGGATTTTTTCAATCTTGCTTTTAAAACTATTTGTATAACTTGGTCATCCTTTTTATGGCTGAGTAACATTCCATTGTGTATATATGCCACATTTTCTTTATCCATTCATTTATGAATAGACCTTTAGATTGCTTTCATATCTTGACTATTATAAATAATGCCGCCATGATGAGCATAGGGTGCATATATCTTTTCAAATTAGTGTTTTCAGATACTCAGTAATGGAATTGCTGGATTGTATGGTATTTCTATATTTGCTTTTTTGAGGAACCTCCATTCTGTATTCCACAATAGTTGCCTCATAACAATTCTCTCTCCTCTACATCCTTGAGAATCTTTTTTATTTCTTGTCTTTCTGATACTGGTCATTCCGACTGGTGTGAAGCGATATCTCATTTGTGGTTTTGATTTGCATTTGCCTGATGATGAGTGATGTTGAGCATCTTCCTGTGTGTCTGTTGGCCATCTGTGTGTCTTCTTAGGAAAAAATGTCAATTCAGGTCCTTTGCCCATTCTTTAATTAGACTCTTTGGTCTTTGGTTTTCAGTTGCGTAAGTTCTTTATATATTTTAGATATTAACCTTTTATCAGAAAGGTCATTTGCAAATATCTTCTACCATTCAGTCAGTTGCCTTTACATTTTGTTAATGGTTTCCTTTGCTGTGCATGGGGGTGATTTTATCTTGTAGGCAGTGAGGAGCGCTGAAGAATTCTGAGCACAACTGAGACATAACCACTGTAATATTTTAAGAAGATGAATCTAAGCAAAGTGTGTGGAAAGCATGGAGAGAGGAGAAAGGAAGAGTGTAAATGTCTTCACCTTGTGAGAAAAGGTCTCCAATTAGGCTTGAACATTTTATGCAGCACACATCATTTTTAGAGTGTTGTGGGGAAGTTTGTAGCAAATCTCAGAAAATTAATGCCTATATGTAGAAGTGTCTTGATCACTAGTTCAAAAGCATTTTGCTAGAACAGTGGTTGATGACTGCCTTCATTTGATCAGAGTAATTGTTATGTTTTTGTCATAAATGTGTGGGGTATGAGTGTTCATTTCTGTTCTTACAAATCTTAATATGCAAAACAAATTACCTGCCCTTTGTATTTAATTTCAGTGACCAATATTCTAGTACCAAAACACTTCTGCCTAACACTATGAAAAACATAATGACTTTTGGACAAAGATCATAGTAAACCTAGTGTGATTTCAGAAAATGTACCCATGATTCCATTTCAGGTTCCAGCTGACCTTGAGGATTCATATGGAGCTTAATCTGGCCCCAAGAGGCCATGAGCCCCACAGTAAGCTGACTCACATCTAGCCCACAGAAGGACAGAGGAGGGGGCCTGGCTTGTGGCGTTTCTGAGAAGCAAAAATTTTGTAAGAGTGCCCAAACAGACTAGAAGAGAATCAGATTTGTCCCTACCACCGTATGATTCCATCCTAAATCCCCCTTTGCATAGACACCCAGGAGGCTAGGAACATTCATACTCTCTGTCCTTCCGTAATCCTCCTCAGGAAGATTGTGATCTTAGTGGTAGTGTTTAAGAAAAGTTATTGGACTACATTTATTAGTGATCAGAGTCTCTCACTTTGAAAGGGAAGTATATGGTTTTCAGTAGTCTCTCTTCTTGCACATTCTTGAGTAATAACACCTTTTATCTGTTAATAGAGATGATATGATTTGGATGTGGACATAGGGGTAGAGAAAGGTTCCATACTATGGTCTAGTCTTCCAAAATTCTAATAATAAAGAGGGAATTTGATTTTCTTTTGACATTGTTATCTGTGTGTATAGTTTTCCTGAGAAGACAGGTGACTTTGGTCTAAGATAAGATTCCTGTATTCCTGGGTCATTAGGTTATTATAACATCTCAAAGGCTTCAACACATCACATTCATTGCCAGAAGGTCACAGCCAGTGTCGCAGAGAAGGCTTCATTGCATCTGAGGAATAGACAGAATCTGAACATGGGGAAGCAGAATAATACTTTAGGGACAACATGAGCAAAGTCACACAAGCCACACAAAGCCAGAACAAAGAGCACTCACAAGGTGTAAGATTGGAAAGGCAGGTTGGGACCAGGTGGTGGTAAATATTAAATACTATTGAACTTTGTCCATTGTCCTTTATTCAGGAGCCTCTGAAAATAATTTGTACTCCTAGTAGCTCCAATGGAAATAGCCCTGAACTGAGGCATGGGACCAGTCAAATATAATGCAGACATCTGGATGATTGCCAGATGGGGAGTGATTGGCATTGACCTTGTCTCAAAGTGACGTGTTATCTTATGAGGCATTTTGAGGCTTCAGAATTTCCGAAGAATATTGTCAGCACCAGCAGAATGTCTTATTTGCAAAGGACATGATTTTCTATAGCTTTTTTTCCATGACCAAGTTAGAAACAACTTCCTATGAGCTTTGGCAACAGCTCGACATCCTTTGCCACCCTTCCTGTTTCCCTGGAGAGGGAGAAAAGAAAAAGCTTTCTTTCTACTGTCTATTTTTCACAGGTAGCCTATATATTGCTGTGTATTATGATCCAGCATTATAGACCTTCAAAGTGAACACACATAGGTTAAGGTTTGTAGTTGTTGTAATTAATCAGAAGCACATTCCCCACCCACCCTACCTCCCCAGAGCACCAGTTCGAAAAAATTGTGGATCTGCTGTTTAGTTCAATGTGCTTTTCATATTTGCCCTCTAATTTCTAGTGCTGAGAGCTCAAAGCTATCTTTTAGTCAGTATTCAATTAGGATTTGAGTTGGAAGGCTGTGTTCAGCTCTTACAGAAGAGCATAAGGTAGTCATTTGCTCTCCCCACTTTTCACTAAAGAAATACAGGTTTACTGCAGCATGAATGAAATATGCCAAATTAAGTGTATGTTACTTTCTTATGAGCTGACAATAAATGACATTGTTGGAAATTCAACATTATACATACTGTGTACACCAAAATTTTGGGACATTTATGATCAACAACATTTCTTCTCCACTCAGAACTCTGTATTTCTGTTGGGTACTCATCCAAACGCTTTCATATAAGTCTTTCTCTAATCACTATCCTTTGTCATACTCTTTTGTTTCTACACAATCTATTATTCAATAGTATTTTTTATCATTGAGCTACATTCTCAGAACAAAAATAATTACTCCTAGAATTAAAAGAAAGCCTAAGATTTTCTAGAAATAAAATAGCAACCCAGATATTTAGAGAATGCGGTATATTTTTAAAATTTTATTGACAACGAATTTATTTGCCTACATGAAATGCTTTTGGGATCTTTGGGCATAAATGAGACATTTATGTTAAGTTGGCTGAAAAATTTCACTTGTTGCATGACCCCAAACTCATATAAGCAACACGTATTACTAAGGTGACGTGGGTAATCAGTAGAATTACCCTGTGAATTTAATCAGTATGACCAGCCAATTGAGATGATTCAAATGAAACTATCCACTGTACATTATAAATATTAAAAACTCTATATGGTCTATGTAGTGGGCACTTGGTTATGTACCTGTTATTCACACCCCAATTCTAAACAGAATTTTTTTCAGATAATTTTCCCCCAGTCCCTAGCTTCAGAAACAGATGCAGATTAGTGTAAGCCCATCAAAAAATTACATTGTACTGGAAATACCATTGGCTTCTGGTTGATCATGTGACCTAAATTGGCCCAATCAGACTGAAGGGAAGGATTTGTATTTTATGTTTGGAGAAAAATTTTACTCCTCCTCTCTTGATGGACCACAAGCATGGCTGTCATGGCTACTGGTAACCATCTTAGAACCATGAGAAGCCCCATTTTAGGCTGAAGCCAGGACTAAAAATAATAGTTGAGATATGGAAATAACTTGAGTTTGTGATGACACTGTTGGACCACAACATTCAGCCAAACCTGGAGCTCACCTTTCCTATCGATTTCTAATACTATAGTAGATTCCTTCCTTGTTTAAGTCATTTTGAATTGGAATTTTCTTTTGGCCCAAACTGGTCTACTTTATGCTGTATTTCTCTTCAAAACAGGGATTCTGGGGGGTGCCTGCATAGCTCAGTCCCTTGAGCTCCTGACTTCAGCTCAGGTCATGATTTCATGGTTTGAGTTCGAGCCCCACTTTGGGCTCTGTGCTAACTGTGCAGAGCCTGCCTGCTTGGGATTCTCTCCCCTCCCCTCTCTGTCCCACCCCTGCTNGGCATTAATGATCAAGGCTGAAGTCTTTGATTTATTTAGCCTATTTAGATTCAGACAGAGTAGAAATAGAAATCTATTTACCATGTAAGAAGCCAAAGAATAATTTTTTCCTTCTAACTCTGCATAATTTGGCCAAAAAAGTTTGTTGATTTGTAAACATCCTGTCTTAGCACAAAGTCAGATTTTATTATATATATATTATAAATATTATATAAATATTAAAATATTACATTAAAAATGAAGTAAGTTAATTGAAATATTTCTTCTTAGTCTCACTTCAACTGAGTATTTTACATATTTTTCTATAAATAAGAATAAAACATTCAGAAAAACCAAATAATATGAAAATATATGAAGTAAAATTTAAAGTAATCCCCTAACCCCACCACCCAAAGACATACAGTTTACATATAAAATATAATATCTACCTGGATGTATACTTTTACATAAAAGTAATAATTCTGTAATATTGTTTTGTAGCCTGCTTTTTTGCACAGCAGTATATATATAGAGAGCGGAAGTCT
>NW_027529442.1:3454968-3455202 GCF_008692635.1 Crocuta crocuta | reverse complement strand
CTACTGTATGCATTCTACAGTGAACATCTTTGTGTACATATATTTCTATAATTTCTCCAAATTTCTACATTCTCCAAATTTATATGTGCTTAATATAAAAAGCATGTTCATTTAAAATTTTGTTACCAGTTTCCAAAGCATTGGTAAATATTTACATTCCCACTAATGAGACATGAGCACATCTATTTTTTCATGTTAAAACCAGACAAACTGGACATCTTTCCTCTCCACCAT
>NW_027529442.1:3329172-3454870 GCF_008692635.1 Crocuta crocuta | reverse complement strand
CTGCTGGGTAATTTTTTAAATTCTATATTTATATTTCCTTTTGACATGGTTATTACCTCTTTATATTTCTTCTTTATATATTCCCTGCTGCATCCATTTTTCTATCTTTTTTTAAAATATTTTTTTATTTATTTCTAGGAGAGAGAGAGAGAGTGTGAGCAGGGGAGGGTCAGAGAGAGAGGGGGTTACAGACTCTGAAATAGGCTTCAGGCTCTGAGCTGGCAGTCAGCACAGAGCCCGACGTGGGGCTCGAACCCACGAACCACAAGCTCATGACCCAAGCGAAAGTCGGACGCTTAACCGACTAAGCCACCCAGGCGCCCCGTCTATCTTTTGTTTTTAAGAGCTTTCTATTTTAGTCGTCTTAATACTTTGTCATATGTATGAAATTTGTTTTGTCCTCTGTTGTTGGATCTTTTTAATTTTTTTTACATTGTTGGCCTATTTCTGTTTAGCTGTACAGACCTTTTTTAATGTAATAAGATCTAACCACATTCTTTCTTTATGGCTTCTGGGTTTCATGTAATGAAATACCTTTTCCACCCAAAGATTATGAAACTGTTCATACATATTTTCTTCTGCTACTTTACGGCTTCATTTTGTGTCTTTACTTTTTTGACTCCTGTGAAATTTATTATGGTGTAATGATGAACTATATGAAACCAACTTACTTTTCAAACAACTGGCCAGTTGTCTCACTATCATGGATTAAATAACCTGTTTGCTCTCCAGTTATGTTAAATGGCTCCTTATCAAATACACAACATTCTTATTAATATGTAAGTTTGTGTGTGTGTGTTTGTTTAGTTCCTGGTAGAAAGCCATTAATCTAACTTTCCCTTTCTACACTGTAACCACTATGATTTCATTACTGTAGTTTTATGATGGATTTTAGGATACATCAATGTAAAAAAAAATTTTTTTTATTACACTTCTTCACAATATCTCTGACTCTTCTTGAAATTTTTATTCTTTGGGAAAATATTTTCTAATGATTCTGTCAGTTTGAAACTAAAAGATCATTTGGATTTTGATTGAAATTCCATTGCATCTTTAGACTAATGTAGAGAAAGCTTTATGATACTGAGTAATTCTGGCTAAGAACTGAGAATATCTTGGCACTACTTTAAATATTTTTGATGTGTCTCAGTTTGTTTTTATAATTTTAAACATATATGTCCTTAATATTTACTGTTAAATTTAGTCCTAAGTAATAAATTAGGAAACCAAATTAACCAAAACAACATTCCTTCAGCAAACCATAGGTGCTCAGGACTAAGGGTTTACTCTCTAACATACCTGAGTATTGCTGCCCCACTCTGATCAACTTCTCATCCAGAGTTAATTGTGTTTCCCAACCCTGTTTAACCTAGTTTCTGTAGTTACTGTAATTTCTTAGTTCAATTAAATATTGTATAATAACAGATATGATTGTGAAAACAAGGGATAGTCTTTGTTTATATTAACCAAATTCATTGCCTTGGGAAAATTCAATGACGTTTAAATGTTGGGCAAAGCTACAGTAGCATTTTGGTTACTGGAAAAGTCATAAAACTCAAAAGGATTTTGGTCACATTGCTTTGTAAGTTTTTAAATCTTTATTTTTTTAACTCCTTTTTAAAGAAATAAAAACTGGATATCATAGACTACATACTAGCTGTTAATGAGGATGTGGAACTTCAATGAGGTAACCTGTACCTCAAAGGCAAGGTTGTGACCCTACACGAAAAAGCAGCAAACAAGTAATTATGAACTTTAAGTAAAATTAGGTGTTTGTTGACTTACATGTTATGACTCTCTACAACTATCTTTTTAAAATTACTTCAGCAAATACTATCCTGCTTGCATTGGATAAGATTTTGTCTTCTTATATATGCAGTATTTCATCTTTGGGGAGCATGCACAAAGAATATTATATATATATTATATTCATTACTTGTCATTTTAAATCGTTTTAAGCCATTTTTGGTGTTTTTTTGAGAATGAATTATCAAATTAAAATTATAATTGTGCTTTTTTTGCCTCATATGTTTTATCTTTTCTCCTAATTTTATTTGTTAAAGTTTACTTCTCTGTTACTACTATACACAGCAAGATAACACAATGCTTATACTTTCAGGTACATAAACTTTGAAAAATTTTAAATCAGGACAACTAATTTTATTACAGTTTTCTTTGAAAATAATTGGAACTTAACACCTAGTGAAATTAAGTATGTCCTGAGAGAGGAGTCCAATTTCCATGCTGAGATCTGTTTATTTATTTATTAAAAAAAATTTTTTTTAANCTCAAGTCAGGTGCTTAACCAACTGAGCCACTCAGGAGCCCCAATCTATGTTTATTTTGAAGAAGGTTCATTCTAAATAGCTTGGTTTAGATTAAAAGGTTTAAAATGGATTGAATAAATATTTTCATTTTTGAGTCTTTGAAATAAAAATGTATAAAATACTAAGAAGCAGTCAACTTTCAAAAAATCAAGAAATTAGTACTCTATGTCCATTTTCATTTCACTGTTATTTGGCTTTTTAATTAATTTGTCATCCACAAAGGGGAAATGTTTTCAGGCTCAGAGTAGGAGCTCTTATAGGAAGAACATAGGGAAAACAGAACACCATTTTAGTTAAGACAGGGCAATCCCAGCCAACCAAAAGATACAATGTAGTCGTTTGCAAGCTAGACTTCCTAACCCGGTGGTATTTCTCACCCACATAATAAAACCCCTAAGATAGCCAATAATACTCTTCTTATTCTTAATATTCCTTGACAGTTGGGAACATCCAATCCTATAGGCATTGTCCAGATGTCATTAATGAGTCCTCCCTCAGCCATGTGTAATTTGAAGCTTAAAGTTATACTCTTTATATTAGTAACTCTGGAGTAAAATTCACTGCACCAAAAAAGATGAATGTGCCTGCCACCAGGTACATTGATTGCTTGCTATGACCTTCACAGGGTGAAACTATATGAAAGGCATGCACAGAGCGAAACTTACTGTTTTAACAGGAATATTGATAATGTTATTCTATCCATTCCAACCACAAGGATCCTATTTGTCAATTTGCATAATTTAATAAGCATGGAATTGTAGGTTGAAATTGTTGAAGAGCGAGTCACTTAAAAACTTTATGAGCTGAGATTTCGGTATTTTAGTTCACTTCAAAAAGCCTCTTTGAAAAAAATAAATGGCCTTGAATCTACTGAAATGCATGCCAATGGGAGCATCCACAAGTTGAGGATAAAATGACATCAAGAAGAAAGAATTCAATCTTTCTTTTTACTTATTTTGTCCTATATATTTTAGATGATTTCTCACAACATACCACTGTATTCTTGACTATACGCCATAAATACAGAAAACAGCGTGATTGAGTTTGATGGAATCCATTTTGACTTGACTTGGTAGAATTGTATTTTACTTTCTGGAGGTTTCTTTTTTTTTTTTCAGCCTACAGAAGGAGGTAATAAAAGTGGCAGTGATCAGAGTAATGTTTCCCCCTGTTTGTTCTGCCGTTATTTAGGAATTCAGTTCATTCCCTTTGTGCAAAATTAATATGTCAAGTGCAAGATAAAGCATTTGAACCACTGCTTAGGTAGGCTTCCTAGGGCTTGTAGTGCATTTACATATCACTGGAGAATTGGGAAAAAGATGCCAGAAGATATTATCAGTCTGGTATCTTTTAAACATTATTTTAAATAAAAGAATAATTGAATATTGAAAACATCAGTAATAGAGCTCTGATCTGTGTTATTTTAAGTTTGTAGTTATTTACTCATTTACTCAATGCTATGTAGGCATAGGGATCAGTAACTAACATAAGAAATACTGAGTGGAAAAATGTCAGAAAAAAGATGGTCCATGGTTTAGAAAGGTCTCAGAAGGAGGTAGTTTCTAACCTGACTCCTGAAATATTACTGATATTTCAAAAAGTAGGAAATTATGAATCAGCTGAAGCGAAGTTATGAAGGTAGAAAAGTACAGGGCCTTTTTAAAGAATTGTGGTGATACAGTTTGCGTCGACTAAAGGACGTGCTTCTGGAAGTTCAAAGTGAAAGGGGACTAGCTGGGGCCAGATCATACAAACCTCCAAAATCAGGTCAGTGGGTTTGGGATTACCTTATATGTAAGAAGGGACAGAGTTAGTAAAGATTTTTAAAAGGGATAAAATTATGCCTTTAAGAGTTTTTTTTGGGGGGGGATGAGTTCCTGAGGTGTGGGTGAGGAAAGATTAGAGAAAGGGTATCAGACTAAAAAGAAAATGTTAACAGTCTCATGATGGAGCCAAGTCACCCATTATGAATTGAACTTGACTCCTGGCACAGGAAAAAAAAAAAAAAAGGATGGATGTAAAAGTCATCTCAAAGACAGTGCTGATGGGATTTTGCAACTGGATGTGCCTGGGCAGGAACATTTTGTCATGTCAAAAAGCAAAGGAGCTATCGATAAAGCTATTGAAGGCTACTACATCATTTCAAAGGGACCCAGGAACCTAGTAAAAAAGGCTCTTGTTGGCCAAAAATGGGCAAAGTAAGCATTAGTAAGGATAATAACTGAAATGGTTTGAAACTCCTCAGTTTTCAAAAGCGTAAGTTTGTAATAATACTAAAACACTCATTGGTAGCTCTTGGAGGATGTAAGAAAACCAATACATCTTGAAAACTGATAAATAAAGGGAGATGTAAGCATTTTCCTTGTAACTGTACTTTAGGTCAATCAGATAAGGGGGAGTTTTTCCCTGCAGAGCATTTCAAATAACTTCTGAAGAAGGAATGATAGAATCACAACCCCTAATGAATTAATGGGTCTAGGCAGTGGTCATAAGCACTGACAAAATAGAGAAATAACTAGACTTCTGTATCTCCCGATGGAAACACAACACACTGCCCACAGAATATCCTTGCTAGAAAATTGAACTAGAATCTGATCAGTTATCTACATCTCACTACAAAATTAGAGGAAATACAAGCGACAGAGCAGCTTGCCTCATACCAGATGGATATGAATTCAGAAAACTTCGGGCTGTCAGAAACTCTTCAGAATAAAAACACCAGGTCTCTTCAACAACAACAACACAACAGAAAAATGAGAGAGAGAGAGAAAGAAAGAAAAAGGGGAGAAAGTAAGGAAAGAAGAGAAGTTGATGGATTAAAAGAAATTTAAGAGATCTTTCAACCAATTACATCACATACTTCAGGGAAATAGGACTTAAAGGGAATTTGGAATCTAAGTTCTCAAAACCCACTCTTGATAATTGTGATGGTAAGAATAACAGCCATGAAAATCAGTATCATATTAATGTTGAGGGAAGCAAACATGTTTCCTGTCTTTCCTCACAACTGCATGTTAGGCTATCATATAAACATTCACTATGGGGCACCTGGGTGGCTCAGTCGGTTAAGCGTCCGACTTCAACTCAGGTCATGATCTCACGGTTCGTGGGTTCGAGCCCCGTGTCGGGCTCTGTGCTGACAGCTCAGAGCCTGGAGCCTGCTTCGGATTCTGTGCCTCGCTCTCTCTCTGCTCCTCCTCAGCTCATGCTCTGTCTCTCAAAAACGAATAAACGTTAAAAAAATAAAAAAAAAATCACTATGGATATTATCATTTATAATCTCATTTGATCTTCATGATGACCCTATAAGGTATTTATTGACTATCTTTTTTTTCAGAGGTAATGGAACTGTGATTCAGAGTTAAACTTGATCAAGGTCACACATCTAGTAAATTGCAGATTCTCTGCAAAGGGCTACATTTTTGACTGTCCAACATCTGGACACTTCTATTTAAGGAAAATTGTAAAGATGTGAGTTTCGGGATATGGGCCTCGATATTCTTCTTCTTCTTTTTTTTTGTTTATTTATTTATTTTGAGAAAGAGGGAGAAAGACAGAATCTCAGGCAGGCTCCACACTGTCAGCTCAGTGGGACTCAGTCTTGTATGACAGAAGTTCAAGATGCTATCTGACAGAGCCTGAAAACCTGACCTAAGATTGGCCCATAGGATGGGCATTTCCTTCTGAAACAAGAAGTGGAAACAGTCAAAGCAAAGGAATAGGAACCCTTTAGAATTGATACCATGAGCAGTGATAGCATTCTTTTCCAGTGGGAATAGAGGAAAAGAGTTAAAAGCCCCACCCTGTGCTGGTGAATGCCTCTGACTGTTTCCACGAATGAACTGATTGTTTCTCAGCAGCCTCACTTCGGTTCCTGCCCATTTTCCAAACCCATTCTTCCTTCCTAAAGATCCTGGAGCCTACCCAATATTTTTACAATAAAATTGTAGGTTAACCAGAAAGAGTTTCTCTTGTTTGCAGTCAAAAACCTTGAATAGCCTAGCTGGGGTTGACCGGGAGTTTGTATGAAATAATCTGATCACTTTGCCACATAGTTAATAACGCCAACAGTCAAAGAGTAGTTACCTTTGTCTCTAGTTTACATAGTGTACTGAGAATCCACTTTTTGATTTGCATTATTAGTATGTTGAAATACCACTTTCATCTACTGATGGGCATTTAAGTGACTTCGATATCTTGGCTTTTGTAAATAATGCTCCATATGGGTGCGTATGTCTTTTCTAATTAGTGTTTTTGTTTTCTTTGGATAAATACCTAGAGGTAGATTGCTGGCTCATATGGTAGTTCTATTTTTTAATTTTTGAGAAAACTCCATGCAGTTTTCCACAGTCACTGCCCGTATTTACCTTCCCACCAATAGTGTATGGGGGTTCTCTTTGTTCCATATCCTCACCAATGATTGTAATTATTTGTCTTTGATAATAGCCATTCTGAAGACTATAATTTCAGGGATCATTTCTATAGTTCGATATTAGTCATTCTGACAGGTGTGAGGTAATACCTCCTTTTGATTTTGGTTTCCATTTCCCTGGTAATTAGTGATGTTGAGCATCTTTTCAAGTGCCTTTGGCCATCTATGTGTCTTCTTGGGAAAAATATCTATTTAGGTCCTCTGCACAATTTTAAATCAGATTGCCTTTTTGAAACTGAGTTTTATGGGCTCTATATATTTTGGATGTTAACCCTTTATCAGATATATCATTTGCACATATCTTCTCCCATTTAGATGGTTGCTTTTTCATTCTGTTGATGGTTTAAAAGCTTCACTGTTGAAAAGCTTTTTAATTTGACATAGTCCCATTTGTTTATTTTTGCTTTTCTTGTCCTTGCCTGAGGAGACTGATCCAAAAAAAAAAAATATTGCTAAGACCAATATCAAAGAGCTGACCGCCTATGTTTTCTTCTAGCAGTTTTATGGCCTCAGGCTTTATAGTTAAGTCTTGAGTCCATGTTGAGATTATACTAGCTCTATAAGCAGTTGGCCTACTACCTTTTCTGTATGTTTGCCTTTGCCAGTGAGTTATTTTTCTTTCATGTATTTTCTTATTTCTAGTTAGAGCATTTTCTTTTTCACGTAAAGAAGTGCCTGTAATAATTTTTGTAAAGTCATTTTAGTGGTGATGAACTCCTTATTTTTTGCTTTTTGGGAAATGCTTTATTTCCCTATCAACTTTGAGTGATAAACTTGCTGAGTCGTTTTTGTTTTAAGTCCCTTTTTTAGCACTTTGACTATTCCCTGCCACTCCCTTCTGGCTTTCATAATTTCTGCTATAAAATCAGCCTACAGCCTTGTAGTGTTCCATTATACAAATGAATTGGGTTTTTTCTCTTTAGATTTTTAGATTCTACTTTTGAGATTCTCACCTTTAATTTTTGACATTTTAATTATAATATATCTTGGTGTGTATCTCATTGGGTTTATCTTGTGTGGAATGCTCTCTGATTCCTCAGCCTGATGTCTGTTTCTTTCCCTAGGAAGGTTTTCAGCCATTATGTCTTCAGATAAAGTTTTTGCCTGTTTATCTCTCTCCTCTTCTTGTGGGACCCCTATAATGTGAAGGTTAGTATGTTTGATGTGTGTCACAGAGATCCCTTAAACCATCCTCACTTTTAAAAATTCTTTTTGCTTGTCAGTTTGGATGATATTTTTTTAATACAATTTTTTTAATGTTTTATTTCTTTTTGACAGCAAGAGAGAGACAGCCATGAGCAGGGGAGGGTCAGAGAGAGAGGGAGACACAGAATCCACAATAGCCTCCAGGCTCTGAGCTGTCAGCCCAGAGTTCGACTTGGGGCTTCAGCTCAGAGACCGCAAGATCATGACCTGAGCCGAAGTCAAATGCTTAACTAAGTGGGCCACCCAGGTGCCCCAAGTTTGGGTTATTTCTACTACCCTGTGTCCCAGATTGCTCTTCTGGTATTATCTGACCAGCTGTTTATTCCCTCTGGTGTATTTTTCATTTATTTTATTTTCTTCTTCTCATTGGTACATTCTTATATTTTCTCTGTTGAAGTTCTTCTTGTGTTCATCTCCTCCTTTCCTCAGTTTGGTAAGCATCTTTATGACTTGAATTCTTGATCAGGTAGATTGTTTACCTACATTCATTTCATTGTTTTCCTGGGTGGTCTTCTTGCCCTTTGTTTGGAACATATTTCTCTGTCTCCTTGTTCTGCCCAACTCTATATGTTTGTTTGTGTATGTTAGGTATTTCAGGTACTCTCCTGCTCTCGAAAGAGTGGCCTTATGTGGGGCCTAGAAGTACAGTGCCCCCTGGCCATTAGAGCTAGGTGCTCCACAGGTGTCCCTTATGTGGGCTCCATGTGTCCTGGTGTGGTGGAGAAGCCCTGACTGTACCAGGTGGGCAGAGCTGGCCCCTGGCCCAGATGGCTGTGAGGCCAGGTTGTGGCTGCTGCATGTCGGTGTTAGCTCAGGGTTTTAAACCTGATGACCCAACGTTTATGCTAATGGATGACATTGATGCTAATTAACTTTATAAGAAGAGGTCTAATCTTAACTTTCTGGTGTGGTTCTGTACTTTTTTCCCCCTCCTTTCCTAGACAATAGTGGTAAAGACTGAAAGACATTTTTAAAGAGCATGGCAGTAACATTCACTCCTACATATAAAATATCTCCATTCAGCTCTGGATTGTGCGATATGAACTATGTTTTTATATTTCATACAGTGCCCTAAGACCTACGTTTTGGAGGGAAGAATACCAATAAAGCCAAAGAGGAATGTCTTATTTTAAAGGAAAAGAGTATTGATCTTTTTACATTCCTGAGCCCTGATAAAGACTTTGAACTTTTTTCTGACATTTGTTCTTCCCTTCCTAATAATAGGGACTTATTTTTTAAATGGGAGACAAAATGGAGACACTTTCCTCCTCGCAGTTAGGTACTGCACCGGGACTAAATTCTGATCAATCAGTGGTTAGCACGGAGGTCCAAGTGACTTCCAGGAAGTGTCATTTTATGCCCTCTCTTTCTTTCTTGCTGGCTAGAAAGCTGACCCGATGGTTGCAGCTCTAGCAGCCATCGTGATCCATAAGGCAGAAGTTTTGTTTTCATGATGGGGGGCAACAAAATGGAAATAACTGGGTTTTTTCCCCAGTCCAGATGAGCCTGAGTCCACCTCTGCACTGCTTACCATCAGCATTAGTTTGTATGTGCACGTGTGCCAGTACACACACACACACACACACACACACACACACCCCTCAATTACTATCTTATTTATGTCACTCTTATTTGGGGATATTTTATAATTCATATGTATCTCTCTTCAAAATACAAACATGAGGTGCTGTCTGTAACATAAATATCTCACATATTTCTGTTTCTTGGCCATGTGTCTTCATGATTTATTAACTTTAGTCATAATAGAAAATACAGGTGGTTTTAGTCATCAACAGAGTAAAGAAATAATGTGGAATTGTTTCCTGTTTAATAGTGATTATTAACAATCACTGAAATGATTATTTTCCTAAGATACTTAGAAGATTAATTTACTTTAATTTTAAACTACATCATTTGTTTCATGGGAGAGATCATCCTTGATAGAATTACCCGTTAATGTTTTTGCAGTTCAGGGAAAAAAAAGGAAATTAATTATCTAAGAAAACACAGATGAAAAAGGTTTATTATACCAGAGCTTGATAGTGACACTAAACTTGATGATTAATTGTCATTTTTATTTTAAGCACATTTGTCACATGCTTCATAAAACACCATGCCTTCTAGTGGCTAGGAAGAATCTAAACTGTTATTCAGGCACATGGGGTATGGGTCCAGGAACCTTCAAAGTGAACTGTGGCCAAGTAGTAGCAATACGTGTACACCACACACACATGTACAGCTAATCCTAAGCATCACGAAGATGAGTGTCAAACTTTTAAATTATCATAATTCTGAGCAAAGAGAGTACGATAGAGCAGTGTATCATTATTGGAGCCCGTGGGACACGGGGTCTGGATTTCTGTTTCTCTACCTCGTTGTTGACCATAGGAAAGATACTTAACTTCTTCATGTCTCAATTTCCTTACCTGTAAAATGAGGCTAGAATCTTTATGAGAGGTCAATTAAACGAGATATTCTAGGCAAAGCACATCTTTGACATGTACTAAACAGCACTTAGGAATGGGACGCCTGGCTGGCTCAGTCAGCTGAGCTTCCGACTTTAGGTCATGGTCTCATGGTTCATGAGTTTGAGCCCCGCATACGACTCTGTGCTGACAGCTTGGAGCCTGGAGCCTGCTTCGAATTCTGTCTCTCTCTCCCTCTCTGCCGCTCCCCCCCCACTCATGCTCTGTTTCTCTCTCTCTCAAAAATAAACAAACATTAAAAAAATTAAAAAGCACTTATGATTATTGTTATTGTTCATATGACGATATTGATGATGATGTTGATAACATGGATAACTGAGATGATCCTGCAGAAAATTAAACACACATTATTGTTGTGGAATTAAAAACAGGATTATCTTGATTGATATAATGGACACATTTAATGAACAAAATCCTCACTCCACGGTAGTTGAGTACCAAGTTAGGACCCAGACTACCTGGGTTCTAATTCCATCCCTACCACTTACTAGCTTTGTGATTTGGAACAAGTTACTTGACTTCACCGTGCTTCAGTTTCCTCATCTGAAAAATGGGGATGATACTGTTTACCCCATTGGGTCCTTGGGAGAATTAGATGGGATAATATTTATAAAGTGCTTAGAACAATGTCTTGGAACTTACAAGGGCTGTATCAGTGTCAGGTCTTATTATTGCCAAATAGACATGTGAACACTCGGCTCTCCTGGCCAGTCATGAATGAGGTCTCTGTAGATTTTTGTCTTCTATATAAATCATCCCAGATGTCTTGGTTTACTTCAAATAGAATTATCTGCTTCTTGGATGTAGTTTAAATAATTTCTTCATGTTTGGTTTTAGTATGAGGATAGTGGTTGTTTGTATCTCCACTCATTGCTGAAGCCCACGAATGGGAGAGGTGTTACAGAGACAGTAGTAAGTGAACAATGACCTTCACTTAGAGGAAATAAGTCATTTTGCTCAATCCTCCTTCTAGGGGAAGAGAAGTACAAAGCAGAGGGGCATGATACTTTGACATATTTGGGAGAGACTGTTATACATGGCGGACGTCATTTCAACATGTCTTCTTATGGAAGTTCCTGTATTACAGGGGGATGTCAGGTGACCAAAGGATTTTCCATCTCATTCCCTTTCGGTGTGAATTATTTTATGTCTTGTAGACTGAATTGCCAACGTGAGTACCTAGGAATAAGGGCTTCTCCCTCTCTGAGAAGATAACTGTGAAACAAGCTCCTTCGGTGTGCCACATGTCCTCTGAGCTAGCGGCCTGCCTTTTGTGTCTTTTGGACTGAAAGGTTCTCCTTCTCTTTCTCATACTAGTCAATACGTTTTCCTCTCAACCTTTCGTATGCTGGTTGGTATCTAACAATGGATTTAGATGAGACTCAGAGGATGTATTTGCCAGTAATATCAGCTGTTAAAGAATAGAGAGCATTACACAGAGAAACGTAGGAATCTCATTTAGTACCTTGAAATGGAGAATGGAATAAATGATCTTTTTGCTCAAAAGTGAATGGACTTTTAGATGAATGAATATAAAGACTGTCTGATTCTCGGAGATTCCAAGATTATTAGTATTCTAAAAGAGAGTTTTGACTAACTGACTCTCTCGTGGTTTCCTGACTTGGTCAGTGTATCGCAGAGGATTGGCAGTCATCCAGAAAATCAGATATGCAAACAAGAATATGCTTTATTTGGGAGCCAGATTTCTCCAAATGCCTGGGATAATTGCTGGTTCTTAGTTTTTCCTTTTGATTATTTCCTGTGAGCCTGTCCTGCCGATCAGGATATCAAGGGCTTATTTTAAAGTGTGAAAACTTTGTATAAAAAGTATTGTTTCCTCAGCTTTGATTTACCAACTAGCTCCAGAGAGTCAGGCTGTTAATTATATTAATTGTTTTTTTTTTCCCAATCAGCAAATGTGAGGGGAAACATGGTTCCAGGAACACTCAAATACACACCCCTCCCCCACAAAACGTACACCTAGAAAAACATACACGGTACTTCGTTGTCTAGGAAAGAATCCTCTAAAATAGACATTTGACAGGAAGGAAAACTAAATTATCACTTACATGATTAAAAATTTCATGACAATGTAACTGTTGTGTTAAACCATGCATTTCAGAGCTATAATCGTCTTTTTACTTACTAAATATTGCGGAACGCCTTGTACACTGCCTCGTCTCTTTGAAGATCGGATAATATTATGTTGGATTTATCTGTCTTTCCACAAAGAACCCCATGTTTTATAGACAATTTTATTTTATACCCAAATATCTTTGAAGTTAGAGATACCCCTATGATGGGCAGTTTTTAATCCCCACTGAAGTGGATGAAAAATTTAAGAATGAGTGAGATTAAGTAAGAATTTGTGAGGCTCGTGCTGTAAGCTAATGGCAGTGATAACGAGGGTAGTTTTTGTAGTTCACGAAGCAATCCATGTGCATTATCTAATTTAATCTTTATTGGAGACCTCATCTGGATTCACTAAATATGTCCCACTCAGTTTGATCCGATTCGGTTTGTCCTGGACTGAGCTCATCACCGCCGGCACATCCCCTCATTCTCCTAATCTCAGATGTCAGAATCAGCACGCACCTCTCACCCAAGCTAGAAGTCTCAGTGGGTAGATTTGAGTGTGTCTCTCGCATCCCATATGTAATCAGTCAATCAGTACGTCACCCATGTTCATCTCCTGCATGTTGCATGCACCTCTGTTCCTTAGCAGCCGCAAATCCAGTAAATGCTTTCTTTGGCCTTAGTTCTTGCCATCCTTATTGCTTTCGTTGTGTATCTTAAAACCTTTTATAATTGGTCTCCTTTTCTCTGTTTCTGGTTCTCTCCAACCTGTTCTTCACACTTCTGCCAGACTCACCCCTCTTTGTAAGACCCTTAATATTCCCAGCCGCCATGAATCGTAGCTCCTCACCAAGGCATCCAGGCCCTTCCTGGTCTAGCACCCCCTTGCTATTCTCTTCCCACCATTTCTTACCCCACATTTTGGACTCCCGTACCATGAATTCACGTGGTCCTTCCCACTTGGCAGTGTTGTTTCTTATCTCTTGGCCTTTACTAATCCTCTCTGCCTGAAAGACCCTGACCATTACCTCCCCCTGAAATTTGACCTCTTTAAACAAAGCTTTCTTGGACAGGTGTTGAAACTCATCTGTCCACACAACTGAATTACCATCTCTCGTTGGTGACCCCATAATCCTCTGATTATATCTCCATTATTGAACTTGCTAGTGAATTATAATTACAGTTGCTCCTTGAACGACATTGTGGTTGAACAGCACAGGTCCACTCATATACAGATTTTTTTCAACAAATGCAGTACAGTCCTGTAAATGTACTTCTTCCTCCTTATGATTTTCTTGATAGCATTTTCTTTTCTCTAGCTTGCTTATTGTAAGAATACAGCACAATACATATACAAAATATGTGGTAATCAACTTTATCTTATTTGTAAGCCTCTGGTCAATGGTAGGCTATTAGGAGTCAGGTAGGGTTTTTTGTTTTGTTTTGCTTTTTGTTTGTTTTACTTCCTTCTCTTTTTATTTAACTTAGTGATAATTCACACGTTCTTTGCTCTGTGCTGCCAATTTCACCTGATGACATCAAATGCTTCCTGTTTTTCTTTTTCTCTGGCTTCACAGAAGTTACACAAACTTTACCTCTCTGGTCCAAGGAGACCTTCTTGGTACTGTTTCCCTTCTGCTTCTGGATTTTACGGCCATTCATCATCTGATTGAATTTTTCATTGGTCATATTATTAAAAGTATTCAGTCCCATTGTGAAGGTGTATTTCCCTTGGCTCTATTCCTAACTGTGACATTCAGTCATTTTCAGGTTATTCTCCCACACTGCTCTCCTCCATCCTTCTTCATCCAGCTCTGTGGTTTCCTATCTGCTGCCTTCCACTGAGTCCATTGGGCATCTAAATTTGGACTGAGTTTTGGAGCGGCTGAGGCTACTCCCAAGCAAAGGTTATTCATGAAGAGTGAAAAATTCCTTTTTCAAAACCTGTGGCAGGTGCACCTGAGCATACGTAGTCACAGGTGCCAGTCTGGGGGTCTCTGAGGCTCTGAGAGTTAAGTTTTGGGGGAGTCAGAAGTTACATAGAGATTTTTGATTGTGGGGAGGGTTGGTACTCCTAACACCCACATTGTTCAAGCGTCAACTGTATCTGTGTTTATTTTATACTTACCTGCCCATCCTAAGCCATGAATTCCTCTGGGTGAAGGGATATTATATTTAAAGGACCTGCCCAGTGCCTGGAGGAAAGCAGATGTTCAAAAGTATGAGAGCTGGGAGGCATCCCATTTTGTATATTGGACATCCGATGCGTGGACTTTTCAAGTGACTTATTCATTAATTTTAGGGCAAGGATTGTCCAAGACCCAGAAATCAAGGGTCCAAGCAGTCCCTTCTACATCCAAGATGAGTCTTACTATTATTAATGAACACTGACTATGCTACAGGTACTTTTATCAGTGTGTTATAAATATTAACTAATTTAATCACAGCAATGGTATGGGATAGGTTTTATTATTATTTCCGGAGAGGTTAAGTAATTTTCATAACAGTCACAAAGCTAGTAATGAGCAGACTCAGGATTTGAACATAGAATCTGTACTTTTCACCCTTTTGAAAATCTGAGGAATATATGCCTTGTGTCCCCAAAATACATGTACCCATACACTGTTTTACATACAGTTTTAGGAATTTCATAGATTCCCTAAGGGCCATTGAAGGATTCCCCTGCTTGAAAACTCCAGTTAAACAACCCTAACACTGGGTTTTCCTGCCTACAAATTATCTCAAGACTCTGATCTTTTAAGTATCGCTTGGTTTATAATTCATTCCCTCCTGCCTCCTGAACTTGACTTTTTATTTTTTAAATTTGTTAATGTTTATTTATTTTTGAGAGAGAGGGAGAGACAGAGCATGAGCAGGGGAGGGGTAGAGAGAGAGGGAGACACAGAATCTGAAGCAGGCTCTAGGCTCTGAGCTGTCAGCACAGAGGCCGACACGGGGCTCGAACCCACGAACTGTGAGACCATGACCTGAGCCGAAGTTGGCAGCTTAACCGACTGAGCCACCCAGGTGCCCCTGAACTTGACTTTTTAATTTGCCTTCTACAAACCACCTGTTTTCTTTGCATCGCACTTAGTGTTGCCCACCTTTGTCAAACCAGGAAACCTACACATTTGGGAGGCCTCTCCAAGCCTTGTCATTTCATTACCCGTTTGTCAGTGAGGACACTAATATGTACAGTAGTGAACGCAGCCCCTTGACTGGTCCCTGGACTGCCCCACGAGTAGCCACGTCTCTTCGAGTCTGCACAGCTGCTGCGTGTTCCGCACTCACTGCTCAGTGACACACTTAAGGAGCCTGTGGATTTCTCACCCATGTCAGAAAGTGACATCCACTTTCCTAAAAGCTCGTCCATGCATGTAAAGCTAATCCTCTCTGTCAGCTCTGCCATGGCCATTTTGGGAACTATTTCACTAATGCTTAATTAATCCGTCTGTACCCACATCCGGAAGAGGAGAAAATACATTGGTCGAGGGCTCACTGTGTGGCAGGACTTTAACCGTCTTGAATTATGTCTACTGGCCACCAGTCCTGTGCATTTTACAGATGAAGAAACTGAGACATGGAGAAGATAAGTCCTTTGCTCCTAGTCTACTCAGTGATTAAGTGGTGAAGCAGAGATTTAAATTTGTGTTTGACCAAGTCCATACTCTTTGTTCTATGAGAGCTTGCTTTGTAGTCTTCTTATGTCAATAAATATCTATTACTTTGCTATGTCCTTATATCCTGGCACTGAGTCACTGGATAATTTATTGTAAAACATGATGTAGGGCAGCTAGCAAGATTAAAAGGAAACAGCTGTAGGAAGAGGTTGGAACATTGAGTAACGCAAGCTATGAATCAGGGACTGTTCCACTTAATTTCTGCAAGGTCTCTCCAGAGATTCACCTACTCTGAAAATAAACTCAGATTGGTCCACATGCCTGGACTCCAGTTAATGTTCATGATGCTCCGTCAGCGTAACTGGAAAGAACTGGCTATAGTTTCCGCATCTTTCTTTTTGGATGATATTCATAGAGCTGCTGTAGGTGGCTCAGCAGATAGTTCATGCTGTGGTTCTCTTAACTTCTCCTCTGCTGGGAGGCCGGGGCAGGGAGCCAAAGCAGGGGTTCTCTCTGTGTGGTGGAGAACTAAAATGTTTAACATAAAAGAGCTCTGGGGCTCCTGGGTGACTCTGTGTTGAGTGTCCGACTTTGGCTTAGGTCAGGAGCTCACGGTTTAGGAGTTCGAGCCCCATGTTGATCTCTGCTGTTAGCACAGAGCCTGTTTTGGATCCTCTGTCCCCCTCACTCTCTGCCCCTCCCCTGCTTGTGCTCGCTCTCTCTCAAAAAGAAGTACACATTTTTTAAAAAAGATAAAAGAGTCCTAATCTCGCAGTCAGATGTGAGTTTGTATCCCAGCTTAGTCACATGCAAGCTGTGTGATCTTAGGCAAGTTACTTAACTTCACTGAGCTTCAGTTTCATCATATGTAACATGAGAATAATAATATCACCCTGACAGAGGTTACTATAAGGATGAAATATATGTAAATTCCCTGGCACGTAAAATGCAACAGAAGTTGTCAGCATTACTATTGTTGATGTACTACGTGGAAAAGGGGACTAAAGGTCTTTCGGGCACCAAGAAATGGTGTGAGGCTTCCTCCATCATCTTAAAGGGTTATATACAAAAATATTTAATAAATTCAGGCTCAACAGCAAGGTGTCCACATAGGCAAAAAGATGGGCGGAGAAGTTGTTTACTGTAAACATCCTGGCATGAGCAGATGTGTCCGTGATGCCTTCTGTTAGCAAAAGAAGTTTCCAGGACTTAGGTTAAAATCTAATCCTTACTAGTTTTAAGTTCTCCAGAAGTTCCTTCAGGATGAAGCCCCAACTCCTGAGCATAGCAAATGACACTGCTTTGCAGTCTGAATCTCGCTTCTCAAGTCTTGCTTGTATCCTTGACCTCAGCCCCATTGATAAACTTCATGGCTCTAAAGATACGCAGTGCTGTCTTATGGTTCTGCTTTTGGACATGCAGTTCAAAGGGGGACTAGAGTCCCCTTGCTTTTATATAGTCACACATATGTGTACACACACAGACACATACACCGACACGCATATGGTGTATGTACGTGGGCTATTTCCAGCACTCTTGATTTTGGCTCAGGTCATGATCTCATGGTTCATGGGTTCGAGCCCCACATTGGGGTTTTTGCTGACAACTCGGATCCTGCCTGGGATTCTGTCTCTCCCTCTCTGTCTCTGCCCATCCCTGACTCTTGAGTGTGCTCATGTGCTCACTCTCTCAAAATTAAAAGGAAAAAAAAAAAAAAAGGTTGTTTTCTTAAACCTGCATCCTGGGTGGCCAAAGGACCCTCCTTTTGGGGTCCCTCTGACTCCAGTATTATTTGTATTGTCTCTGTCTCCCACCAGACCATACACTCTTGGGGGACAGTGCACCGTCTCTGCCGCAACCACATACTCCATACATATTTGAATAGAAGGAAGGAAGGAAGAAGGACAGGACAGCATGGTTTTAGGAATATTTTAGCTTTGTTTTTTTTCCAGTTAGGTCTGAATTTGCATGATAATTACTAAGTTCCTACGGAGGAGGAGAAATTCCTGACTGTCTATAAATTCCATGTGTTTATACCAATTATTGTCTACCTGGGGTACACACCGCATTTACCCAGGAGCTCTGAAAGATCCAGAAACCCAGCCATCAGTATAATTTTATAGTCTCCGTAGGTGACTCAGTGTGTATCCAGAAGTTAAGGAGCATGGGATGAGCCAGAAGGTGCTCAACAAATGTGTAGTGATTGAACCATTCAATCAATAAGTCTTCTCAAGGCAGGGTGTCTAAATAGATCCAGTGGTGGACAGAGGAGGGCAGGAGAAAGGAGAGGAAGGATAGAGAGAAGGATGAGTTGGACGCCCCCGCCAAATGAGTTGGATCCAAAACGCTTTTCAAAAATAATGTAAACAGTTTCAGCTTCTTTCTCTTTCATTTCAACTCCATTGGGCATTGTCAAGTCTAGGCTCAGGATAGGGAAGCTGAGTTTCCCTGAAATGTTGGAAATGCATGTTGGTAAACATCCTGGTAAACAGAAGAATGACTGACACTTCCTCCTGTCAAGATTACGAGGCTCGGCTTTGCCCCCTCTCTGACTTTCCGTGTTTGCTTTGTGAGGTCCACGCAGCTGCACTCTCTCATAATAAGGCCGTGGATACCAGCCTGTGTAATTCATGATTACAAGGTGTATAAGTGTGGTGGTGAAGGAAACTGATGTTTAATTTACACAGCCCCCTATTCCTGCATAAAAAGCCAAGGAGAAGCACATCACAGACTCAGAAATGAAAAGTAACAGGGAGGAGAAGGTGTTTGGGTATCACTGAACAGATGTGACGCAAGAAGATTGAGTTCACAGGTTGTCTGAATACCTGGGTCAAAATAGGATTTTTGAAAATTCCACATAAGTATGGCATTTTCCATGGAATTGGCTGAATTTGACACACTGTCTCCTTACCATTTCCTGGTTATTTTACTCTGCTGCAAGATAGCCTGCAATATCACTTCTTACTGGTCTTATTTCAAGACAGTACTCAATGGGGGAAAGATAACTGACTATTGGCTACCTCTTCACCTATTCCCATGAAACTAACAAAATTGTGCTCTCACTTCCTTTTCCCAAGCCAGAAGCTTCCACTGTAGGGTTGTTTCTTCTAAAATGGATTTATAGTTTGCAGTGGGTGAGAAACTTTCTAATTAAATTATATAAGGATCTCAGCTTCATCATACCTTTTGTATTCCAGTGAGCTTTGTTCCCCTAAATATTATCCTCTCTTCCAAGCAAATAGAAAATAGATGTTTAATCTTCTGCTTTAACTCTGATGTGACAGCCTGGATTATGAGACAATTCACTGTTACCCGGGTATATTTGCTTAAGAGAGTTATAACTGGGAGAACATGGCCATCTCTTGCATTAGTTTTCTTGAACGCCAAGGAAGCTACTTACCTATACTGCTGGCTCACTCCCTGTAATGTGGCTGCACTTAAAATCAAATGCAATTTTGATGCTTCCAGGAAAAGCAGATAGACAGGATGAGCAAAGGAAATATGATAACAATACTCAACATACTAAAAACTATTTGGTGCGCCCAGACTAGATCTGGCCCCATGTTCGCTGACATGCATGGGGTTCTTGAATCTCAGCCCTGCTGGGACCCTGCTACTGTAATGTGATGGCCCTGATGTTTCAGATAAGGAAACTGAAGATAGATAATGTGTCTGTGAATGCAGATGGTCAGGGGTGGTGCCAGGGCCTTGACAGGTGCCTGACCCCAGAGTTGGTGCCCTTAACTACTGTGCTTTTGCCTCAGTTTGTCATTGAAGAAGCACAAACTACACCCAGTTGATTTAGAAGAACTCCAAAGAAGTTAGATCCAGTCCTTCGTGGTGCATCTCAGCAATCACTTCTGTGTGCTTTCTCCTCTGTAAAATGAGGACATCTGTCCATGTGTTAGGCTGTTCTTTTAGTCTGAACTGCCTGCTCCTGGATGTCCCATTTCCATCCAGTTGGCAATAGTCATTGCCAGAGGGATGGCGGGTGGGCTCAATAGAAAGCCAACAGCTTGCCCTATTTGGTGTAGAAGTGCCCCAAAGTGAATGCTTGCACACCGGCTGCTGGGCGCTGTCCTCAGCCAACACACCTAGAAGAGCAACTCTCAAGTTGTACTGAACTTCACACTGCCAAGGAGTCTTCACAGGTCTGAATTAACTGAAAACATGACTTTTACTTTTACCTACATTCATTCTTATTGTTCCTCCTTACAAAGACAGAACCTCGAAAATGCAAAGAAGCAAATTAGTGAAAATATGACTCATTACTGATCACATCCACAGAGATGACAATTCAATATGCATATTCCTTGTACCTTTTTCTGTGAATATTAAATTTTGTACATCTTTTGACAAATGTGATTATACCGTACACATGGTCAGCGATCTGATCATTTTCTCCAGTTAATTTTTCTTAGTAACTGAAGTCGTTTTCTCAAAAACAGTCTTATACAGAACCCCAGTAGATAAACAGATAAAAATGGAGCTGCTCTCTTTTGGGGAGAAGGGGTACAGAGGGGCAAGAGTGAGCCCACGCTCAACTCTGGCTTCTCTCTGTCTCCTTACGCCCCCGGGGGGATCCCAGCATCCTACCGTGCTCTGCAGAGCCCACTTTGAAAACCTTTGTTCTTCTGGTATTAATTAAGATCTCATTTTATATTATACCAGTGCAAGGCTCAGAACTTAGATAATGTATATCTCCTCTGGGATAAAAATAGAATTCAAAGGGACTGGCAGCCATAATTGTTGAAACGATCATTGGCTAAAAATCGAGAATAATAGGAAAGCCTGTGATCTCCTCCCCCCAGCCTGGAAAAGTAGCCTCGGCTCTTCCTAAGATCAGACTGTTGGAGAACTGGGGACAGAAAGGCGACTTTGTGGCTCTCCTACTCTGTCCTGATTTTAGACACATGCACATATTTAAAACACTCCCTACCTAGAAGGAGCAGTTCCTCCAGAAATGAACAAGAAATTGTTGGTTGTTGTTGTTGTTTTAAAGACATGGAGGGGCTCTTCATTCCATCCAAGCAGAGATGAATCCATAGCCAGCAAGAAGCAGATGGCCCTACTTCTCTGCCCTTTAGTTTTATGACTGTAAGTCTGGGAAATTTTTCAGCAGTTGCAAAAGTTGGCTTCATCTCTCATGCCAGGCAGTGCCTCAGCCACAGAAGCTTGTGTTTTTACATTCAGGTTCCATAGATACGGACTAAGCAAAGCCTCGTGTTTTCACATCAGAAGCTGATGATGAGTGAGGGGAGGAGAGGCAGCGTTAAACAGATTCTTCCATTTCTTCATTCTACCGGTAACAAGTGCATGTCAGGCTAGAATTTATGATGCTAGGTGAAAACTCTGCTCCGAGGGTTGAATTTATCCTCTATATTGTCCTCCAGTGGAATGGAGTCACCTTCCCCATTCCAGTTTATGTTGTCTCACATAGCAAAGCGTCTTTATCTCAAAATGTTCTTGAAGAGCCGGGAGAAGGGTTTTTGGATTCCACTTTAACTTTGACGTGTTATGCAGTGTGGCCTTGAGCAAGACATTTAAGCTCTCTGGGCCTCTAAAACTCTAGTGATGCTTCACGTAGCCCTTCACGCTTTCCACAAAGCACTTCTTGAGGAGATTTGCATGGACTGGCTGCTCTCAACTTGGTTGCACATTACAGTCACCTGGGATATTTTAGTTTTTTTGAATTTAAACCACCAGTGCCAAGATGTAGAAACACTAACCCTGACAGACCCATTCAGAATTATTCTCATTCCACTGTTTTGTTTTACTTTTTTTAAAAAATTATTTTAATGTTTTATTTATTTCTGAGAGAGAAAGAGAGACAAACAGACAGACACACAGACAGCGTGAGCAGGGGAGGGTCAGAGAGAGAGGGAGATACAGAATCTGAAACAGGCTCCAGGCCCCGAGCTAGCTGTCATCACAAAGCCTGACACAGGGCTTGAACCCACGAACCATGAGATCATGACCTGAGCTGAAGTCAGACGCTTAACCGACTGAGCCACCCAGGCGCCCCTTGTTTTGCTTTTTATAACTGTTAGCCCAGTAGGTCTCAATTTTTTCTTTCTGCATGTGGCTTACCTCCGGCAATGAGATCTGAGCTCATTATGGAAAGAACCAGTTGCACAATTCGTCTTTGTGGTCCCAATGTAACTTGACCAGAGGGAACCTGGACTTAAAAATTAGTTCTAAAACTTACCAACCACGCACACTTGGGCAAGACACTTAGCTTTTGTGCATCTGTGTCCTTATTGGTTCCTCTGGATAAGACTATAAATACCTGCATGGAAGGTGGTCATGAGGCCGAATGTAATTATTTGTGTGAGGCCTGCAGAACCTAGTGGGTAGTTAGTTCTGATCAGCCACACAATAGATATTTGCTGCATTTGATGCCTTTTTTGGAGCATTTTTTCCATTGTTGCATTATTCATTCACTCCACACTTCCTCCTGTGGTTCTAGGTGTATGGGCAACGATGTTCGTGGAATTCACATTTTAGAAGACCTTTTTTATGACCTTATTTAATTTTTACCAAAAAGAAAAAACAAAAAACAACTTGTGTTTCCCAATACCAGAATCAAATAAAAGCCTGATGGTTAAGAGGAATTAAGGCATTTATCTCTGCCTTCATAGGAATTTGGTGATGAAGCTGTGGTTGCAATCCAGGCTTTAAGACTTGTACCCACTGCTCATTCCAAAGGACAAAACTGCCATCTTGATTCTCTAACCCGATACCGTAATAATGGGACTATGGTCACAGAAGCAGCCTATGCAGGCGAGAAGATTGTGGACTGCCCATGTGCAGTAAATAACTCTGCTGTTTATTATCTGTGTGACTTTGGAAAAGTTATTTTACCTCTCTGGGTTTCAGTTTTCTTATCTGGAAAGTGAAGATCATAATATCTACTTCCAAGAGCTTTTGTGAGGGTTAAGCATCTGGAAAGTTGTGCCCAGTGCCTGCCATATGGCACACAATAGATATTAATTATTAGGATGCTTGTCATTATATCTGTGGTTAAAAGTGAGTAATCTCTGTCTAAAATCTGCCCAGGACTCTAGGGAGGCCCCAGGCCCCACTGCCCTTAAAACGGTGGGGGTTTGTTATCAAGCAAATATCCTTGTTACACTCGTTAAAATGTACGTACTTGTCTACAATTGTATGTCTAGGAAACACAACGGTTCTGACATTTGTGCATATGAAGGAATAAATCCTCCCTAGCAGATTGGAATTGATCCATGGCTAACAGTTGGTAAAATGCACAATTTGCATCCTCATGCAAGTGAGGGTGTATGACAGGGTAACAGGACCATCCTATGGCATCTATAGGCTAAGCTCGGATGAGATGATCTCTTGTGTGTATTTTTTCCCCTAATGTTAAGGATAATCTAATGGAATCTCCACAGAACATGTGGAGTCTGATCTTAGGAGAGAAATGTCCAGTTCGGCACACTTCATCACTCAGTGTAATAGCTTTAACGTTATTGAAAAGGCCGTGTATGGAAAGATTTCTTAAATCATGTGTGTGCAGCTATAGAATGGATTTCCTGTAGGGAGACTTTGTTTATGACTGAGTAGTGTTGTGGAGTTTCTAATTAATTTAGCTCCCAGCACTAAGCGTAGCCATTATCTTCTCTCCTTGTTTTTCCTGCAATTACTCTTCTAGGGAAAAATGAGGAAGGGGCTGTGAAGACAACAGCACAAGCATTTTCAGCGTCTCCCCTACGTCATGTATGTATTTGGCTGATAAGCATGTCCAAAGGGGAAAGAAAGGATGGCTGTCAGAGGACTGGGATTCAAATAGACTAGGAGAAAGCTTGGAACTCAGAAGTAAATGTTCTTTTTTATATTGAAGATGATCCTGATTGGTAAGAATGTCAGAACCAACGGAAGCAACTTTGGTGACTTGCTGTAGGCTGGAGGGGAGGGAATGGTTTTCAAAGGTGAGCACTGGTTGGATCCCTCAAAAGGTCTCAGAGATGAGAACTCACTAGGTGCCAGACCTCCACCCAAGATGAGATTGTGTGAAGATGCTATGGTCTTCTGTAATGGAATGATTTCGATGTACTGTGACAGGTGCCTTAATAGAACAAAGCACAGGATGTTTTAGGAGCAAAAAAAAGAGAAACCCACCTACTGTGTAGTGAAAGACAGGAGGGAGGGAAAAACTTTCAGTTGAGGAGATGCCCCAGTTTATTGACAGCAGGTGGGCTATTGGGCAGGGATTGCTCCTGAATATTATGAATCAAGTGCGTTGCTGAAATAGCCTCTCCTCCAACTTCTTTTTCCATCTTGCATTTTTCTCAATACAAACGATTTTTTTGGTCCTCTCTCAAAGGGATGGCTGTCAGAAATGAGTAGAGTACTCATTAACACTGAATAGAAAGCCTAAAGAGTTAAAGTATCTCCATGAAGCCTTGATTTGTTCATTCCTATTGGATCAGAATCCAAGAACTAAGAGTGTTTAGTAAATCATAGACCGTTGGGAAATAGTCTGTGGGTGGAGCACATGTGGCACTTGAAGCTTTATCAAAATGCTTTCACATGTAACCATTCATCATTCATTCAATTTTTCCGTGACATGGGTGAACTTCTAATGCTCGTCTTATTTTCTTATGCTGGGAAACCATGGTTTTCAGAAGGTAAAAAGCCTACAAACTTTTTTTAAGTTTATTTATTCATTTTTAGAGAGTGATAGCTTGTCAAGCGGGATAAGGGCAGAGAGAGAGCAGGAGAGAGAATTCTAAGCAGACTTCACCCTGTCAACTCAGAGCCCCACGTGGGGCTCAATCCCATGACCTGTGAGATCATGACTAGAGCTGAAATCATGATTCAGAAGCTCCAACCGATTAAGCCACCCAGGTGTCCCAGCCTGCACACTGTTATTTTTATTTATTTATTTATTTTATATGTAATTTGGTTTTATTTTTTTTATTTTATTTATTTTTTTATATGTAATTTGGTTTTANTTAGGCTCTTTCCATGTTTTAGCTATTGTGGAGAGTGCTGCTATGAACATTGGGGTACATGCAGCCTGCACACTTGTAAGTCATTAGCATCAGGCCTCTAAGACTGTGGTATGCCGTGATTGTCACGAATCCTCAACTTTTCTTCTTGTGTAATCAACCCTAGACCGTGCACCTCTATGTGGCCATCAAATCCAGCTACTTACACAGATGATACATATAAGAAAATAAAAATTAAACTAAATGGGACACAGTTGGGAGTGGTGGAGATGATGATATGGAGCATGTGCTGATCATTTAAAGGAAATGAGAATCAAATTCTTGATAAAAACACGGGTAGGCCAAAGGAAACATTTCCATTTAATGGGACCTGGTAGGATTGGGTTTGTAAGCAGTCTGTTTGCATTCTCTACAGGGAAATTGAAATATTAAATAGATTCTAAGCAGAATAAGAAGTAGAAAAGCTAATTTATACAGATCCGTTGGTATATATTTGTGTTATTAAAAGCATACTTATATAAAGATCTAATTTGGCTCTCCACCTGTAAACACATCATTAAATCAAATGGAATATGAAAAGATTATTGATATGCAAGGTAAATCTAGACCTGCCTCCTTGTGTTCTATAAGGCTCTACTATATCCATTTTCCCTTTGGTGCAGATTCCAGAAACTTCTGTTAAAAAAACAGATTTTTTCGTCAAAGGTAGAATTATCTCAAAGATTGATTGGTTATTTGCTCAGTTCTTTGGTGATACTCTTATCTTTTTTTACCTAGGTAGTTTACAGTCCTCTCCCTGATGACTCTCACAATGGGAAGAACTATTTTCTGGAGACCACCCTACCCTGGTTAGGCTACTAGATGTTTTATGGCTTAAAACACCACTATGGTAGAAGGAATTCTGGAATTGCTATTTGGAGACCAGATTTGAGTCCACGCTTCATGACTTACAAAAGCATGACCCTATACCGACCCCAGCCATATATCTGTGGCTCTCCATAAGGTGTGGGGGTGATAAACCCCCCTAGAAAACATTTGAAAGTGTGGTTTGATTGTGGGTTGGTTGTGACCATGCCTAGTCAGATCTCAGCATTTCATAGGTGGGAGCCTAGGATTACTACACATTCTGCAATGCACCCAGGACGGCCCCATTGTCCTGGACAAAACTCAGAAGTCCCCCCCCTTTTTTTTTTTAATGTTTTGTTTATTTCTAGGAGAGAGAGAGACAGCATGAGCAAGGGAGGGTCAGAGAGAGAGGGAGTCACAGATTGGAACAGGCTCCAGGCTCTGAGCCAGCAGTCAGCACAGAGCCCGACGCGGGGCTCGAACCCACGAACCGCGAGATCATGACCTAAGCGAAAGTTGGACACTTAACCGACTAAGCCACCCAGGCGCCCTCAGAAGTCCCCCCTTTAAGAAAGAGTGCTCTAGGCAATGTGTTTACCCTGTGTGAACCTCATTTTCCTCATTTATGAAATGCCCTACTCAGCTTTCAGGGTTATTATGAAGATCAAATCAGATAATATATGTGAAAGTGCTTTGTAAGCCCTAAAGCATCATATGCATGGGAGGTATTATAACCATTATGCTAAGTGGCAAAGAAAGGCAAAGCTCTTTACAGCAAATTGTGAACTGTACAGATCTATAATCTCTCTCATTTTTTTTTTTTAACACGGCTTAATCTAGATCATCTGGGCCAAGAGGGTTGTTGGTTGTTGTGATCCATTAAGGTCTTTTGCTTCTTTCTACTCAAAGGAAAAATCCCAAGGTGTATTTATTTTTGAAATTGTCAACTACAGTGGTCATTTACCAGTGTCTAATTCAATATCAGAGCTACTCAAAAGAATACTTTCCTGATTATTTATAGAGTTTTAGGAAAATCAGAGGAACAGAAAATTCTAGGCAGCATACACAGTGTGACTGCCAAGGCTCTGAAGTTAGGGTCCAAAGGCATCCTGCTTGAGGCCTGACCCTCCTGCATCCACACTGGCTGTGGGATCTTGGATAAATCAACTCACTTTCCTAATGTTTTGTTTTATATAATATGATTAAAACACCCACATCATCAATGTTGTGGGGATTGAGTGTTATATCTTTGACATAATGAGTGTTTCCAATAGAACTATCCTTTATCTTGTCCAGGCCCCAACTTTTGCTTGAAAGAGGCCAGTCTGCCTTGGTTTCACACCTCACTACTAAAGGAAACCTCCATCCTGTTTTCAGACTTACTGGAAAGATGTGAGTGGGGACGATATTGTATTTCCAGTTATGAAGTGGAGAGATTCCTTCATAGGACCGGGGGAAAACAATCAAGAAATAGCGTTTCCCTTGACCTGTACCATATTGTCAGATACTGTCTGCAATCAAATTATCTACTGAAATGCCCGTATGTCCTATTAAGCCTCCCATCAAAACTATTAACAAGTAGGGGCACCTCGGTGGCTTAGTCGGTTAAGCGTCCGACTTTCGCTTAGGTCATGATCTCGCGGTTTGTGGGTTCAAGCCCCGCGACGGGCTCTGTGCTGACTGCCAGCTCAGAGCCTGGAACCTGTTTCAGTCTGTGACTCCCTCTCTCTCTGACCCTCCCCTGCTCACGCTGTCTCTCTCTCTCTCCCCTAGAAATAAAAACAAAAACAAAAACAAAAAAACAAAAAAAACTATTAACAGGCAGTCAGTGGATGCGGCATTCGTGGCTCCCAAAAACAGCTTACGTGTATTTTTAAATATTCCGTCTGGCAGCTCATGAAAAAGAAAAAAAAAAGAACGGAATAGGCAGCAACCAACAGTTTTCTTTCCAACAAAGATCCTTCCCCACAACCTGTCCACCCCTTTTGAGGAAGAAATAGGTTGGGGTACACTGTACCAAAATAGCAGAGTGGCCGTGTTACCTAGCAACCAGTCCTAGGGATGGGTGCTTGATGTGCCCCCTAATTACCAGATCAAGGAGACCCTCCCTGAGAGGGAGCAAAAGCACGTGGGTTTCAGTGACTCCTGTGAACGGGTGAGATGATGTGAGAGGCTCTCTTTCAGTTGCTCGGGAGCTACAGGGACTCGAAGGCCCTGGAAGCCATGGCATTTAAGGATCAGAAATCTTGCAGCCCCAGGTTACTTTCCCCAGACCACTTCTTACTTTGACACCAACTCTTTCCCACCATTATTGAGGGATGACTGACAAATAAAAATTTTTATATGTTTACATTGTACACATAATCTTTCAAGGTTGTATACACACAGTGAAATGGTCATCACAATCAAGTTAATTAACACACTGTCTCTTGTGTATCTGTGTGGTGAACACACTTATGATCTACTCTTTTTTTTTTTTAACCAATTCCTTAAATTTTTTTTTAATGTTTATTTATTTTTGAGAGATAGAGACAGAGCATGAGCAGGGGAGGGGCAAACAGAGAGGGAGACACAGAATCTGAAGCAGGCTCCAGGCTCTGAGCTGCTAGCACGGGCTCAAACCCACCAACCGTGAGCTGAAGTTAGACACTCAACCGATTGAGCCACTCAGGCGCCCCTCTTAGGATCTACTCTTTGAGTATAGATCGTAATATTCTTGAGCATTCAAGTATACAATACAGTATGATTAACCGTAGTCACCAAGCTATGTCACCCGAGAATTTATTCGTCTTATAGCTAAAAGTTTGTGCCCTTTGACCTGCATCTATCCATTTACTCCACCCAACATGACACCAATATTTTAATTTCTTTGTTTTGTGATAGTTGTAACTTCACAGGCAGTTGTAAGAAATAATACAGAGAGGATCCCTTTGGTGCAGATGGACATGACTTCACCCAGTTTTGTTCCATGGTAACCTCGTACACAGCTATAATGCAGTATCACACCCAGGAAATTAATATGGTCCACCAACCTTACTCCTATCTCAGCAGTTATGCATGCACTATGGCACCAATTTTAAGGAAAATATAAACCTAGTGCAACAAACCCCTCTTCTAAAAAAACTTTGTTGATAACTCTGATCCACTGAAAACATAACCAAACAGAATGGTCTTGACAATGTCAATACCCCACAAGAACCTCTTTGGTTTACACTTCTACCGGTACTGTCTCTTCCATTACCTGGCTCAGAATGTTTGGGATGGAATAAAGAGCAATGTCTCAGGGTCACATTAAGATAGAAGATCAAGTACAGCAGCCCTGTTTCATTGACTTGTAAGTCTATGTATAGTCAGGAGGCTACAGTCTGAATTTTTTGAGGTCAAGAAGTTGGAAGAGGTGGTTGTTACCCTGGACGCTTCTCCTGCCACTTTAACTGCTGCTAATCTCTCTCAGCTCAAGAGTGCAATTCTGTGCCTGTCAGATTGAAGGGTGAGGGTAAAAGAAGAGCTTTGACTGCAGGGGTACACATAGGAAGGACCATCGCATCCATATGCCTGGAAAGCTGCTTCACTTCTGGGCCGGGCCTGGGGGAGCGGATTTCAAAGTTTGAAGCTATTTTCTATAGCTGACAGTGACTGTACTGAAGGTATAATGGAAATGGAAGCCTGGACTACTGGAGTTTAAATCCCAGCCCCCAAAGCAACCAGCGATGTAACAGATGACCTCACCTTCGCACCTATAAGAGATTGGAGATGTTGAGAATAACTCATACCTCATAAGGCAGGCATGAGCATGCATTGGAATCACCTGGAAGGCTTAGCTCAACAGATTGCTGGACCCCACCCCAGAGTTTCAGATTCCCTCTCTGGTGAGGCCAAATAACGCGCATTTCTAATAGGTTCCCTGGTACTGCTGCTTGCCTGTTTAGGGATCACTCTTTGGGAACCCCTCTCATCCCTTTGGAATCACACTTTGGGAACCCTTAATATAAGGGACATGAAGTGCCTACTAACATACCTGATTCATCCAGAGGAAGCTACTTCCCCTCAAGTGAATAAGGAACCAGGTACCCACCTTCCCCCAAAATCCTGAGTTCTCAGACTTTCTACAAACTCGCACCCTGATTAACATCTAAACAAGCCATGTAGGGGCAGCTGGGTGACTTAGTCAGTTACGTGTCCAACTTTGGCTCAGTTCATGATCTCATAGTTCATGAGTTCAAGTCCCACACGGGGCTTTCTGCTGTCAACACAGAGTCTGCTTCGGATCCTCTGTCTCCCTTTCTCTCTGCCCCTCCCCTGATTGTTCTCTCTCCTCTCTCTCTTAAAAAAATAAAAAACCTGAATGAGCTATGTAAAACAAAAGGCTGTGAAATTATTATGCATATTTGACAAGGGTACACAGCTAATATTGATATTTCCCAGTTTAAAAGCAATTTTCCCCCTAGAAACAAATTTAGAGTTAGGGGTTTCATGGTGGATACATGTGCAAATGTATGGGCTTGCACACATGTAAGTTATATACACTTCTTGGCTCTTTATCTGCTAGCTTCACCCCCAACACATAATATTTTCATCAGGCTGGTGTACCTTATGTGCTGTTTTTTTAACATGTGTCTCTGGGAGAAAATGTGGAAAAAGGAAGCTGGAAAAACAAATGTTTTTAGAAGAACTTCAGAGAACCTCTCATTAGAGAGGCAAATTAAAATATTTCAGTCCCTGGCCTGTTCTTTTTAAATATACCAAATAACATCAGCTTTTGATAGAATAAACTTAAGGCTACAGAACTATGTTAAAAAAAAATAGTACTGATATATTTTGCTTGTGCTATAAGGGATATAAAGAAAATAACTTTAAATGTTATTTTCTTGGCTCCCATGAATTTTTTAAATTTCTGAGAGGGAGATACAGCATGAGCAGGGGAGGGTCAGAGTTAGGGAGACACAGAATCTGAAGCAGGTTCCAGGCTCTGAGCTGTTGGCACAGAGCCCGACACAGGAGTAGAACCTACAAACTGTGAGATCATGACCTGAGCCGAAGTCAGACTCTTAACCAACTGAACCACCCAGGCGCCCCACCCCCCCTTCCATGAATGTTTTTATGAGACAAAACCCCAGGTGTGAACCTGAGGGATTATTTTAATAATCTCCAATGTCCTGGACTTCCTGACATTGCATGCAACCCTTGATTTCTTTTTATTAGCCCACTTTCCAAAGCCTTGATATGCTGTGACTTCCAGCATTGGAGAGAATAGTCTCATGGCCTAGGATAAAGCTCTGATTTATTGCTCTAGCCTCATATTTGACTTCCTGATTGAAGGTGTTATTGAATCCATTGATGCAACTAATGGTATAATCGACAGCATTTTAAACAGATGATAACTGTTGAATATCGAGGCATTATACAAACATCAGTAGCTTAAGCTTTCTGTCAAAAAACTGGCTGGGCTTTGAAATATATCTTTGAAATGATATATATATATTAATATATATATATCATTTCAAAGATACATACACACACATATGTATAACTTTTTTTTTTTTTAAGTTGTAGCAACAGGTACCAAAACACAAGCCAAAAAGCGTTTCAGAGTCAGAACACTTGACTGGCAATGGCAATAGCAGTCTTGGATGTCAATTTGAATTTGGTTCTTTGTCCAAATCTTCCTAAACTGAGATTATTTCAGGCCATTTCCCCCCTCATGCATTATGTAATGTCTGCAAAGAGAGGTCAGATGGAGGAAAACAGCAGGGAGCCATGGCAGAAAAACACGGGAAGTGTTGCCTTAGGCTGTCACACATTTTGTAAACCCAGAGCCCCCTAAGGTCCAGCACAGATGCAACTGACAGGACTTCTAAACCCCAATCAGTTCATTCCTAGGAAAGGCAACCAGCAGGAATTGAAATAGTAATTGCTTTCCTTGATTCAAAGAAATCATGGATGAAACGATTAAACAGATTAAGGCTTACTTCCTTCAGTGCCCCGGAATAAATGCCGTCTGGTTTTCTGATAGAACTGTAACTGTCAATCAAGGGATTAAGCCTTCAGGGGGTGGAGAGAGGAGGTGGCCTTAAAATGCATTCAAATTTGCAAACTACAGCTGTGTATTTTAATCCTGGAGTTACACATTGATCTTGCCCCCTCTTTGAAGTCTGCTGTTCTATCAGCTCCAGGCTTTCTGCCCTCAACCACTTTTCTTACATATTTTTTTAAAGAGATCTTTTAAAAACTCAATTAAAAATAGTACTGCATCGAATCGCCCAAGGGGGAAATATAATTAAAGGTAACGATTTGTATTACCCTCGATGAGGATAGACTTCTGACATGTGATTAACTTTGAAATACGCAATTCCAATGATTTCTTCAGAAACGCAGCATTGTATATCTTTAAAAATTTCTTTTCTAGCTCATTTGGGGTTTTGTACTTACAAGAAAACTGTTTATCTATTTAGTGATTCAGTGGAGGGCTGCGTGTAGGTTTTTAGTCTTAGCAAAACATAATGCCTGTTGGTTTAAGTCATATCAACTGAGTTAGTACAGCAGCAAAATGCACATTGTTTTCTCGTTAGCTGTCAAACAATTGTCTGCACCTATTAATTTTTTGAAAAGGTAATAGGTATTTCTGGAGAAACCAAGAGAAAGTGGCAGAATAAATGGTAAGCCATTTCTCATATGATGACAGAACTTAAGTATTTGTAAGTTTCTGACCGTCATCAGTCAAGGTTCTGGGTCCATTATCGCAACCTTGACATCTGGGCTCTTAATCTGCAAATCGAATTTTTCTCCATCATTTTCCTGCCTGAAAACAAAAGTCCCATCAGCCCGGACTGTGTTTCTTAATGTTTCCATGCACAATAAACAAGCTGATGGGTTGGTTATTATGTTGAACTAGGAGAAATCCATCCATCTTCCCATCTGCCTATTTCACCATCCATCCTTCTGTCTATCCATCCATTTGTTGAGTCATTCATCCAGTCTCTTCCTTGGTGCTCATAGCATCAGCTGTGAATAATGAACATTTATTCCCCACTCTCCTGGAGCTTGCAATCTAACATGGAAGACAAATTTTGAATAAGTAACTAGACATTTGAGGAAAGCTGTAGGAAAGACTAGCAAGGAACATGGTGGTGGGCAGAATGATGAGTGACCTTCAGTAATCATCATCTTTGCATCATTCCCTCTGCTTTGGGTGTGTGTGGAACCTGCAGATGTAACACGGTATCACTCTTTTGATTGTGTTATTTGTCCAGAGGGAAATTATGCCAGTGGGCCTAATCTAATTATATGAGCCCTTTAAAAGCAGAGTATTTTCTCTAGCTAGTGGGCAAAAAATGAGGAATCAGAGAGAGTCCAAGCTTAAGAAGGGTTTGATGCACTGTTATTGGCTTGAAGTTGGAGGTGGCCGTGAGATAGAAATGTTGGTGGTTTCTAGAGGCTGAGAGCTGCCCCTGGCTGATGGCCAACACGGAAACAAAGACCTCAGTCTTCCATCTGCAAGGAACTGAATTCTGCCAACAACCTGAGTTAACTTGAAAGTGAATTCTTCCCCACAGCGTCCAGGGAAGAGTTCAGCTCATCTGACACCTTGAGTTCAGCCATGTGAGACTGCTACGGGTTGAACTTTGTCCATCATGAAAAGATAACATTGGTGCCCTCACCCTCAGTACCTGGGAACAGAACTTAATTTGGAGAAAGTGTCATTGCAGATTCGGTCAAGTTAAGGTATTAAGTCCTGAGGGTGGGTCTTCACCCAGAATAATGGGTGTCCATGTAAGAAGAGGGATATTTGGATCCAGGCACACCTGAGGAATGCCATGTGAAGACACAGACACAGGGGAGAATGGCCACATGAAGACGAAAGTGGGCATTGGAATAATGCTACCACATGCCGAAGAATGCCTGGGGCTATGATAGCTTGGGAGAGACCAAGAGGTCCATAGAGCCCTTCCATGCAACATGGCCACGACACCGTGAGTTTGCACGTTTAGCTTCCAGAACTGAATAAATTTCTGTTTTTTAAGCCACCCCAGTTTTGGTACTTGGTTACTTCAGCCTTAGGAAATGAAAATGGCAAGCCTAAAGCAGAGTACCCAGTTGATCCTACCCAGACCTTTGATCCACAGGACCGTAAGACAAAATGGGTGTTGTTTTAAGCTCCTACGTTTGAGGTAGTTATATAGCAGTAGACAATGAATCCAGAAGAGTATGGAAAGAGTGCCTAATCTACATAATCTGAGGGCGGTTTTCTGTGGAGGATGTGTAAAACGAGGGAAAAGAATAAGTAAGAATTCACTAGCAGGAAAGAGAAAGGGAAGATTGTTCCCAACAGAAAGAACAGCACATGCCAATGCCTCGAGACTGAGAAGAGCGAGCTGTCCTCAAGGAAGTAACCTGTTCAGGCCTTTTCTCTCTCAGATAGTGTTGCTGTCAACGTCAGGTCTAACCTAGGTGCTGGAGGTAAATTACACACCTACAGGTGTTGTCCTTGTTTTTCCAGAGCTCAGATTCAGTAAAGAAAATTAACAACATAGACTACAGAATAAGAATTGCAGTTCCTAAGGTAGGTTGTGAGGGAATAAAACGTGGGACTGACTCAGAAATATACAGAGTATTGGACGGAATTGATAAGGGAGGGTGATGTATGGAATCTGGGGAGGTAGGCAAGGCCAGGTCAAGGAGGGTGCTGCTGGGGCACCTGGGCGGCTCAGTTAAGTGTCTGACTTTGGCTCAGGTCATGATCTCACGGTTTATGGGTTTGAGCCCTGTGTTGGGCTCTGTGCTGACAGCTTGGAGCCTGGAGCCTGCTTTGGGGGTTCTGTGTTTCCCTCTCTCTCTGCCCCTCCTCTGCTTGCTCACGCTCTGTCTCAAAAATAAACAAACATTAAAAAAAGAGGGTTCTGGGACTGTCTGCTTCTCTCCCTGCGCAATATTTCAGGAAATCACTGTCTCCCTTATTATAGTGCTCAGTAGTATACTGTTGTAATAATCTTAGCACCCTCTATATAGTAGCCACCTGCACCTTCTCAAATGGAGGCAGCAGAGAAAGTTCTAGACCATTCCCCTAAGTGAACACAGATTGTATCTCTTGGGTGGTAAGATATAATCTGTCCTGGAGCACTGGGCTTCTGCTTAACCAAATATAACCACAATATAAATAGCCAAAACCCTCTGCTCCCATTTGTACTGCAGACTTGCCTTATTTCTTGAATTTCAGTTTGCTTACATTGTGTGCGAATGTGTGTGTCTGTGTGTCTGTCTCTCTCTGAGCTCCCCAAGATGACCTTCGGTTTCAGTGATTGACTGGAAGGACTCACAGAAATCAGAAAAGCCTGGTTATAGTTATTATATAGATATTATATAATATGTAGTTATATTTACATATGCGCAAAAAGATACGGATTTAAGTCAGCAAGGATGCATAGAGCAGACTGGGTACCGGCTTCCAGGTGTGCTCTCCTCAAAGAGTCACCTGACAGTGTGTGACAGCACACACAGAATACCGCCAGCCAGACTATCTCACTTGAGCCTCAACATCCGGGGTTTTTCTGGGGTGTCAGTCACGTAGGCTTGGAGTGTCCATGTGGCTTATGTTAGTCACTCAGTCCCTACTCTCTCCAGAGGTCACAGTGTTACAGCAGAGCCCACAGCTCTACAATTAATCACATTGTTAGTGTAAACTATCTGGCCTGGTACAAGGCCCAGGGTAAGTAAGAACTCTCTTACCAGGCAGGGTGTTCGAAGGGCTTAGAAATTATCTCCTAGGAGCTGGGGGTGGGGGTGCGTATCTTTCTTTGGAATGTGCAGGATTTGAATATCTCAGACCTGCCGAATCAACACTTTACTATAACACATTTTTTTTCTCTCCCTCCCTTCCTCTCCCTCTCCCTCCCTCCCCCTTCTTCTCCCTTCCTCTCTCTGTCCTTATTTTAATTCCAACTCTTGTTTCCACAAAATGTTGACAGCATTGTCACTAAATTCTTAGCAAAACCTGAAAATCCTTCTGCAGTGCTTTTCTTTTATATCTCTTGCTATAGTGGTTTACAGACATAAATTCACACTGTAAATACACTTGGGAGACTTCTCTCTCTGTTTAATCTTCATTGAGAGTGAGTTGACACCCACTCAGGTGCACAGATCACCCTGTCTTGACAAACGTGTGCACCCATGTAACCCATGCTTTCATCAAAATGTAGAATGTTTCCATCACCCTGGAGAGTTCCCTGACGCCCCTTCGCAGCCATTCTCTACCTACCTGCCCCCTGTACTCCACCCCAGTCTCCTGGAGCCACTTCCTGTTCTCATATCTCACCAAAAATTAGCAGTTTGTTTTAAAACATGATACAAAGGGACACAAATGATGTGTGGTCTTTTTGCTTATCTTCCTCTCACTCAGGATAATGCTCTTGAAGTTCGCCTATGTTAGCGTGCATTAGCAATCTATTCCTGTTAACTGCTGAGTGGTTTTCCATTATGTGGCCACAACACAATTTATATATCCATTCTCCTTTTATGGGCATTTGGATTCTCTCTAGATTTTTATCTATGATGAATACCACTTGCTGTGTGCATGCCCACACAAGTTTTTCTGTGAACTTAAGTTTTCATTCTTTTGGGTAAATCGCTAGGAGTGGAGTTGCTGACTTGTAAGGTAGGTATGTGTGTATCTCATCTGCCAAATCATTATGTAGAATGGTTGTGTGATTTTTACACACCTCCCAGCACTATGTGAGAGATAATGGGTTCTTTACATCCTCTCCAACTTTGGCTGGTTGCCTTGAACTTTAGCTCTTTATACAGGCTTACCATGGTCTCATGTAGTTTGATTTGTATTTTCCTGATGATTAATGAGGTTAACTTGTTTATGTGCTTATTAGCCATTCACACATAATCATTTGTGAAGCATCTGTTCGAGTCTTTTCTTATCTTTAAAGCTGGGTTCCTGGGGGCGCCTGGGTGGCTCAGTTGGTTACGCACGCAACTTTGGCTCAGATCATGATCTCACAGCTCGTGAGTTCGAGCCCTGCATTGGGCTCTGTGCTCACAGCTCAGAGCCTGGAGCCTGCTTTGGGTTCTGTGTCTCCCTCTCTCTCTGCCCCTCCCCTGCTCATGCTGTCTCTCTGTCTCTCTCTCTCAAAAATAAACATTAAAAAAAAAATGAAGCTGGGTTGTTGGAATTTTTATTATTGGGTTGTGGAAGTACTGTTCCTGGCTTAGTCTTTCTTGAGATTTTGATACAATAGGTCCAGTGTGGGTCCCTACATGATTCTGAAGTGCAGACAAGTTTGAAGACCATGCATGAATGGGTAACAGGTGAATTTGCTAAGACTTTAACTGTTCTGGGTAGCCATAACTTGACATTTTCCCATCCAGGGGCTGGGCTGGTGGTTATTTTAGACTGTCAAGGAACACATTTGAAAAACGACTCCCAGTGTGTTGTTTTCTTCTCACCCTGAACCAAACACTGAATTTTAATGTGAAACTTGAGCTAGAAAATTCCCTGGTTGGACATAGTCACTTAAACCACATCTGAGTTGCAGAGAAGGAATCACTATAGCTGGTAAAGCGTGCTTGAGTTCATTTGTAGCAGCATCTTAAGCCACATTTTGTCTTCCCTCTCTCAAAGGGAAATGTGGACACTGGAATGTGGAGGGCTATATGAAATTTGCACTTTTTTTTCCTAAGAACAGTCATTTTGGAAACAACTTGGACCTTGTGTTAACATTCATTTCATACCAGTTTGTCTAGCAGACAACTTTCCTGACCCCAAATGTTAAGCTTCTGCTCAATAACTCCTTGAAACTTCATACTGATTCACAGAATATATTGAACCACCTCTCTGTTTAGGACCCCTAATGACCCTCAATAGAAAAGATTAAACAAATAATTCCACCCAAATATTTGATAAACCTTAGACATTGTCTTTTTAAAGCTTTTTTAAGTTTATTTTGAGAGAGAGAAAGAGTGAGCAGGAGAGGAGCAGACAGAAAGGAGAGAGAATCCCAAGCAGGCCCCATGCTGTCAATGCAGAGTCTGATGTAGGACTCAATCTCATGAACCATGAGACCATGATTTGAGTCAAAACCAAGAGGCAGCGCTTAACTCACTAAGCCACCCAGGTGCCCTAGACATTTTTTTCTTTAAAAGAAAGTCCAGAATCCTCAGTTCAGGGGGTTGAAGGATAAAGGAATCAAAGCTTATACCAACTTAGGCATCTGAAAGTGTGCCAGTTGATTATTTCTCTTTTCCAAGGAGCCCCATGCCTTAATAAGCTAATACAAAGATGGCACGTTGAATGCATCTCATTGAAAATGCTGATTGATGTGGATTCCTGGAGGGTCATGCAGAGGCCCTTCCTTTCTTAGGAAAGCAGGATGTGCTTGCGGTGTAATGCCCACCATTCCTGAGCAAGAGAGTTTCAATACTGTGTACTTGACCTTTCAAGATATGAGGTTCTAAAGTTAGCCAGAGAGCAAAAGCAAACAAATTATGCAGTGTCTATCAAATACTCTGTTATCCCAGTGTTTAGAAAGGCTCATCAGTCAACTTTCCACTCTCCATGTAAGTGAGGGAAGATATTTTCAATCCTATGGAAGGAAGATGTTCAAAACCTGAGTCTCCAAATGATCTTTGCTCTAGGGACCTAATCTGACGTTGGTTTCACTTCCTGCTATTTCCCACTAGGTCAAGGTCGAGAAAGACCATGAAAAGTTCACCCCAGATCCTTTACTTCATTTACAGCTCTCGCTGAAACAGCTGATAAAGAGAGGGAGGAGGAAAACCCAGGCTCCAACCTGGGCAGCTTCTGGGTCGCTGGTAGATTTCCATTATCCTTGTCATGGCAGACTGGAGATTTGCGAGCTGGGGCGGGTGTGTGTGTGTGTGTGTGTGTGTGTGTGTGTGTGTGTGTCAGGGAGGATTTGCACAGGATGCTGAAATGTGAAAGAAGTGATGACTATGTGTTGGCCCTGTTTGATTTTATTCCAGGGGAAACTGCATTTTTAAAACTCCTGTGAAAAACGTGAGGCTTACTAAACGCGCAATTTCATATTATTCTGCACTGAGGTAGCTTTCTGCAGATACAGGGTTGCCTTACCCAGCAGTGCCGGGAAGAATGCACTTAACCATGCCTGATTTTTGTTTTTATGTTATATTTTTAAACTTGCCATCCAGGAAAAATTTCTTCCTTTTTCTTGGCCTGGAGTAGTGTTGTCACTGACTCTCATAAACTGCAAACAGGTAAGTTCTATGCTGTAGTTTTCATACGATGGTTTGAAAGAGGTAATTTTAGGGACGCCTGGGTGGCCCAGTTAGTTAAGCGTCCATCTTCGGCTCAGGTCATAATCTCAAGATCGGTGAGTTTGAGTCCCCCCCGCATCAGGCTCTGTGCTGACAGCTCAGAGCCTGAAGCCTGCTTCCAATTCTGTCTCCATCTCTCTCTGCCCCTCCCTTGCTCGCTCGTGCTCTGTCTCTCTCTCAATTATAAATAAATATTTAAAAAATTACAAAAAGCAATAGGTAATTTTAATACAAGTTACCTCAGTTGGAGGCAGAGACTAATACTCACCTCTGCAAACAAATTTATTGGAGGATAGTTGGGAATGGGGACATCCTCTAAGCCCAAAATGTCGTCACTTGCTTGGGGACCACATACAAAACCGGCAGCTAGATTACCCTTTTCCTAAAGAGGCACTGGTCCAGGCGCAGGTGAAATGGGAAAGAAGTGTTTTCCCACTACATGTATATAGGTTTTGGTGTATGTAACATTTTTGTACTTTTGGCCGTACCTATATTTCTTAGAAATATGCTAAACATTCCTAGCAAGACAGAGTCAGAGTATCTATCATGTAGATGTTAATTTATAGCTTTATAAAAATATATCCATCTTCCCTGGCCATTATCCATGGGAGCTAGTTGGGTGGAGAAAAATTGATCTCTCCTCTAGCTCATATTGGAAAATGAAATGAGAAATTGACAACAAAGATTGTAACTGTTCACATCCCAGGCACCAAAATGAAAAGATTAACTTGAAGTTTAGAGAGACGGCGCTAGCTGTTCTAATTCAGTCAGGAAAGTTTAATGGATGTGCGCACCTCAAAAACGGTAGCCTCAAGAGGGAAAGAGAAAGAGACAGAGAAAACAAAAGACACAGATAGACACAGAGGACAAAAAAATGTCTTTTTCCTAAAACCGTATTAGTTGTTATATCTCAGCTAACTTAGAAATTCAAAAAGGTAGAAACATGAGACAGCATAAGGGTGACTGGTCTTTAAAACAGAAACACATGGGTTGCCTGGGTGGCTCAGTCGGTTGAGTGTCAGAGTCTTGATTTCTGCTTAGGTCATGATCTCATGATTCATAGGATCGAGCCCCGTATCAGGCTGCATGCTGACAGCACAGAGCCCACTTGGGATTTTCTCTTCTTGTGTCTCTGCCCCTCCCCTGCTTATCTGCTTGCCCTCTCTCTGTTTCTTTCTCAAAAATAAATGCGAAAAAATTAGAAACAAATTAGAAACAAAATAGAAACACATGAGGCAGAAGTGTTTAACACCAAGCTTCTGACTTTCTTATGCATCCCGTTATTTTTATGCAAACAATTTTGAAGTATAATGAACATACAGATAATCGCACAGACCTTCCATGTATATACCCGTGTAATCTGCACCCAGATCAAGAAAGAGGATGTTTCCTGCACTCCTGGAGCCCTTCAAAGTCATTACCCCCACCAAGAGTCACCACTCTTCTGACTTCTGACATCACAGATTTATTTTGCCTGTTTTTGAACTTCATAAAAGGGAAGAGGTGTCCTTGGTATCTGGTTCATTTCTCTTACTAACATGTTTGTGAGATTCATTCTGTTGTGTCGTGCAGCAGTAGTTGGTTCATCTCATAGATACTCCATTGGTTCTACTCTTAAGTTTTTACCCATTCTAATGGTGATAGGTAGTTCCTTTTGTTTTTGGTTTTTGCAGTTTTGGGCTCTTACAGTTTTTGCATATTGTGATCAACCTCATACAGATCTTTTGGTAAATCTATACCCACATATTTTGCCTCCATGTATCTGAAGAACTGTAGTCTCACAGAAATCTGAGAAACAGAAATTTAAGTATTTTTCAAAAACCGTGCATCTTCAAGGACAACAATTTCAAAAGGGTTGATGGGCCCTGCTAAGAGAAGGACCGAAAAGAAGACAGAAGTAAAGCAAAATCTGTTTTGTGACGTTTGTGTCTTGCAGGGCGCTCAGAATTGAGTTTGCTTTGAAAATGTTAAAATTTGTTTAGTGATTCATATCTTCAACTAATTGCTTTGATCTTTAAAGTAATGCAAACAGTGGAAAGAGGAAGGGAGTGGGTACTCCCCTGCTTGACAATTAAGTTTTAAGGAGATAATCCCTAATGATTACAGAGCACACAGAGCTCCTCCAGCCTCATTGGAAACATTTTCTCTCAGTAACAAACTGACGGTGGCATTTTCAGAATATGGCTTGCCAGTTTCACAGGCAGTGTAAATTCCACAGTAACTGAAGTTTAGATTCTCTAGTAGTATAATTTCTTTCCGGGATTTAAGTAAACTTTGACAAACTATATACCTGTGCTGTACATGTAAATTAGACACAGATTTAGAAGAATCATTAAAAATTGTATCACAGGAGCAACTTAAAAATTTTTATTTACTTATTTTGAGAGAGAGAGCCTGAGCAGGGAAGGGGTAGAGAGAAAGTCTCAAGCAGGCTCCGTGCTCAGGGAGGAGCCCAACACGGGCCTCGATCCCATGAAGGGGAGATCAGGATATCAAGAGTTGATGCTGAGTAGGGACACTTGACCAACTGAGCCATCCAGGCACCCCTGTCGGAACAACTCTGGATACAGATTACGTTTTAAATGATAATATCATAGGTACATAGGGTTAAATAAAGTATTAAAATTAATTTCATCTATTTTTATTAAGGCAGTTACTAGAAAATTTAAAATTACATAGGTGGCTCACATTAAATTTCTGTTGTGCTTTTCGACTTTGACATCACCTTTCCAACCAAGACTGGTGGTTCAGCCCAGAAAATGATGAGTTTGACAGGATGGGAAAAAGAAGTTTTTCAAATGTGCTTATTTTCTGAGTACTTACTTTTCACATCTACCCACAGATTCCATGGCATATGTGGGCTTAATTTGGTTGCCACTATCTTTTGCCTAGTTACTTCATTGTTCTTATCCCTGGTTAAAGATAAGAGCCCCACATCTTTCATTCATTCATACATTCATTCATTCCTTCATTCAGTAAACATTCATTGAGTTTCTACTGTGTGGTAGCAGCTAGGCAAAGCAAGGGAGATTCAATGATACAAGAGCTTAGAGTGAAGTGGTAGAGACAAGAGAACACAGTGAGTGTATAGAAGGTAGACCTTGGGGAGGGAAGGGAGACATTATAGAGCATGACCTCCTTTCACTTTTGACCAGTGCCCTTCTACTCCTTTCCTAAAAGAGCATGGGGGTGTTCTCTCATGTTATGGAAAGGGTACATTTTGAACCAGTTAATTGTTTGTTTTCTTTTGGGGCCTTTAAAATGGGATTGCATGAACATCTGAAGCCAGAAGACTTGTGTGATTCAGATTATAAAAGATGACTTTTTGTTAACTCGTGTCTTAGCAGGGAGGAATGGTTTCTGAAAAGAATGACAGTGTCTGGGTTCAGACTTCAGCTCCGACACTCACTAGCTGATTAACCTTGGGGATATTAGCTAGATTGTATCACCTCATGCTTGAAGGTCAGCCAATATAGGAAGGTAAAAGGGCTTTTGAAAAGTGATATTTATTTGATTATAACAGCAAAATTAAAATGCTTATTGTGTAAAATGTACTCATGCAAAAAGTATATAAAAATAAGCTCAGGGAGCCTGCATGGCTCAGGCGGTGGAATATCTGACTTCGACTCAGGTCATGATCTCATGGTTTGGGAGTTTGAGCCCCACATTTGGCTTGCTGCTCTCAGCACAGAGCCCACTTTGGATCTTCTGTCTCTCCCTGTTCATTTGAATAAATGAACATTCAAAATAAATAAATAAATAGATTAAATTTTAAAATTCACCTGCGTATTCCCACCACCAGAGAAAAATATGTTTAGATCTTTGCGCATTTCCATATCCAACTATTTCTGCATATTGCCTTTTGGTAGTTGACTACACTGACATAACTCTGCATCCTGCCTGTTTCATTTGACATTATTGCGTAAATATTTTGCAGAATAGAATTTTCGAATAAATATTGGGTAAAAGTGTTTTCAGAAAGAAAAACGTTTTAATGACATACTTTCCATTTTGTATATAATTTGTTATAGGATGAACATAATATTTAATCTTCTGGAGGGCATTTAGGTAGATAAGAGACATTTAAGACATGGAGGGCAGGAAGGTAAACAAAAGGCAGTTTAAAGTTTTAAAGCAGAATAAATATAGTATTTTTAAAGTTTAATTTGAACGTCAACATAATGTCCCTTCTGTTTTTTTTAAGGTTAAAAAACAATGCAAATGAACAGGTATAACAACCTTACTGGCTTTTTCCAATGATGCCCGAATCAGCCGGCTTCCCATCTAACAGTTAGAAAGGAGCTCCCAGGAGCTGTACCAACATGGAAGACATTAGCTGAAGGAGGCGGGGCAAGGAGATTTTTCCAGCAAAGAGTGTATTGTTTCAGGCAATGCTACCTTCCTTTGGGAGAAGGCAGGGATCTATCAGGCAGATTCCCTGACTAGTGTTGACCAGGTAATTCTAGATTGACTGGTTGACCATTACACTTCTTCAGAGAGTCTGAAAGTGCAATTAGGCTGGTATTAAGTTTTGGATGGCTGACTTGGGGCTTAGCACAAGTGAGTTCATTTTGAGCCTGTTCTCGCTCTCTTTTTAATGTTTTAAATTTTATTTGTTTATTTTTGAGAGACAGAGAGAAAAAGCATGAGTGGGGGAGGGGCAGAGAGAGGAAGATTCAGAATCTGAAGCAGGCTGCAGGCTCTGAGCTGTCAGCACAGAGTCTGATGCAGGGCTTGAACTCACAACCACAAGATCATGACTTGAGCTGAAGTTGGACGTTTAACCAACTGAGCCACCCATGTGCCCAGACTGTTTTGTCTTTTTTAATAGCTTATAAGTTAATTTGCTTAAAACTACAACACTCAGAGATAATGGATGTTGTCATTGTGGAGAGAAAGACTTAGTAACAAAAATCAATTCGTGAGCCTGTCATAAACACTAGTTTCTGTATGAAATACATACATACACTTGTTCTGTATGAAATAATTGTAAGAGGGGCGCCTGGTGGCTCAGTCGGCTAAGCGTCCGACTTTGGCTCAGGTCATGATCTTGCAGTTCGTGGGTTCAAGCCCTGCATCAGACTCTGTGCCGACAGCTCAGAGCCTGGAGCCTGTTTCGATTCTGTGTCTCCCTCTTTCTTTGTTCCTCCCCAGCTTGTGCTCTATCTCACTCTCAAAAATAAATAAACATTAAAAAAAAAAAAGAAATAATTGTGAGTTACCAATGATAATCTGATGCAATTGTTCAGTTGCTTGGGCAAAGAATTAGGTGGCATACCTTGGAGAGAAGGAAGAGAGGTGGTCATGGGAAGGTTTCAGGAAGAGTTTAATAGGTTTTCAAAGCTGGGTTTTGAAGGATGGGACACGAATGAAATAAGTCTGTAATGGAGAGCTTTTGGCAATCCTTGGTATATCCCATTCATGCATCGTTGAAAGAAGCCAGTAAGATTGTTAAATCTATTTAGTTGCACCCTGTTTTTATATTGGTTTTTGTGATTATTTTAATACAACAGATATAAATCCATACTGCCAAACGCATACATTTTCTAGAAGCTTGCAGTGGACACCGTGTGCTTCTAAGGAAGGAAAGCGCCAAGCAGCTAAGACTCGTGATTATGCAATGCATGGCCCTGAAGGAATGCAGGAAAGGGTTGCTTTACAGATTTTCCTTACGATTGGCTGGGAGGAAGAGGGGGAGGAAACGAGAGGAGAGAGCAATGAAGTAAAAATGTTAGACCATTCTTTTTGTTAAATATTAGAGATGTTACTGAGAGTTTGACTTGGCTCATTCAAGTGTGCTTTATATCCAATTCTTACTTTTTTAAATGTTTGTTTATTTTTGAGAGACACAGAGCACAAGCAGGGAGGGGCAGAGAGAGAGGGGAGAGAGAGGGAAACACAGAATCCAGAGCAGGCTCCAGGCTCTGAGCTGTCAGCACAGAGCCTGACATGGGACTCGAACTCATGGACCATGAGATCATGACCTGAGCTGAAGTTGGACCCTTAATCGGCTGAGCCACCCAGGTGCCCCTATATCCAATTATTACAATTTACCTCTCTGGCTCTAAGCTTTTGTTGTATTTAAAAAGAAATGAATTCACCCTTATGAAAATAATTTTGAGAACATCAAAATGAAAATGGGAAAATTGGAGATGATTGACTTGTGTTGGATAGAAACTTGATTCAGGAGTTAAATTGGCTTAATGACAGTTACCTGAGAAACGAGTTCCTTGATGAAGAGTCTCCAGTGCTGATTTAAATCTGATTAATGTTTGTATGTTTGTAATCAAAACATTTGCTGCACTGAAACTGTGGGGTCAAATTCTGGGGTCAAAATCCCTTATTCCCTGATAGGCCCATTTTATGCAAAAATGTATCATGAACCCCATGTCTGTAAAGTGCAAGAGTTAATTAATCTGGAAGTTAAAGGCCCATTTAAACCGTTCTTAATTTCAAAGCCCTTGATTTGGAAAAATGATCACTTTTGGACTGCAGCTTTTACTGTCTCAATTAAGACTATAAATGTTAGAGAAGAAATAGTTATTTCAGTTTCTCTTTCAGAAAGAGTTGCAGAGTTCTTGCCTGAGTCAGGACAATTTTTGAATTAGTGTCATCTGAATTAACACCTTTCAACTGGAAACAGTTCTCTCTAAAATACTTGTTTGTTCTGAGGCTTGCTTTCTTTAAAAAAAAAAAAAAATTATATTTGATTGCAAATGAGGTTAATGTTAGTCAAAGCTGACTCTCTTTTGATCCCTAAATTCAGTAACTGGGTCCACAGTTACAGTCTGTGTGGCCTTAAACAAATGACTTAATCTCTCTAATCTTGTTTCCTCAACCATAAATGGGAGCAATAACACTCACACCACGGGATTATTGCAAGGATTAAGTGAGAGAAAGGCTTTAAATACCCAGGCTTCAAGTAGATGATCAGTAAATTGTAGTTTTTACTAAGACCACTATTATTAATACATCGCTCGTTTTCTTTGCTCACAATGTAATCACTCAAGCTGTTTGGTTTGAATGATTTGTCCCCAGTTAGGTTGCAAATTTTCCAGGACAAGGGCTAGGTTCTATGCCATTATTAGTTCCTTTCATCCCTTTGTATCAGTCACCTGAGCCCTAGCCAGAAACAGCTGGCTCACTCCGACTGGGTGTCTGAGGTGTGCAGAATGAAGGGGTTATTTACGGAAAAGTGGGCACAGTCAGGGAGACCCATAGGGATGAAGAAGTACACTGACTAGTGACAACAGGGAGCCTTTAGCTCTGTGGCTTAAGAAGCAGGGGAGAGGGTCACCCAGGAAGAGCTATGGCTTTAGGTAGAGAAGTGCCAAACTACCACGGACAGGAAGGGGGTCAGTAGAATCAATACTCCAACCTCTCTCTCATCCCACCCTATGACCTCCTGTTGATGCCTCTCATTTGATGAGCTCAAGAGGAAGCTAGAAGACAAGGAAGCTGATTAAGAAAGTCCACAGAAATCAACATCCCTAAACCTAAAGCAGAGAAGAGAAAGGCAGAACATGGATCTGAGAAGTAAATTGAGAGTGAGCAACAGAACTTCCCCAACCCAGTCAATTACTATAGCTGCTTTACATCTAATAGGCGCCCATAAATGTCTGTGCAAGGAAAGGAATTGAACTGATTGAACACAATTCATAACATGTTGACAGTCCATCTTTAAACATAGATTGAGAAAAACTCTTCCTAATAGCATAGTAGTTTGGAGGTAAGGTTTGGGATCAGACCTACCCCAGTTTGAGTCATGCTCTCATTCCTTCCTAACTGTGATCAAGGGCACTTATGAAATGATGTGGCCTCAGTTTCTTCTTAGAGAAAGGGACATGAGCTTAATAGCTACGTTAAGGCCACTTTTGAGGGAATGAGATGATGCATATAGTATGCCCAGCACAGAAAGAAATGCTGAAGAAATGTTATTAAATGAACTCTCAGTATTAGTGGATCTCAACTGGGGGCAGTTTGGCCCCTCAGGGAAAAGTCTGAAACATCAGGAGACATTTTTGGTTGTAACAAATGTGAAGGTGCTATTGGCATCTAGTGGGCAGAAGCCTGTCCTACTATGCCCAGGATAGCCCTCCATGGCACAGAACTACCTGACCCAAAATGCCAGTAGTATCAAGGCTGAGAAACCCTGGCCTAGAATGTTCTCATCTCTCCATCTCATCCTTGGGCCTGCATATTATTTGATACTGGTTCTTAAGGTCCCTGATTATTGTTCCATTCTTTACTCAATAAGTTTGAGATTTCTCTCCTCCCCTCTTCCATAAAAAATGGGGCGATATTATGTATGTAACATGTCAACACTCCGTGACTTTGTCTCTCTGCAGTGCTAACTGAATGAATAAATACACACACAAGAAAGAAGATCAGGGTGATAGGCTGTAATCCAAATACAACTACCCAGTATTAAAGCACTTATGTCAAATACATGTTATAGATTTGTAAGGCAGCAACGATACAGAGCTATTTCTAGGGGCGTTTCAAATCACCAGGGAGCAATGTGTGGAACACGTTCTTTCTGCAGCTGCCACCTCTGGTGAGGCTCTTTCCTATAGAAAACAAAAGCCACAAACTCATGAAACTAATGAATGTGAAATAGGTCAGTGGAATTAAACATGAATTTAATTGAGGACTGCCCTTACATACAGTTTGATTGTGTTTTTTTCTCTCCCATTATCACTTTTCCCTGCCCCTCACCTCAGTGCCAGTCTACCCAGAGTTCGTTGCCCCTGGCAACAGTAGACTTGCCTCTTGAGAAAGTTGAGGTTATTAAAACACAATGCCCCTTCACCTCAAGATGGTTCTGGAGCTTTTCTATTTGTTTCATTTCCTCCAACCTCAAAGGAAGGGTGATACTCCCAGCTCTCCAGTTCATTAATTCATGATTGAGTTTTTCCTCCAGTCCTTAGCTAAGCAGAACAAGCATAACAGTTCCTATTTGCATATAGTCTGGGTGGGGGCGGGGGTGGAATAGGGACATTCATCAAGTAAGCAAACAAATTATAAGGGCTGATTGTGACCAGAGGTGGGAAAGTGGTAAGAACCATGATGGAACACAAAACTTGAGTCCTCCTTATACTATCTGATCAAAGATAGTCTCTTTGAGGAGGGGATATTTAATGCAAGGCAAGCTGGAGTGAAGGGGCTTTCCATTTGCAAGGCAAGGGAAGGACGCTGAAGTAAAAGGACTAGCATGTGCAAAGGCCCCCAGACAGGAAAAATCGGGTATGTTCAGGGGATAAACATTGACAAGTGAGGCTTCACTAGCGAGAGTGTGTGGAATAAGATGTCCTGAATAAGAGAGTGGGCTCAATGGAGAGCTTGAAGTTATTCTAAAAGCAGTGAGAAAATGCGTGTATTTTATGCTGGGCAGGGACTTGATGTTTGTTCCTATTTAATGTACATTTTCTGTGGGCAGAGAGCATGTTATAGATGGTAACTTGTTTAATACATTCACCTTGTGAACTAAGAACTATTATTATGCCCAAATTTACAGATGAGAAAACAGATGCACAGTGAGCTTAAGAAACCCCAGGTCACGTAGCTGTTAGCGTTTCTCAACTTGACCACCATTGGCCCGGGTTGGGGCTGAGAGGAGAGGGGCCAGTGTGTTGACTGTAGGATGTTTGGCAGTCACCACGCCTTCTACCCACCAGAGGCTGGCTGCAACCTCCTCTCTCCCACCAGATGTAACAACCCAAACCACGCTCTGACAAATATCCGACACAGTCAGATGTCCCTTATGGGGCAAAGGGGAGCAAATCATTCCCTGGTTGAGAACCCCTGCTTTATAGAAAAAGAGAAAAATTAAAACACTTCAAATCCCGTTACCCCAGTAATGACTGTGCTGCTAACTTCCAGGCTCTTTTCTGGGCTCTCTCCACAAAGATCAACCACCTCAGAGTAATGGTTTCCTTCCTCCCCAGCTAGTGGGTACTTGAACTTCATGGCTATACCCATTCATGAATCACCCGCCGAGAGCAGTGAATGCAGAGTTTTGTGGTTCAGCTTTCCTGAGCATTGCAACAGGTCTTCTAGGTGGAAGAGTAGAAATGTAGGAGTCGAGGCAGGGTATGGCGGAGCCCAGCATTCTCTGCCTTCTAGCCCTCTCCATCTAGGAGGATTCTCTTCGCTCCTCTCAGAAGCCCACTCAGCACTACCAGTGACCCTGAGGCAGTACTACCTCTGAGTCAGAACTAGTGCCTCTTAGCAGTGTAGACTGTGGATGGTGATGACCTAGCTGGGACACAGAAGAGTGCATCCTTTGCCTGGGTCAGCGCTGTGGCCCACAGGATGGTGGGAAAGGAAGGATGGCTGTGACTGACTTTTAGAAATAATGATATACCATAGTGAGCTAGCTTCAGATTGATTCCAAAAGTGAGAGGGTGCCTAACATGAGTGTCACATAATAGGTGGCCATAAATATTGGTTTGTTTTATTAATTCATTCAACTTCTGGGTTGTCAAGGAGTATTTTGAGTCCTTTTCATTCCACCCAAGGTCTCTAACTGTATGACCATCAAAGAATAGCAGCCAAGGACGTACTGATTAACTCATTGAAAATGCATTGGGTGTTTGTCATGGGCTAGGCTCTACCTTCTCTGTCCTCATGGAGTTTCAGGTGTTGATAAGAGAGAGAAGCCAATCAAGGAATCACATGAATAAATGTCAAATGACAGATCTGACCACCACTTGGAAGGGAAAGGTGCTCGGTGCCTCAAGGGTGATTGGGAAAGTTTGACCTAGTCTTGGAGTGAGGAGAGTGGAAAGCTGCTCAGTAGATATGAAGGCTGATCAGGGATATGAAGAGTGAATAGACATACATTAGGTGAGACAAGTAAAGAAAGAACATGGGCCAGAGCTCAGCAGACAGGCTGGCTTTATCTCAAGAAGCTCAGGGTTGTATGTTATGACAGGTGTTTGTATGTGAGCACAAGTGTACACATGTGCTTTAATTTGTCATCACTGGCTGCCGCCTGTGCTGGGTAATACTAGGTTATATTCAGAATTCAGATGTCCTGTCATTGAATCATGTTTAATTTCCACTGGTATGTGTATTATTTGCTTATACAGAATAGACTTTTCCTATTTAGTTCAGCTTTGGAGGGTAAATTTGCCAATTTATATCTTTGTCTTCATGAAATCCTCACTCGGCAGAAAGTCACGTTAACACAAGTGAAGTGTCGTGTGAAGGTGATGCCTTCGGGATTGTCCAACAAAACAAATAACTATAAAGAGGGAAAAATCAGGATCCAGGACACTGTAGTTAGGCTAGATGATCAAACCTGGAAGTAATAGGACATTGTGAGAAGAACATTAATTTTGAGGTCAGAACCATCCAGATTCAAATCTTAGCTTCACTTCCCTTATGATGCTGAACAAAGTCCTTCATTCTCCTGAGCCTGCTTTCTTATCTATAACATGGAGTAATTACATTGACTTCCTAGGATCAATGTGAAGAGTCAAGATGACTTATGAAAAACTCCTGGCACATGATTCCAGTTAAATAAATGGTTGTTAGCATTATCACGATTAATATGATGAAGTTGGAACTCCTGGATTTTAAACATCAAGCCACAGCTTTCATTTAGATCTTCCCGGTGTCCATAGCAAAACAGGCAATTTATATGACTGATTGTGTTAATAAAGTAAAAGCATACAAATTCCTTGAGCAAGACAAGATCATCTGGGCAGTTAGGCATGAAAAAATGTTTTCCCTGGGTCTTCATTGAGACCTCACTGAGCAGTACAGAAGAAAATATCTTTAACTTCGTCCCCATGGCAAACAAATATAAATTCAGTGCATTTAATTCTTCTTTAACCGTTCAGAGTAAGCAGACGTCATAAGCCAAAAAGCAGGTGTCGGCAGAGATTATTTTTAATTCAGCCTTACATCTGCCCAAAAATTCTTGCATCAGTAATGTGTATGAAATATATCATTTATTCTTTTTTTTTTAATTTTATAGGCACTCTTTCAAGTAGTGTTCATGTTCTCAGTTAAACTTCTCTTACCTCATAAGTCTTTGAGGTATGTGTTATAATGCCATTTTATGGATGAGGTCATTGAAGTTCACAGTCCAAGGTTAGTAACCTTGAGATTGAGGACATGAACCAAGGTCCTTTTAAGTCATTTGATTCCATGCTTCTCCCCTAGCCTACCATCTTAAATACAGCAAGGTTATGTGTTCCTCTCACACTGAAAAAGAGAGCTTTATAGAAAAATAGAAAAAAGAGGAATTAAATTGGGGGCTCTAGGTCTAACATAGTTTTATTACTGAGACATCAAGGAAGAATGTTTTGTAAATGAGTTTTCTGGGAGCGATGTTTTAATCTTTTTGTTGTTGTTCTGGCTTATTCCAAATCATTTAACTAAAATGACATAGATAAAAAAGATATTAAGAAACACATTCAACAAGATCATAGCAGTGCAATATATATACCAAATTGCACACTGGCTGGGTGTTGAACTCCGTGCCTTCAAAACATCACAAATAAATGGACTTGTTTATATTAATGAGGAAAACACAAATCTGCAATTTGTAACCTAAATGTAATGCTGTATAATCAGTCGGGTTAACTCATGTCCAGCAAACGCACACACACTTAACTGACATTTGAAATGTCCCCGCAGTTGGGGTGCCTGGGTGGCTCAGTTAGTTGGATATCTGATTCTTAACCTTAGCCCGGGTCTTGATCTCAGGGTCATGAGTTCAGGTTCCGTGCTGTTTGTGAAGCCTACTTAAAAAAAGAAAAGAAAATACCTTCCCAGTTGCTTTAATTTTTGCTTTTGTACATGATTCTGAGGGGGTATACTAAATTAGTCATAGTACATATATTGAAGTAAGTGATTAGTGCCTTCAAAGGAGGTGGTACCCTGAATCTTACAAGGAGGTTCACTTAGGACAAGGATACTAATATTTGTTTTCATTAGTATGAAAATATGGAATTACTCCATGTTAACATTTTTACAATGAAACAATGTAATTACTCCATATTAACATTTTTCTCACTGAAAAGATGATGATGATGAGGATGAGTATCAAGAACTGTGAAGGGTCTGAGATTTTTTCTCTGCCTGAGAGATAACACGTTAACCTACCAGAGATTTGTAGATGCTGGCCAATGACACAAAATTCCAGTGTCAACGATGAAAGACTTTGCTACTCGTGGCACAGCAGGGGGCAGAGGATTCCTGTTCACACTGGTTCCCCATGTTTTTCAAGTATGATGGTGGTGACATGGAGGAGGCCAGGCCGGTACTGCATATTCAGTAGGCCTGTGTTCCAGCTGAGGAGCCCCAAGTTTCAGAAACCCCAATCTTGTAAGGTGTTGCCAGCAAACCTCCCCAGTCTCTGTTCTGGTGGTAGATGGGATCTTTATTATCCTGATCAGGAAAAAAAATCTTCCTTTCACCCTGCAGAGAAACACTATCTCTATCTTCCAAAGTATAAACATCCTCCAAAGAGTACCAGGAAAAAAAGTGATCACAAAAATCATAAACACCTTGGAGAATCGCTTCCCAGCAGTGGTGATGATGGGGTAGCAGCGGTGGTGGTGAATATATATTCATCTCCCATTTCCCGTTGGGCTGAGCCCTTTATACACATAGTCTCATCTCATTTTCATTAAAATCCTAGAGGTCAATAGTCTTATCCACATTTATACCTAAATGTAGTAGAGATTCAAAGAGGTTCAGCAACCTTTCCAGGTCACATGTGCAGAAAATGGCAGAGCCCACACTTGAATGAAGGTCTGTTTGACTCCTGAATCTGTGCCCTTAACCCTAACATGATCTTGCTGCTCTACAATAAACACTTACACCTAAATATTTGCCATGGTAGAAACAAGTTGCTGTATGAAAATAGACAGAAGTCATCTTTTTTCTTACCAAGATGTCAAAGGTGACTGTTTCACTCTTGAAAAGTTCACTCATGGTGAACTTACTGGGAGAGTAGGTGACTGAGTGTAGACTTGAAGCTAAGCAGTCTGTCTTCAGAGTTGGAGCATTTCCCCACCAGGCTGTATAGCCAGCACTGGACATATGAATCTTCCATCACAAAAGCCAGAGTCCTGGGTTAACTCTGGGCAACTCCCCCCCTTATTTGGCACGTCAACCTTTTACTTAAGAAATGCATAGCCCCTCAAAGCATGGGGGTAAAGTGTGGTCAGCAATGATGTGAAACGCTGCTGTTCTCCCAGAGAACATGGGCAATTTGAAATATATGACCCATGTGGGCTGTCCAGAGATGGACCATTGAAACAGAACGATGGAAAATAAATAGCCAAGTTGGATAAGCAATTCCATAGGATAACATCAGCAGTGGCTTGTGAGGTTAGTGCCAAAATACCTTCTGATGTCCAGAAAGACTCAGTGGATTCTCTGACAGCCCCTGGGAGATTCTGATACTTTAAGAGCCAGGGCAGGTCATTCATTTAACAAATTCCTAAGGAATATCTACTATGTGTGAGATTTTTGTTAGTATTCTGGTATAAATACTGACAAGCCAGCCTGTTATTAGATTGTGAAGTGATTAGAATACAATGGACAAATATAGGGAAAAGCCTAATGGAAAATGTAATGAAGAATATAGGAAAACGTAGCTAACTTATTCCAGGGACATTATGGTGAGCTTCCAATGGGTAACACTTGGACTGAGCTTTCCAAAAAAGAATAGAAATTTGTTATTCCTGTTGATGTCATTCATTTAACTCATCTAAGTGAGGAATGTTTAATTTACTTAACACTTATGTGCATATTGTCTACCTTCCCTGTATTCATAGTCCCTAGAATAGTGCCAAAAATGCAGTAGGTACTCGGTATTTATAGAATGCATGAATGTTTGCTATGAAGTTTTGCTTGTATTCTTCATAATGGTGTTAAAAAAAATACATATGCACATTTTGCAGTCCTAAAAGAGTCTTTTGTTACAAGTAACTTTTAGGAAACCTTTTAAATTTTGGGGTGCCTGGGTGGCTCAGTCGGTTAAGCGTCCAACTTCGGCTCAGGTCATGATCTCACAGTCCATGGGTTCAAGCCCCGTGTCAGGCTCTAGGCTAACAGCTCAGAGCCTAGACCCTGCTTTAGATTCTGTGTCTCCCTCTTTCTCTCTGACCCTCCTCTGCTCACTCTCTGTCTCTCTCTCTCAAAATAAATAAAGATGTAAAAAAAATTTTAAAAAAAGGAAACCTTTTAAATTTGCTTTTACATCAGTATCTTATATACAAGACAGGAGAAAAGGGAAATGAGAGTTGATTGACTGATTGACTCATTATTCAGTGTGTTTCGAGAATCTCCTACATGCAAAGTGTTGGATGTTGAGTGGCCATGTAGAAGCCAAATTGGCCCCTATGCCTGAGAAAATCTGACATAGCCATGAGGCACAGTTTGCAGGCATGTTGCATAAGAAAGAACAACCTGGAAAATAAAAAAAGTATGGCGGCATACCTGAGGAATAAAAAGGATGTAGTTAAAAGGTCATTTCTTGGGACATGCCCTGTAGAACAGCTCACTACCTCCAATTTTGATTTTGTGAGAAGAAAACTTTTGGGTTGGATAATACAGATTAACTCTGTACATAATTAATCTCCCTAGACTGTTTCGCACTCTCACTTCCTTTTTTTCTTAGAACAAAGGAAAAATTATGCAATTGGGGAAATTGTAAATATAAACATGCTTACAGACTCAAGAAAAATGATGAGTTCAACTTAGAAATAGGCCAGGATTTATTTAATTAGTAGGTGATTACTAAATACTAAGCGAATGGAAACTAGTGTTGTCTCAGCAATGGTTTGTTTGTTCAAAGAATTTCCATCACACATCTTTTGATTCCAACATTCCCTTCATTTCTTCAAATTTTATTTTTTTTCTCTGCAGCACAGAAGCATATGAGTTTATTAAGTAGTCTAGCTTATTCTCAAAATATGCTGATCCTGAGTGGTTATAAAATATTTATGCAGGCCATTTAAGTTGAATCAGAAATGGTTTCTAATCAGAGTGAAATCATCTTTTAGTTTAAGCAAATGATGCCAGTATCAAAAAAGTGTTGCAATTACGCCCATACCCAGACTCTGTCTGCTACATGACTGCTGCAGAACAGATTTTAATGGCTTTTGAACACAGCTTTTGTCTTCTTATGTAACTCCTTATTTGACTTCATCACCCCTCTCAACTTGACCAAGTGCAGATTGCTGCTCTTCACGAGCTCAAGGAAAGGAAGCTTTAAGGTTGCTTTTTAAAACCCAAAGAATGTAATACCTTCCCTCTAGATTTACTCTCCTGAATAAAACGTTTAGTAGCTCCCCGTTGCTTACAGGATCAAGTTCAAGTTCATGACCATCCATGGTTGGGCCCATGCCATTCTTCTTCACACTTAACCATCTAATTCTGAACCAGTTAGAGTTTCCCCACCATCACAATTTCTGTACCTTTGTTGATACTGTTCCCTCTACCTGGAATACATTTCTGTACTTGACTTTCTCCCACTTGCTTTGCAAAAAATCAGCTCCTCCTTCATGTCCTGCAGGAAGTGGAACTCCCACTCCCACCCACTACACACGTTTGGCTAAGAATCCTGTGTGCTCATTAATACCAGTGGTAGAGGGAATCTTCCGTTGAAATCATCTACCTCGTCCAATAGGCTAAAACTTCCACAGGGGCCAAAATGTGTTTTATTTATCTTTGTGCCCCAGGTCTGGAAATTTGTGGGGACTCAATAAACATTTGTTGAATGAATAAATCAATACATGAGGACCCATGAGGAAAAGCATGAAATGGGAAATTAGTGAGGCAGGAAAGACCTTAAAAATACAGTTCTAGGAAGGGAGGAAGACAGGTCTGAGAGATACAGCTAATGCAGAGAGGGGCACATTTATATATTTGTTGAATCATTGTTTATTGAGCACCCATGTGCTAATATAGGAGGTACAGTGATGAACAAGATAAATAAAGACCCTACTTCACAGAACTTCTAAGACATATACTTAGATTATTTAAAAAAAACAACAAGGACGCCTGGGTGGCTTAGTGGGTTAAGCATCTGACTTCAGCTCAGGTCATGATCTCACGGTCTGTGAGTTCGAGTTCCATATAGGACTCTGTGCGGACAGCTCAGAGCCTGGAGCCTGTTTCCAATTCTGTGTCTCTAGCTTTCTCTCTCTCTCAAAAATAAATAAATATTAAAAAGAAAGTTAAGTGCTATGAGGAAATAAAGTGAAGGGAATGAAAGGGTGGTAGGGAGAGAGGCTGAGATCAGATGGGCAGAGCAGGCCTCTTCAAGAAGATGTTGGAGATGGCACCCGAAGGAGAGGAAGGAGAGCTAGCCTTCCCAAGAGCTGGTGAGAGGGTATTCTAATGTGTGCAAAGGCCCTGCGGTGGAACAAAGTCCAAGATTTTGAGGGAAAGAAGTCCTGTCTTCATATGTAAGTCAGGTTGGCACATTGGAGGACCTGAGTTCAGAAGGGAGATGGTCCATGGAAGTAAGGGTGGCTTGTTGGTAACAGAGATAGAAGACCCAGGAGCTCCCAGAGAAAGGACCCCTTCTGGCCCATGGGCATTTGGCAGGGAGACAAGAACTTGAAGGAGAGCCCCCCACAGGGGCTAATTACCAGCTCCCACATTTTATAAACTGATGTGCGAAAGAGGAAGAGAGAAATTAGATTTTGGAAAATTCTTCATCTAAACTACAGAGGCCAGAACATTGATTAGGAAGGGCTCTTACATGCTTTACCACTGTGCCCCTGCCTTGTGAACACAAACCACAGACTTTCTAGGCCACAAAAATATACCAGCAGGGACCTCTGTTCCCTAGGAAGTGGCAGGTAATGGCCTAAGGGACATTAGCAATGGTTTCTTCTCAATTTTTCATTACTGTCCAGCATAAGTGCAGTAACAATAAAAACTAATGGCTTCAATTACTTATGCCACTGACCGTGCCACGCAACTCATAGCACAATGGTTAATGCATGTTCTCTGGAGATAGACTCACTGAGTTCAAATCCTACCTCCTGCACTTACGAGCTTTGTGGCTTTTGGCAGGTTACCAAGTATGTGTGACTTCGTCTCCTCGTTTTTAACATGGGAGGAGGGGGAGATAATGGTGCTCTCCAGGGGGCCGGTGTGAGGAGTAATTAGGCAATATATGACAAGTGCTTAGCACAGTAGTGCCACACGTGCTGCTGTAAAAGCAAGCTTCTATCACTGACTTACTTATCACAACTACCTACCAGGTGGGTATATTGCTGTCCCCATTCCAGATATGGGAAAATGTTAGAGGCTTTATGTAACCTGCCAGGGTCTCCTAACTACTCAGTAGAAGAGCTGGGATTTGAACCCAGAGTGATTGCAGAGCCCAGGGTCTTAATCATGGCTTTGTCATACTTTTTATTGTAATTAGTTATCATCTGGGTTGCAAACTAACCCATTTATTCATACATTCATTTTGGCAGGTCTAGATTGTGAGTATGGTTTGCAGGGCTTTAAGAAAAAGGGGGCATAAGTGTGCTGGCCATCTAAGAGTCGTGGCTTATACTCAGACTTCGGCTTGCTGGGGTTGCTGAGAGTGCTCACAGGCTCATTCACCAAGTTAGCTGTTCATTGGCGCTCCCGCTTTTCAAAGGCATTTCCAGTGTTAGCTACACTTTATAATTCCTAATAGTGATTCTGAGAAACAAAATTATCACACATGCACACACATATTCATGTACATGCATGTACACACACACACACACACACGCCTTTGTGCTCAGGTGATTTTAGTTTTAATTTTCTCTGCAAATTGTAAATCCTTGAATATATCTGTTGAAATTTTCTAAAAACAAGATTAACTACCCTCAGAATAACACCATCCCTAATCCACATGACACGACCAAGTTTTCTGCAGCCGGGGTCAGGATGAGAAAGGGAAGGGACCCCGGTAACAATACTCTGCCTGTCTGAAGATCGATGTTCTGGGCCGGCAAATGAGAAAGAATGCTTAATGGCGTGGTCTGCTGCATATACTAGCTCAAATGCGGAATTTTTTTCTCTAATCTATTCCATAATTAAAAAAAATTTTTTTTAACATTTATTCACTTTTTGAGAGACATAGAGTATGAGTGGGAGAGGGGCAGAGAGAGAAGGAGACACAAAATCCCAAGCAGGCTCTGAGCTGTCAGCACAAAGCCCAACATGGGGCTCCAACTCACCAACCGTGAGATTATGACCTGAGCCAAAGTAAGACGCTTAACCGACTGAGCCACCCAGGTGCCCTACTTCCATAATTTTTAAATCAGCTCATGGATAAGTTTGGTCAGCAGCACCACTGAAATTGATTCCATGCAACGTCTGCCTGGCTCATTCAGTGGAGCATGTGACTCTTGATCTCAGGGTCGTGAGTTCAAGCCCCATGTTGTATGTGGAGATTACTTTGATAAATAAATAAAAATAAGCTTTAAAAAATCTGACTCTGTAGAATTCAGGTCTCTGTTAGATGCCTTCTGAGAAGATTCAGTTACAGGGAACCCAAAAGGAGCCTGCTTCATACAGATAATGGTTTTACTTTTAACAGCCGCATTGACTCCCCACCGAGAGACCACAGAGGAAAGCTACCAGTGTCATAATCTGCACCATGTACAGTGTGGTGTGTTAGGTTTCACTAGAATTGTAAATGCTTGTTGTCCCTGGCACTCACAAGTTCTTGCAACATTTGGTTTAACNGAGGGTCAGAGAGAGAAGGAGACACAGAATCTGAAGCAGGCTCCAGGCTTTGAGCTAGCTGTCAGCCAGAGCCCAACATGGGGCTGGAACCCATGAACCTCGAGATCATGACCTGAGCCGAGGTCGGACACCCAACCGACTGAGGCACCCAGGCACCCCTAGGCATTTTTTTTTAAAGTCACTTGGCTATTGAGTTATTTTCTTAATGTTTATTTTATTTATTTTTAAAATATTATTTATTGTCCAACTGGCTTACATACAACACCCGGTACTCATCCTGAGTTAGTTCTTAAGGTAGATGGATGTTTTATTTTATTTACCTCTAGTGTCTTTCTAGATTATATTTACTGAGCTGCCAAGCACCTGACACTCTCCTGAGTCCTTAAAAATATCATCTCATATAATTTATACACAGCCATGTGAGGTTGTTGGCTTGCTCTTATTCCCATTTTACAGATAAAGAGACCAAGTCACAGGAAAAATTTACTAGTAGGTGGTAGAGCTAGGTTTCCAATCCAGGTAGTTGGGTTCCAGAATTCATGCTTTAAATCTCTGAAAATATTGCCTCCCCAAATTAAGTCATCAGTTAATGTTTGTTAAATAAACAAATCACCATGGGAGCTTTAGCTAGTTCTGTGGCACAGGACATGGTCCTTAAACAGTGAACAGTATACTTACTATTCACCATAGTTATGATATTTCATTTAATGAAAAATATATGCACAGAGGATCTACTTCTTTGTATTTGCTGAACTTGGAAAGAGTGGTATTCCTGGAGAATGAAGCCCCATGAGAAGCCACGGTGTCTTTTCAACATGGCCTATAGTTTACACTCCCATCTACTGCGAGGATTTGTCTAAAGAACTGGTTGAAGAGTGTGAATGTCCCACAGCTGCATCTTAAGGGCCTTGATAATTAAGAACAAAAATGACCATTTATTGAGCACTTGCTATGTGCCAGAAAAGTGCTAATAAGCACTTAACGTGCATTGTATCATTTAATCTTTACAAACTCCATTTAGAGGATGGAGAAACTTCTCAGAGAAGTCAGTTGAATTGCCCGTTTAGAAAGGGGTATTGGGAGAACAGTTCGATCCAAAGCTCCTGCTCTTACCTGCCATCCTCTGCCACCTAGTGCCCTTTCTGTTTCCCTCTCTAGTTTCCCAGCGGTGCCTAGTCCAGTGCCTGGGGCTGTGGACAGATACTGGCACCTGGTGACGGAAGAATCACTGGGTGCTTGATTGACCTCTGGAATGAAATGGAAATGTGAATTGTTGTCTTTAGAGTAATGCTTCCTATAAGTTAGCCTTCCTATGAATCACCTGGGGGTGCAGGTGCAGATTCTGGTCCACTAGGTTTCAGTAGGGAATGAGACTCTGCATTTCTAATAAGCTCCCAGGTAATGTTGATGCTGCTGGCCTGTGGACTGCACTTTGCATGGCATCGGAAAGCACCAGTGTGAGCTGTCCAGGGTGCTAGCCACAAGCCACATGTAGCTATTCATGAAAACAAAATTAAAATCCAGTTTCTCAGTGACATTAGTCACATTTCAAGTGCTAAAGAGCCACATCTGCCCATTGTCTACGGTGTTAGACAAGCAAACAGAGCATTTTCCTCCTCACAAAAAGTCCTATTGGACCACATTACTATAGAATATTCTATAGCATATTATAATATAGAAAAGTAATATAAAGTTAATATGGAGAAATAATCCACTTCAAGAAACCCGAGTACATTCATATTTCACTGGCCTGAAAAAGTCACTTTTCTTGTTATTTCATAGAATATCCTATCCATATATCAGAAACGTGAATCTTTGATGGGAAATGACAATATCGCATAAAGAATACTGATGAATACATTTCTTTCTTCTTCTTCTTCTTCTTCTTCTTTTTTTTTTACTTAGGATCCAACACCAGTGCTCGAGAAGAAAGAAAAAGGCACTTTTTGTTATTGGTTTTTTAAAAAAACCACAGGATTGTCACAACTCCAAAAGCACTAGAACTTTATTGAAAATGTTCTAATGACACTTGGAAAACTTATGAGGCTGGTCTACAAACCCAGCACCCTCTGGTCCTTTTTTTTTTTTAAACGACTATGACTTTTATCCACACATAGTTCTATCAAGGACTGAACTTTCATGAATGCCTTGGGCTCTAGAGGCCATAGTCATTGCCAACAGAATAAGGAAAATTATTTGATCGTGGACAATGTCTTTAGAAATCATTTTATCCAAGCCTCCCATTTTGCTGATGGGTGAATGAAGGCTCAAAGAGGAGATACAATTTTCAGTAGATGCTAGTTAGAGCTGATGTTAAGTACACAGTGATATTTGCTGAATTACATGAATCTAGTTTTCTTTTTCTTCACTGGATTATCTATGACTGAATGACATGGTGATCACTAAAATATAACCTTTCACTTCCATTTCTATGCATCCTGTCAAAGATATACACAAAGACATTAGATCTCAGAAACAAATTGCCTGGAATGGAAACAAAGGACTATAAGATTTATACAATAATTCTTTTCTTTCTTTTTATCAGTGCTACCTGTTCATTATAGAAATTTAAAAAATGCAAATGAGAAAAAAGAATGAAATTTACATCAGCTATAGTGCAGTTGCTCAGAGACATTACTATATATTTGGTGATTATGTGACCTTATATTTTGGTGTGTGATTTATAAAAATACACATCACAAAAAATGGGTATCAGATACTCTTTTGCAATATCCTACACATTTTCCTGAATCATTATATAAGATTCTAAATCATTTATAGTGGCTGAAGTAGCATTCCATTGGGTGGTAATATTAAAATTTATTCATGTGACTCACAACTGATCAACAGTAACATGGTTATTTTCTTTTATTTATTATAAACAGCCCTGTGATGAACTGCATTGTAGGAAAAATTAACTTTCTTTAGGGTAAATTCCTAAGAGTGGAACTGCTGAGCAAATGTTTTAAAAGATTTTAGGCTTTCCAGTGCAAATTTTCAAATTCCCTTCCAGAAGTCTTGTACTCTTAAGAGAAAACATAAAAATAAACTTCCTGAGGATTTGGACTGTGGCTACTTTATTCCAGATTCTATCTGCAGAGCCTAGAATAGTATTCTACATATAATAGGCCCTTAAAAATTTATTTGTTTATTAGCCCAAAGCCTGGTTCATAATGATGCTTGATAAATATTAATTATCATCATTACTTTCTTTGACATGTTTTTATCATTTTCATGGCACAGCAATATTTTTGGAAATTTATTGGGAATCGTGTCTAAGAATAAACATGAAACTACAACTTCATCCCTTTTGTATCTCATGGAGATTACCTCCTTTGTTGAATATCTGGAACACATTTATTGTGGAACTGTTTTCTGCCTTTTTTTTTGCACCAGCGTATTTGTGAAACATTTTCCTGCCTGTCACTTGATGTCTGATTAGGCTCAAAGAAGGCGATCCACTGGGACAAGTTAGTCTGGACAAAATAGTATTGACTTCATGGAAAACAAAGAAAATGATAACAGGGGTGCCATTGCCAGTTTAAGTGCTTTCAAGTGTGTCTGCTGGTTGGACTCACACACTCCTCCTCTTTTCAGAGAAATATAATGGGATTATTTAAAAGATTGGCTTTGGGTTGGAACTTGGCATCTGTTATCCTGGCTCTGTGATTTTGGGCACATTACTTGGTCTCCCCAAGTCTTGATTTCCTCACTTGGTACAGCAGAGCTCACTTCCCAGGTTTGGCAGGAAGAGCCCCTGAGGCAGTGCACATAAAGCTCTTAGCACCAAATCTAGCTTCAGAATGAACATCCAGTAAACGGTGGCCATTGATTCCAGAACTTCATGACCACCAGTGATTGAGAACTGAATGTGTACAGTTTTATGTTCCCCTGGTTCTATTTTATGGACCGAACATTTGCTTCCAAATTCTAAGAGATTAGTGCATTAGATTTTGCTGAGCTAACCATTTGGGGGAAGCTTTCAGCAGATTTTATTGAGCCATTTTCCACTTGGAGAAAATAAAACCCAGAGTCGAATAGCAAACGCTTGGGGCATGCCAGAGATCCAGAAGAATGTTGGATCTTCAGAGCATCAGACTACTTCATGATAATCATGTAAATAGTGCTGGTGACGATAATGATCATCACAGTGCTGATAAAAGCTAGCATAAGATGAGTATTTATTTTTGTTCAGGAAGTATGCATTTATTCATACTATCTTAATCTGCACAGTAACTACAAAGGTAGGTGATACTGTTTCCAGAAGCTGAGAGTTTATTAATTTGTCCAGGATAACATAGCTGGGAACTGTAGAGCTGTTCTGTCTGGAGCCCAGACCTGTGCTTTAAACCACCACAGTCTGCTCTGTAAAACCAGCCATTCCAAAGCGAGTCCTGTTCTCAGCAGAAGTCTTGAGAACTTATTCTCTCATCAATTGAAATCACTCCCAAATCATGAGGATTGAATAGGTAGCCCGATCAATATTACAACCTGAACTTATGTCCTCGTTGCATCCTATTTAAGATCAGTGAAAAATACCCGATGCCACTAGCCTTTCAAATTTGAAATTCAATAGAATTTACTTTTGAAGGCTTCTTGGAAAAATATCTGAGTGAAATCCAGCTTCCCTTTGTAAGAGGAGATTTATTTTGCCTGTATTCATTAGCTCTCTGGTTGAGCACACAGAGGAGTGAGACAGCAGATTATTCAAATAAACAAGTCAGCTGATTGAAAGGCCACTAATAACCTTGTTATGTAGGAGGGGCCATGTCTGCAGGAAAGTCTCTTTAGCAACAAGTCATGTCATTGAATCAGGAGCTAGAGCAGGGACTACAGTACACATTAAGGGCTTGGCAGAATTTTAAAATGCAGCTGTATGGGTCTTCCAGGTCACTCTGCTAGGTCTTTAAAATACATGAATCTTGTTTGAGTGGACCTGGAGAAATGAGTAATTTTCCATGAGTCACCAGCTTGCAAGGTATATGCACCATAAAGTGCATACTTATCTCAACTTCCTCTTTGTTCAGTTTGTCCTCATCTAAGGAAACCTAGGGAGATGGACACTGTGATGCAGCTGCATAAGCAGAACCCGAGAGGAAGCAGGGGAAAGAATATGTATGGTGAGAAGGGCAGTGCCTTGTCTGATTTCTTCCGAGGGCCTCTTATTTTTCATTTGTAAACTTTGTAAACAAATTATAGGAGCTAACTAGTGAGGAAAGGTATCACATTCTCTGCCCTTCAGTTATTTCGGAGTTGACTGTGCGTGCTACACCCCATGTCATTCAAGTGAGCCTTGAGGGACACCTGACCTAGTTGAGCAGCCGTGCCTTTAATAAAACTGCCAAAATAAGTTATGGGATTTCTTATACAACTGTGATATTCCCTCAAAGACACACTGGAGGTTACTTGAGTTTTATTATTTAGAGCATAACATGGATGGTTTGACCAGACAGCTCAGTTACTTTGTGGTGATGACTGTGGCGATCATGGTGTTGAGAGCACCTCACACTTGGGTGTTCCCTCTGTGTGCCGAGGAGGGAACTACAACGTTGTACATTTTCCCCTTTAGTGTTTACAGCAATCCTGATGGAGAGACTATTCCTGTCTATTGTAGAGACAGACAAACTGAGGCTTAGAGAAGCCAAGATTTTGTTCAAAGGCCACATAGCTAGTGGGCAATGGACCCAGAATTCAAGTTCAAACTGTCTGATTCCAAAATGAAGACTCTTGAACACTCTATCCATGATCTTCAAAAAAGTTTTTAACACATACCCATCAGTAAAACATTTCAAGGACACTTCCCCTTTGTACTTATTTATTAATAAGTATACTAGTATACTATATACTGTACTATACTAGTATACTATGTACATAATAAAGTGTATATATAAGGAATAAATTAAGAAGAATGAACCAAAGGTGAAATAATGTTTGATTTTGTTATGTTTATTAATGGAACAAAAGTATTTTGGGTCCCATGAAAAGATTATTATAATTAATGTTATTTCTTAATTTTTTAAAGTTTTTATTTATTTGAGAGAGAGAAAGAGGGGGAGAGAGAAAGAGACAGAGATAGAGGATCTGAAGCAGGCTCTGAGCAGACAGCAGAGAGCCTGATGCAGGGCTGGAACTCTTGAACCACAAGATCATAACCTGAGCTAAAGTCGGTTGGTTAACCCACTGAGCCACCTAGGAGCCCCATGCTTCAATATTTTTGAAAATGTTTGTTCATGTGTTTGGCCTGGTAACTCAACGGCCCAGCTCTGAGTTTTTTCCACTACTTGGTCATACCTGGCAAAGATTCTTCAGAAGAATCTTAGATCCAAGTGAGAAAAATAGCATAACTGACTGCATTTGAAATCCATGGGTGCCTGAGTGGCTCAGTCAGTTAAGTGTACGACTTTGGCTCAGGTCATGATCTCACCGTTCATGAGTTCAAGCCCCGTATCAGGCTCTGTGCTAACAGAGATATCAAGATAACAAGATATCTGTGTTTCAGTTTTGTCCACCAAGTATGCAAAGATTTTTGTTAAAATCCAGTTAGTAAATTGCTGTCTTTTCCAATGCCAGTCTTTTGTTCTTCTACACATGTTGTATCATTGAATTTTTTAAAAACTTTGTTTAAACTATTTTGTTAAAACTTACAAAAACTTGTATTTCAAAACCTCTGAAAACTGATTAATCATGTTTATAAAAATTGTTTCCAATTTTTAAAGAGATTATCTGATAGGTACATTAAGTATATGGATGCATCCTGACATCACACAATAAAAGAATCATTTCTAAAACAATTTTTTTGCTTTCAAATTGCTCTCTCCATAACATCAGTTTATTTTATTTTGAGAGTTTGTCTTTATATTCTAGATGCTTGGTTTTTCTATGTCTTGCTCACTGTGATGGCTTCAAGGGATCATGAGCTAATGTCTCAAGACTGTGTTTATAAAGCATGGTTTAGTGTTGATAATGATTGTTTATATATCCAATATTTTTCTTCTAATTTTACATTGGGGAGGGCTGATGGCTTGATAAATTTGAGGAGCTGATCTTTGTTTTTACCTTATAATAAGGCTGCTGATGAATAAGAATGGCCATTTTTTTCTGCCATTTTTCTACTCATTGTGCTAATAGTGTTGTCATCAACTTAACCACCCCCAAGGGTGGGTTAACCATACCCAAGGGTATGCGAGGTGGGAAGCTGGTGGCATCACGCTGCACTCTTTCTCTGGGTTCTGTCCCTTTCGGGGTTGACCAGAGATCTTCCTCTTAAGAAGCAAGTGAGCTGCATTATGAACTGAAGGTCTGTAAGAAAGCTACCTTGCTCTCAACCCAAGAAACTGCTGGATGGCAAAAGCCAGGCTTAAGGTGTGTGACATTCAAAACCCAGCTTTTTAAAAGTGTTCAAAGTGAGGTGCCTGGGTTGCTCAGTTGGTTAAGTGTCCGACCTTGGCTCAGGTCAGATCTCACGGTTTGTGGGTTCGAGCCCCGCGTCAGGCTCTGTGCTGACAGCCCAGAGCCTGGAGCCTGTTTCGGATCCTCTGTCTCCCTCTCTCTCGCTGACCCTCCCCCACTCATGCTCTGTCACTCTCTGTCTCAAAAATAAATAAACTATTAAAAAAAAAGTTCAAAGTACAGTACAATCAAGTGAGACTCATGGTGTTAGGAGATTGAGAGTCAGCAGTATCATGGTGGGGAAGTTACATTGTTCCAAATAGCTCTGGTCACTGACATTCCCTGTCCTGGCCCCAACCCCTACTACCACCAGAGTTAGACCATGCCCTAACTTTAAAAAAAACCCAAGAAACAAAAACTGTTTCTAAACTATGGAAATGGCAACTATATAGTAAGGTAGAGAGGGTAGTGTAATGAAACTTCATGTACTCATTACCGATCTTATTAATCTCCACGTCACGGTTTATCTATCTTCCTCATGCCTCCCTACTGAATTATTTTGAAGCTAATCCCAGACACATGACATCATTATATCCATAAATATTTTAGTATGAATTTCCAAAATCTAAGGGCCTGGTATTTTGTTTTAGTTGATAAAAGACACCAGTAAGTTTAATGAACTATTGACTATAAACAGTTAGTTTTGTTATCGTTTGTAAGATAATGTCTCTAAGAGACCGTCTGATTTGAAAGAGTTGAAATATGGGGAAAGATGAGTTCTGGAATTAACAAAATGGTATAAATGATCTAGGGATTAATCCAACAAAAGATATATACAAATTTTATGAAAAAAATCCATGGAACATTTCAGAACATAAAATATGAACGGAATGAGCGGAGACATACTAAGTTCTTTGTGAAAAGGCTACATATTTCGGTTATTAATATAGTGAATTGTATTGATTCATTTTCACCTGTTAAATCAACCTTTCATTCCTGGGAAAAACCTACTTGGTCGTGATGTATTATTCTCCTATATACATTATTTGAATTGATTTATTTAAATTCCCTAAATGGTTTTTGTGTCAGTAGTTGTGAGGGATATTGGACTTTTTCTTGTACCAACTTTGTCCCGTATTTGTGGTAGGGTAATGCTGGCTTCGTAAAATGAGTTGGGAAGTATTTCCTCTTCTCCTGTTTTCCAAGTTTGTTTGCCACCTGTATGTTTTCTTAAATGTTTGGTAAAATTGACCAGGGAAGCCATCTGGGCCTGGAATTTTCTTTGTAGGAAATTTTTAAATTAGGAGCTGAATTTCTTTATTGGATATATGGCTATTTAGGTAACCTAATTCTTCTTCACGGACCTTTAGCATTTTAGTAGTCTTTGAAGGAATTTATTCATTTAATGTAAATTGCCGAATTGACACACCCCCAGGGTGCCTGCAGATTTGATGCTGTTACGTTTGGCAGCAGGTCAGCTCAGCTGAAAAGGGCTGGTGGTTTTGTCTGCTGTGAGCCCGCAGGGCAGGAAACATACCCCAGAGAGACTGAGAAGTCAGCCCTGAGATGCGCCTCCTTGTTATAAGTTTTCTGAGGCTACAATAGCCTCTGTCTTGTCCTGTCACCCACAGGAAATCCATCTTCTGCATCTCCTTTGTCTGGCTCCAATGGGTCCCACTGACATCAGCAGCCAGACTCATACCGTGAAGTAGACTGGACCCTGATATGCATCAGCCCAACTTTTTCTTTTAGTAATTTTTTAAGTTTATTTATTTAATTAGAGAGAGAAAGGGAGAGAGCATGAGCATGAATAGGGAAGGAGCAGAGAGAAGAGAAGAGAGAGAATCCCAAGCAGGCTCCACACTGTCAGCTCAGAGCCCACTGTAGAACTCAAACCCGTGAACAGTGAGATCATGACCTGAACCCAAATCAAGAGTCAGTCAGTTAACCGACTGAGCCACGCAGGCACCCACCCCAAACTTTTTCTTTTTATACATGTAGAAACTGAATCCTGGAGATGAGGATTGGGACTAACACTTATTGTGTAGCCCTTAACTGTCAAGTTCTATGATAAGTCCTTATGTATTGTCAAAGTATATTTTTCCAGAAGCTAAGAACATGACTCAAATATAAATACGTAATGAACATGTATCAAAGATTTATTTAACTTATTACTGAAATTGCCAGTGAGATAGAAAAGCTGGTTCAAAGAGCATTAGGGGATGAGAGATTTATTTGGTTGGCCAGTAAAGAAGCGCTAAAATAAGTTTATGAAGTTACATTCAAAACTAATTAGTGTCCTATAGGTCAATAAAGCTGGGTAGCTTTGAAGTTATCTTTTTTGACCAGACAGACATAGTTTTCAGCTTACCATATTCTACAGATTAATCTCTAACTGCACAGAGTCTGGGTCCTGATGAATAGAAACAAGTAAATCAGACTTGGACTTCTGCAGAATGTACGGGAACGTGGGGAGGACCTTTGGATAGGTTTGTCAGGCCGTGTCCTACATGACAACAAACAAAAATATGATACAGTTATCTTTTTGCCTTTATTTCCAAATTTTAGAAGATTTTTTTCTTTTCTTTTTTTTTTCTTAGAGAGAAAGAAAGAGAGTGACCACAAGCAGGGGAGGGGCAGAAGGAGAGGTAGAGAATCCCAGGCAGGCTCCATGCTCAGCGTGGGTCCCTCCACATGACTTGATCTCATGACCTGAGCTAAAATCAAGAGTCAGACACTCGACTCACTGAGCCACCCAGGTGCCTCAGATGATTTTTCTTTTTTTTTTTTTTATATTTTTCTTTTTTAATTTTTATTTATTTCTAGGAGAGAGAGAGAGAGAGAGCGTGAGCAGGGGAGGGTCAGAGAGAGAGGGAGATATAGACTCTGAAATAGGCTCCAGGCTCTCAGCTGGCAGTCAGCACAGAGCCTGATGCGGGGCTCGAACCCACAAACCGTGAGATCATGACCTAAGCGAAAGTCGGACGCTTAACCGACTAAGCCACCCAGGCGCCCCTGATTTTTCTTAATAAAGTATCTAGTTTCATCTCTGAGAACCCAAGGTGTAAGAATCAATATCCCCACTTGAAGACAGGCAAACTTGGAGGAATTAGGTAATATGCCCAAAGTCGCATAGCTCAAAGGTGGAAGGGGAGCAGGGAGGAACACACAGTGTTCCTTGTTTCCCACCGATGCTTTTAAAAAAAATATACAGATGCATTTTATGATATGTTCACTTATCTCACAAATACTGAAGAAGCTGCTAGGTATCAGGCTAGAGCAGGAAACTCAGTCATGAATAGAACAGACTCAATTCTAGCCCTTCTGGGCAAATCTTCATAGTGGGGAAGATGTACTTCCGACAAATAAATGCAAGGGTGGGGAGAATTGCAATTTTAAGGAGCCATGGGTGTTTAGAGCTTTATCTGGATCTTCAGAGGCAGCTTCTTGGAGGAGATGACTTTTATTTGAGGTTAACATTAAAATTGAAGTGGGAGATGGGATGTAAAGCCTTGCAGGAATATACTAACACTCTCCCTGGAGATAGTTTGTCCCTGAATGAGTATTTCCCATTGCTTGTGATTCAAATAAAAATTGTAGACTTTATTTTATTTTTTTTTTCTTAAACAGTTTATTGTCAAGTTGGTTTCCATATAACACCCAGTTCTCATCCAACAAGTGCCCTCCTCCATGCCCATCACCCACCTTCATCTCTCCCACACTACCATCAGCCCTCAGTTTATTCTCAGCATTCAAGAGTCTCTCATGGTTTGCCTCCCTCCCTCTCCCCCACTATTTTCCCCCTTCTTCTCCCTCATGGTCCTCTGTTAGCTAGCTTCCTCCTAATCCTCCTATATGTGCAAACATACGGTATCTGTCCTTCTCTGCCTGACTTATTTCGCTCAGCATAACACCCTCAAGGTCGATCCATGTTGCTACACATGGCCAGCTTTCATTCTTTCTCATTGCCATGTAGTATTTCATCGTATAGATAAACCACATCTTCTTGATCCGTTCGTCCGTGGATGGACACTTAGGTTCTTTCCATGTTTTGGCTATGGTTGAGAGTGCTGCTATGAGCATTGGGATACATGTGCCCCTATGCATCAGCACTCCTGTATCCTTGGGTAAATTCCTAGCAGTGCTACTGCTGGTTAAAATTGTAGATTTTAAAAGAGTGAGATGAATTTTCTTGGCATCTCGACTTCAGATTCTTCCCAAGCATGAGTTATATAATGATAAAAGATGAAGAGGCAGGAAGGAGGAGAAATGAGGGAAACATAGGAGAGAAGGAGGAAGAGAGGGCAGCTTTTTGGTGGTGTGCTTGAACTGATTCTCAACACCAGATGTTACATTTCCGGGAATGTTTTGAGCCACATCATGTCACATTGGTAGCCTGAGATCCATCATGGTGGGAATATCATGGAAACCATCAAATGTTACATATCAGGGCTCTTCTTCCCTCCCCTACATGGACACTCAGATCTAGTTGTTTCACCTTTACTAGCACATCACAGCAGCTTTCCCAGGAGGAAATTCAAAGCTATTGGTTTATTTATCATTAAAATTAACAACCCCTCATTTCTGCCAAGTATACATTTCTGAGATTGGGAAATGCCTCTGTAGAGTAAAGTACCATAAACTGTGTGTGCAAGGGGCTGTGGTAGCCACATACTCCAACTCTTAGTTCAATGATGAATCCCTTCTGAATAGCCAGATGCTCTCAGTGACAAGAAACTCTGTGTCAAAGGGCAATCTACGCCATTTCCCGTAAGTTCCAAATAATAGAAAATCTGCCCTCATGTTGCTCCTACATCGGCTTTCCTGTGCTTTTAATCTGATGCTGTTTCGTCTTCTGGAACTGCATAGAAAAATCTCATTTCTCTTTCCCACCAAGTTGAGGACTCGTCAATCCATGTGAAAGACGCTAGGAAAAGCTTTTAATCCTATATAAAAATACACCACACTTCCGTTCGTTCAGGATGTGGTATTTCTTACAGGGGCTCTCAACTTTGGCTTGCAACAGAGATGTTCATGAAGTTTCTAAACTTATACATACTGGGACCTCTACCCCCAGATGTCCTGAGTGAGGGGGTTTGTGAGGCCACAGGCATCAATAGTTTTTACAAGCATCCTTGGCAATGCTGATACAAAGGCTGGGCCCACAAATTTATTGAGTCTCTTGGCTGCTAATATGACCAGAGTTCAGTGATTTTAAAAAAAGAAGGTTCCTCTCTTTAACAGTCTTGTAGGAAGAACAGACATAAGAGTTCTTGGTTTATATTAATATTTATAATAAATGCCAAGAGGCAGGGGGTGGGGGTGTTCAGAGAAAGGGGGTCTAGCTCAGGATCTGGAAGGAGCCATCAGAAGGAGTTGATGTCTACACAGCGTTTTGATAGACAGCTAAGGCTTAGGCCAGTGAAGCAAGTAAAGGGAAAAGTGACCCTCATAGCTCCAAAAGATGAAGGCCTAAGTGGAATTGTGAAGACTTGAAGAAAAATGAAAATCAAATTGTGGTTAACCAGCCAAAGGGGCAATATGCTAGACACAACATAAAAATGTATTGTTCCCTGATTGCAGACAAATATTACAGGGAGAAAAAAGGAGCTTTCTTCAAAGAGGTTTCAGTAATATTCCATGCAGTCTACCCACGTGCTCACCAAGGCGTGAAATAAACACTGCCTGTACTTTGATAGGACTAGTAATGTGACTCAGCGTGAGGGAAGTTCGCCCTCTCGGTTGCTTCCAAAAGGAACCAAAACTGTGTCTCCCTCAGATGTGGTAGGGGTAATTAAGTCACTCATGCCTTTAAAACATCAGTAACACAAAATCTCGTGGAAGGGAATCAAGTCAGTGACAAATTTCATTTTATTTATTTTTTTAAATGTTTTTTATTTATTTCAGAGAGAGACAGAGACAGAGACAGAGACAGAGACAGAGACAGCATGAGCAGGGGAGGGTCAGAAAGAGAGGGAGACAAAGAATCTGAAGCAGGCTCCAGGCTCTGAGCTGGCTGTCAGCACAGAGCCTGATGTGGGGCTTGAACCCACGAACCATGAGATCATGACCTGAGCCGAAGTTGGACACTTAACTGACTGAGCCACCCAGGCGCCCCGACAAATTTCATTTTAATAAGCCAGCACTCATTTGTGGGTGCAGAAAAGGTCCCCGAAGCCTTTGTACAGCCCAGCGGGTTCATCTGGCCACGAGGTGCTGCAACTCAAAAACACCAGTGGCTTTATTTTCTTTTCTGCTTCTGGATTCTATGACAAGCTTCAGTTGGTGGGATTTTCTGTTCTCCCTTGTGCCAGCTTAGGTCTGCATTGTGTGCACTGCTGTGTTTGAGTTCCTTTACAGAAAATCTGTTTCCATGTGCGTGTGAGTGTATGCGTTTAATGAGTATACTTTATTTTTTGGAGCTTAGTTTTAGGTTTATAGAAAAATCGAGTTAAAGTATAAGACCATTTCCGCATCCTTCGTATCCCCCTGCCTGCAAGTCTCCCCTGTTATTAACATCTTGTGTCGCACGGTACATTTGTTACAATCGATGAGCCTATCCATGGTGGTACATTATTATTAACTCAAGTCCGTCGTTTATGTTAGGCTTTATGCTTGTGTTTTTAGTTATTTCCCAGCTGCAGAGCACCTTCTGGCTTTGCCCTATTTTTTTCCTCTGCAATTCTGCATCACGAATGGAGGCTGTTAGAACCCGTTAAGTAAAGGCTGCACATCGTTCCAAACATCCCAGCAGCCTGAAGAGTAGATTGTTGGTCAATGATACCTTCTCTCTCTGTTCATGACTGATGGAGCAAGGGTCTTAGTCTAAATCAGCTTCAGTGAAGGTCTAGTTTCAGTTTGTGGGGTGGTACATTGGAGAATCTACCATTACCTACACATAGGACTGCATTCGTATTTCTTCAGCTTCTTCTCTGGAAATCATTGCTACTGATAAGTTCACTTTTAAACCTCGTAAGATTCAGAACGGTGTTTAGTGATTTCATATGTTGCTGTGCTAGTCTTTTTTAATCTGGGCTCCAGCCAAATGAAACGATCTGCTGTTTCATTTGCAGTAGGTTGTTGTGACTCTATTTTTGGACAGCACTGTTGTACATGCCCAGTGCTTATAGTGAGAGCAGCCTCTAAGCCTCTTTCTTATTCTCCATCTTCTTTTTCTTCATCAGCAGAGTCTAAATTATAAATTGACAGAAGAAACTCTCACTGCCTCCCCTTCACCAGGCCCCACATTTTCTCATCTGTCTTTCTTCATTCGTTTTGTACTCCCATCCCGGAAGGCCCTTCTCATCCCTTCTCCCACTTGCCCTGACTCTTCCTCTTCTCCTGGTGATCTGTCTCTGCCAACTGAGATGCTAGACATTCACAATCCTCATCTCCTCAGATGTCACAGCCTGCATGAAGCATCATCCTGATTCGGCAATGAGCCTGAGAACTCATTACTGCTCCCTGATGCTGCACGCTTTCAAATCATGTCACTCCCTTGCCTGAAACACTTCTGCGGTTTCCCATCCTGCTTTGAATTAAACCCAGACTCCACACTTTGGCACACAGGGCACCGCACCTACTTCTCCAAGATCAGACTGTACCACTCTCCTCCTGGCCAGCTGCCTTGCGGCATTAATGGCTGTCAGGTTCATCGATTCATTGATTCATTGATTCATGATGGTTCCCGCAGTGCGGTCCATAACCCGCTAGAATGATTTTCCTAATAATCCTAAGACACTATTGTTTTCTTCCCAATTGTACTGACATTTGCACTAATGATGCAAAAGCAGCGGTGAGTAAAACGGCTGGGGCCTTGGCACAGATCAGGGCATTAGTGCCGGACCACACTCATCTTGTCCTCCTCATAGCCATGAGGCCACTGTTTAAAAACTCCCAGGTTCACTGAATATTCTTCAGGAGAAAGCTATAGAAATTATTACCCGCATTAAGTTTTGACCCAGAGTACACACTCTCTTCACATTAGTAGAATGAAATGGTAAATATCAATCAAGCACTTTGGCCACGTCATGAAGGCCAGTGAGCATCTTGTGAAAAGATATTTGTGTTACTGGCTCCCCACTGAACGAGTCAGTTTTTGGTTTAATGCAATGTCACTTTTACTGGAACACCTGATAGACAAACCGAGGTTATTCATACTTAGGCATTTTGCAGGTATTTTCTGGAAAATGAAGGAAGGGAGCTTGTTACTTCAGGAAAAATAGCTGACAGTAGTTTCTGCTGATGATAAAGTTTGAGCTTTCAGTCCATCGCTATAAGCTTGACAGTTTTCCGACACCCAAAACTTTTTTTTTGTGATACCAGTGGTGATTTTAAGTAATACGGGTTTTTTGGTTTTTTTTGAGAGAGAAAGAGAGAACAAGCAAGTCAGAAGGAGGGGCAGAGGGAGGGAGAGAGAAAGAGAATCCTAAGCAGGCTCCATACTCACTGCAGAGCCTAATGGGTGATTTGATCCCATGACCCTGGGATCATGACCCAAGCCAACATCAAGAGTCAGATGCTCAACCGACTGAGCCATCCAGGCGCCCCTCAGTAATATGATTTTTTTATATATTGTTTAATGAAGTGTGTTGATAGTTGGAATATTTGCATAACTTAACGAACTAGTATTTTCCATGTAACCAATGTGTGGTATTTTTAAAAAAAGCATCCATGGATAAAAGATTCTTTCGAAAAGTAGGAAAGACCGGTGAATTTTAATGTAATAGAATACAAAAAGTTCACAACTGTAGTTTCCAATTTCACACTACAACTAACCTTTGAGAAGGTACCACTGGTTGAACATTGGTATGATATCAAAGAAGATTCTCCACATCTATCTGAATGTTTATTAAACTATTTCTCCCTTTTCCAGCAACAGATTTGTGGGGGGCTAGATCTTTTTCACATACTTCAACCAAAACAGCACATCACAACAAATTGAATGTAGAAACAGAGATGAGATTCCAGTAGCCTTCTATTAATCTCTGAAGAAGATTGTAATACTATGAAATGGTGCCATTCATTTCACTGATATTTGTTCTGGGAAATACAGTTATTTTCATAAAACAGGTTATTTAGGTTAGCACATAATGAGTTTATTATTTTAAGGAATTAATAAATGCTTCATACTTCCCAGTTTTAATATCTATTAAGTACATATCAATGATATAACTTGCATATACAGAAAATCTTTGTAGCCTTCAATAAATTTTAGGAGTGTAAAGAGACTTGAAGCCAAAATGAGATTTGTAGCAACTAGAATTCTTTTTTTTTTTTTAATTTTTTAACTTTTATTTATTTTTGAGAGACCGAGAAACAGAGCTTGAGTTGGGGAGGGGCAGAGAGAGAGGGAGACAGAATCCAAAGCAGGCTCCAGGCTCCGAGCTGTCAGCACAGAGACTGACACAGGGCTCAAACTCATGACCATGTGATCATGACCTTAGCCTAAGTGGGAAGCTTAACCTTATGAGCCATCCATGTACCCCACAATTAGAAGAATTCCTAATGAGGACTTTGGACCTATAGCTCTATGTTTGACCATCTGTCAGAAGAATCTAGATGAATATTGCCCAAGTGCCTCCAAATCAGAAAAGTATATTCTTATGTTTTTAAAAACCACATGTGGTACAGCACCTGGGTGGCTCAGTCAGTTAGGCGTCCATCTCGTGATTTGGGCTCAGGTCATGATCTCACAGTTCAGGAGATCAAGAGCCAGTTGGGCTCTGTGCTAACAGTGTGGAACCTGCTTGAGATTCTCTCTCTCCCTCTCTCTCTCTGCCCCTCCCCTGGTCGCATGCTTACTCTCTCAAAATAAATTAACTTAAAAATAAAAACCTGTATGTGTTTCATTCAGTGGTAGGATATGCGGTCCAACTTTTCAGACACTCTGAGGTGTGTGTAGGGCATCTCTTATTCCTTTCTTTCTCCTTTTTTCTCCTCTCACTCCGTCTCCAATTTTACTGTTAGCCTGACCCCGTTTCTATATTCAGTTTTCTTAATGTTTTTTCCTCTTCTGCTAAGTAATTGTTTTTCTGAGAGAATCCCAGCTTAACCAGTGTTTAATGTTATCTGCAAGGTCACTTTCCCTTAGGTCACAGAACCCTTTGTTCTTTCTCTCCAGAACAAATTGGTCTTTAGGAATAACATGGCTAGTTGGCCTTTCTATTATGTAATGGTTTAAAAATTCAGAGTTAGTTTTAATTCTTTTTATTTTTTAAAAAAATTTTAATGTTTGTTTATTTTTGAGAGAGAGAGTGCATGCGCAAGCATAGGAGGGGCAGAGAGTGAGTGAGACACAGAATCTGAAGCAGGCTCCAGGCTCTGAGCTGTCAGCACACAGTCCGACACAAGGCTGAACCCCCAAACCATGAGATCATGACCTGAGCTGAAGTCGGACACTTTACTGACTGAGCCACCCAGGTGCCCCCAAAGTTAGTTTTTAAAAAGTAGTAACAATGGGGTGCCTGAGTGGCTCAGTCGGTTGAGCGTCCAACTTTGGCTTAGGTCACAATCTCACGGTTCGTGGGTATGAGCCCCGCATCGGACTCTGTGCTGACAGCTCAGAGCCTGGAGTCTTCTTCAGATTCTGTGTCTCCCTCTCTCTCTGACCCTCCCCTGCTTGTGCTGTCTCTCTCTCTCTCTCTCTCATAAATAAATAAAAACATTAAAATTTTTTAAAAAAATAATTATAAAAAAAGAGAAAGGTAGTAACAACTTAATGATATTTAGCGGCTGCCATTCCAAAAAATGCTTTTAATGAGCAAGAACTTTTATAGTAGATGTTTAAATCTTTTCTAAAGAAGCACTTCCTAAAATGTGGTAGGTGTATGCAAGATGATAGTACCAATCTATTTTAACTATGAATAGCACATAAAGCCTATGATTTCACAGATACCATTGCTCAGAACAAGTTTCAGTTTAAAAAAATGCAGTTTAAAAAAAAAGTCACCTGGGTGGCTTAGTCAGTTTAACATCCAACTCTTGATTTTGGCTCAGGTCATGATACCAGGGTTAGGGGATCTAGCCTTGCGTCAGGCTCCATGCTCTGCTTGGGATTCTCTCTCTCTCTCCCTCTGCCTCTCCCCACCCCCCAAAATAAAAAAACAAACAAACAAATGAAATGCCTTGCTATGTGTTCAAGGCAAAACATAACGTCAATCATAGTACAGTTGGTATATGGACAGGGTGTTATTTGAAGGGTGGAATTGGCAACCATGTTGTGAAGAGAAGTCCCAGGTTCCAGCTCAGTGTACCTTCTTCTCCCGTTAGTATTTGTACCCCTTCAACTTCCATTTCAGAATTACTCAGTGATAATGTCCTATGATGAAGTCTTTTGAAGGATTTTTTTTTCTCAAGCCAAATAAATGAAATTCACTTAAAACACCTTTTTCAGAATGCATAATGTAAATACACATAATATACAAGGTGAGAAGAATTTTATGTAAATAAGTAAATATTTGTTTAGGATGATAACAACTTCTAGATTTCCTAGAATCAAGACTTTACTTAAGGCAGACAATAATCTGGTTGTGGGAAGAAGATATTTTATTTTTTAATAAAATCAATGGACCAAGATAAATTTTGATAACCTTCAAAGAAAGGAAATTAAATAAATATTGTTCTCATCTCTCTAGGCTAACTTACGGCTTTTAAAGTGCTTATTGACTTGACATTCCTGTTAGCCTTCTATAATGAAGTAGAGTTTTAAAGTCTATTTTCTTTGTGGTGCTTGAGTAACTCCTTTGGTTAAGCATCTGAATCTTGCATTCGGTTCAGGTCATGATCTCACAGTTCATGGATTCAAGCCCCGAGGCAGGCTCCATGCTAACAGTGCAGAGCCTGCTTGAGATTCTCTCTCTCTGCCTCTCCTCTGCTCTCTCTTGCTCTCTCTCAAAAGAAATAAATAAACTTAAAAAAAAAAACTACTTTTCCCCCAAATAATGATTTCTTTCTTAAAAAGAAAGGACACACAGAGAAAGACAAATACCATATGATTTCACTTATGTGTGGAATCTAAAAACAATGAACGAATAAATTTCAGAAGTAAAAACAGACCCATAAAGAGGACAAACTGGTGGCTGCCAGAGGGGAGGGGACTGGGGGATGGGCAAAATAGGTGAAAGGAAGTAAGAGATATGGGCTTTCAGTCACAGAATGAAGAAATCACAGGGATGAAAGGTACAGCACAGGGAATATAGTCAATGATAGTGTAATAGTATTGTGTGCTGACAGAAGGTAGTTACATCTGAGCCGAGCATAGCATCGGATTTTGAGTTGTTGAACCACTGCGTTGTACACTTGAAACTAAAATAACATTGTGTGTTGGGCACCTGGGTGGCTCAGTCATTTAAGCGTTCACCTTCAGCTCTAGTCATGATCTCACAGTTCTTGAGTTCGTGCCTTGTGTCGGGCTGTATGCTGACAGCTCAGAGCCTGGAGCCTGCTTTGGATTCTGTGTCTCCCTCTCTCTCTGCCCCTCCCCTGCTCACCCTCTCTCTCTCTCCCTGTCTCTCTCTTTCAAAAATAAACATTAAAAAAATTAAAATAACATTGTGTGTCAACTAGACTTCAGGTTTCAAAAAAAAAAGAAAAAGCATAGCTCTTGTTATTAGATTGTAATATTCAATACTTACCTTATATGTTAGAGAAGGACTTCAGTTATGTGTATAAATGGAAGATCTCCTTACACCCCAAAACAACTTTTCTATTACCTATTGCTATGCTTAGAATGCTACCATTTTAGATCCATTCTTTCAGGGTAAATATTGCTTCTCTCTCTTTTATAATACACTTGCTGCTGTGATAGGAAGCATAGTAAGCAATAAACACCTTAGTAAGAATCCTTTCTTTCAGGCCTAGAAGAAGCCTCAGGTATCCATTGGGAAAGCATTTGGCTGCAAGAAAGAGAAAGCACACCATGATTTGAACAACAACAAAAATTAAGACTCATTTTTTCTCACATGACAAGAAGGGCAGAGATAGGTGTTTCTAAACATTTGCTCAAGTCCTCAGAAATATAAGGGCCAGTATCTCTATGACGCCCTTGACCCAAGGAAAGGGTTATATCAGCAGGTAGGTTCCTTTATGTGAGGATTTTATTCAAAAGCTTTTCCAGAGGACCCCAAATGGTTTTCTGTCCCTGCTGCAAGTCTACGTAGAGCTGGGAGATGGCCTAAGAGTACTTGGCTTTTCAGCCTCTACAATGGAAGGACCAAGAAGAGGGAATGAAGGACACCATGAAAAAGTAATTTCAAAAGACTGAGTAAAGAGAGGGAAAAAAAGCATCGAAGAACATAAAAGATTGATGAAGGCAGAAAGGCAAAACCGAATCATAACAATAATACCTGATGGTTTTTATTAACCGAATCCTACTCTATGCCAGAAACCATGCTATCCGTCTTGTATATGTGGTCTCACCAAAAAAACCCTGTAAGGCAGATAAGATCTCCTGCTCATAGAGGAGAAAGCCAAAGTCACCTACTTGCCCTAGGACTTGTCGCAATGCCAGGATTTGGTCTGTGCTTGCTCTGACTTCGGCCTTGCCTCTCCTGAGACCAGTCCTTAGGACACGCGGGTTTCTCTTCCCGGTGTAGCCCATATCGTGCTTCTCCAGAATGAGCAGTAAATTACGAGCTGCCTGAAACGCAGTGGGAATTTTCAGGCCTTGCCTAATGAGGTGAACCAAGAATGCTTCAGTAGTGCCAGCAAAGCCTGCTGCAGCTCTGTCCTCTGCAATAATTACCTTTCATGTTTTCAGGTTTTTGGCCCTTGGAACTCATTACTTCACTTCCGAATTCTGATCTGATGCACAAGTAATTTCTATACATATTGAGTGCTTTTAGATGGACTTCTATTTTAGGAGAGAGAGTTCTGTGTGTAAGCGGCCCATTGAAGTCTGTTTTGTCTGTTTAGTGTTGTACCGTCCGCCAGTTATGTCAGTGTGTTCGTGCAAGGTCACCTTCCATGTTCAGTCCTATCTAGGTCAGTTAACTTTAAACCAGAGATAAACCCACAGATTGGTGATTTACGTGAGCTCCTAAGGGAGGTTTGCATTCCCTCATACAGTTGGCCAAAGGATGCCGAGGAGTCAAAGGTGAATATGGGATCCCTGAGCACAGTGAAAGAGAACTGAGAGCGAAGATGGAGCTTTGGTCATTTAGTATCCGCAGTGCCTAACATGGTGCCTGGTATACATTAAATACTTGATAAGTTCACATATTCACTCAACAAATATTTGGCTAGTGCCCATTATGTGCCAGGCATGAGAAGCACGGCCGTCAACAAGATGGATGTGATTCTTGTGCACACGAAGCCTGTGTTCTTATGGGGAGATAGGTAATGAAAAGCAAGCACGAGTTTAAAAAAAGGAAAGAAGACCCAAATGTCCCTCAGCAGGAGAGTAAATAAATAATGCTAGAGTCATAAAATGGAATACTCAGCAATGAGGACGAGCAAGCTATTGCTGCCCCCAGCCACACGGCAAAATCTCATAATGCACGATGGCACTGACCTCAAGTTCAAAAACAGGCAAAACAAATCTATGATGATAGAAGTCAGGCTACTGGTACCCTTCGGAGAGGGGCCATGATTTGGGGGTACTTCTGGGGGGACTTTGCAGGAGCTTCTGGGGTCCAGATAATGTTCTTTATCTTGATCAGGAGAATCGGGTCTATTAGAAAGTTCACCTTGTGGAGATTTCTCAGGCTCTGTGGTTATGATATACATTCTTCCATGTGCATGTTAAAATTCAATTAAATAGGGGTGCCTGGGTGGCTTAGTTGGTTAAGCGTCCGACTTTCGCTTAGGTCATGATCTCGCGGTTCGTGGGTTCGAGCCCCGCGTCGGGCTCTGTGCTGACTGCCAGCTCAGAGCCTGGAGCCTGTTTCAGTCTGTGACTCCCTCTCTCTCTGACTCTCCCCTGCTCACGCTGTCTCTCTCTCTCTCCTAGAAATAAATAAAACATTTAAAAAAAATTAAAAAAAAAATTCAATTAAATAAACTTAGAGAAGATAAATGCTGACTATAATAATGGCTGTGAAGGCATAGGGTCCACAGCAATGTGACAGACATCAGCTTAGGGCAGCACTAGTGTAGACAGGGTGGTCAGGGAAAACTTTCCTTTGAGATGCTAGCTAGGCTGCACCCTAAAGGTCAGTAGGTGGCAGCTATGGGAAGATCAAGGGAAAAACATCCCAGACAGGGGGAATGGCAAATGCAAAGACTCTCAGGGAAGAAACGTGGGGCACACTTGAGAAGAACAGAGGCCAGTATGGCTGGAGCAGAGTAAATGGTGAGCAGAGTGAGACAAAACAAAGCTAGCAGCAGACAGAGGCCTCAAGCGCATTTAGTTTCTGGTCTGCCCTGTATCATTCGATTCTTATTTTTTGTGCTAGGCAGTGTGCTAAGCTCCTTAGGCACATCGTCCGATGTTCTTTTTATATTTCCAGCAATCCTGGGAGTAAGACTTAGGATCCCTATTTTATACATGAAGAGCTGAGGCTTAGGGAAATCAGTTTGCCCAAGATTACCCTTGGAAATGAGTATTATCACTAGGATTTGAGCCCACATCCCTTTGACCCCAAGTCTGTGTTCTCAAATCCTGACTCCTGACCCTGCCTCTGAGCCCTGGCATCTAAATAAACTTCTACTTTGTGAGGGTATGACACATGTACCCTCAGGACGATGAACGAAGTACTGAGAAAGTAGCTACTGCCATCCAGTGAAGTCTGGGAAGGAGCATGTGGGCTGCATTTCGAAGATACATCTGGAATTTTCCCAGAGGCATAGGTTTTCAAGGAAACAGTATGTGTAAAGGCTCAAAGCTGAGAATTAATCATCACAGCAGCTACTGGTTTACTGGTCATTCATGCTCTAGTAGGTTCCGCAGTGAATATATCACTTACCTCCAGATGAACTTCACAACAATCCTATGAGGCCAGCATTGGCCCTGTTCTACAGATGAAAAAACTGAGGTGTTGAGAGCTTAGTCATTTGCCCAGTGAGGCACAGTGAGTGAGGGAACTAAACACATGATTTGCTTGTTTAATTAGTAATGAGGAAAAATAGTGAACTTGGACGGGTCGGCATCAAAACCCAGACATAAGCATAGTTCTGCTTCTAGAATCTGTGCCCCTGACTCTCTCAGTGAGAGCTTGAGGTATGCAGGGAAGTGAGGGATGTTTTATGGGACTTCATGTTGGATGTTCTCTGAATCTGACTCATGTTAATGTGCCTGAAGGCCTTCTCCTTTTAAGCATTTTATATTCTGTAATCTCTTCCCTCTGAAATTCTAAAACATACTTTTGTGGGGTTGTTGTTGTTATTTTGTATGTGTTTTCCTCTCTATCTTGACTACAGCGTCCCTGAGAACAATCCCTTATTTTCTTGAATTCCCCATTGCTCAGGCCCGGCCTCTGAGATCAGAGGCTGAATTGTTTTGCTGACCACCGAAACCTCAGGATGTGTGGTAGGACCAGGCAGGTAATAGATGCTCTGTAAATCTTTCTGGAAGAACTGACTACTCTGCTTATTTAACAAAGGTTAGAGTGATAATGGATTTGGCTTGGGTCAACAATCGATCTTCATCCTTCACAGGGTGTGTGCCTCCTTTTATTTCCGTCACTTGAGACTGAAGGCAAAAGCAAGGAGTGATGGTGGCCATTCCCTCTCCTCCTCCGTTACCTCACCCCATCCCACCCCCAAGATCATGCAGAGTTATTGGTATTGACCCAGTGTTGGAAGAAATTCTGAATGTAAATTCTGTGAGATGCCTTGGTTGGTATTATACTCTACTATGAGGATTTGTGGCTTAGGCCGGTGAAGGCTGGCCTACTTGATAGAAATTTATGTTATGGTGTCATTTTTATGTGAAAGTCAACTGGTGCCCAATAATTCAATTGAAATGTTTTCAAATGCATACAAATAACCATGATTTTTCTGTGCAACTCCAGCGATACCAGTGTCCTTGGATCCTGGTATCCTGGGTCAGACCAGGAAAGCCTACACGGCTGAGCAGTGCGTTCATTCCATGCTCTAGGCCTGGCCATCCAGAGCGGTGGCCACCAGCCACATGTGACTATTGAACACCTGCAGTTTGGTGATTCTGAATTGAGATATACTGTGGGCATAAAATACTGCCAGATTTCAGAGATACTGTATAAAGAGAGAATGTAAAATATCTCATTAATCATTTACATGATGATTATATGTTGAAATAATATTTTTGACATATTGGCTTCAACAGAGTGTATTAATATTTATTTCGCTTATTTCTTTGTACTTTTTAAGATAAGACTTCTGGAAAATGTAAAATTATACACGTGGCTCACCTCGAACAGTGGTGCTCTAGGACATGAAAAATATCAATCTGTTAAAAACCCACTTCTTTTCTGTCTGTCCCTAACTTCACTAGTCTCACTTTTTCCAAAGTTCCAAAATTAGCTAAAGCCCTCCAGGTCCCAACTCAGTCCATTCTCAAAACTCGACTCTTTGTTTCCTGATTGAATCAAAACTCAAGCCAGGCTTCAGTCTCCTATAGCTCTAAACATTATTTTCTATAGCAAGACTTAAATTGATTCTAATGATAAAAGCACTTTAAATGTATATAGAAACTGGGGTGCCTGGCTGGCTCAGTTGGTGGAGCATGTGACTCTTGATCTTGGGTTGTGAGCAAACCCCACATTGGGTGTAGAGATTACTTAAATTAAAAAAATGTTTTGAATGAATGAATACAGAAACTCATAATTTTAAAAAAGAATTCATGTTATCAAGTAGCTATTACTATGCCAAGGCCCTAAATAGAATTATCACCATTTTCCAAGTGAGATAATTGAGGATGATGTAACATTTATTTATTAAACCAGCCTTATTCCAGAAGGGCTTTTAAGTCTCTGGCCAATTCCGAGGATGTAAGTGACTTTTCCAAGATGACACAATGGTTGATGGAGCCGGGACCAGAATGATCTTCCTCACTCTTTCTTCTACAACAGTTAGACACAGGATCCCATTATCAGTTTATGAAGTATAACTTTTTATAAATAATAGTAAAAACAGTAAAGCTTTTAGCTGGCTTTTCATATAAATTAGAACTGATTAAAGGATATTCAAAGAGAATTTATCTTTCATGCGCTGTGTTCATTTATGCAACAAGTGCTTACAAGTACCTGTCTTGTGTAAGGAACTAAGTTGGCCCTGGGGAAACATCGATGAACAAACACCAGAAGGAGATATATCATCTAACAAATTTAACCATAGCTAACAAGTTTTTAGAATAAAGGGCTATGGAATCTACTCTTAACAACTCTCAAGTATATAATACAGTACTGTTAATGATAGTCACCACGCTGTGCATTAAATCTCCAGAACTTATATCTTAGAGTTGGAAGTTTGTATGCCTTGGTCAGCATCTTCCCATTTCTCCCACCCCTCAGACCCTGGCAACCACTCTCTATTTCTTTGAGCTCAACGTTTTTCAGATTCCACATATAGGTGATAGCATGCAGTACTTGTCTGTCTCTGTCTGCCTTATTTCATTTAGCATAATACCCTCTTGGTCCATCGATGTGTGTGTGTGTGTGTGTGTGTGTGTGTGTGTGTGTGTGTGTGTGTGGGTGCATACATCAGCGATCACTTAGGTTGTTTCCACATCTGTGTCCTTGGGCTGTATACCCAGAAAGGGAATTGCCGGATCATATAGCACTTCTATTTTTAATTTTTTGGGGAAACTCCATATTATTTTCCATAGTGGCTGTACCAGTTTACATTCTCATCAACAGTATGGAAGAAGGGTTCCATTTTCTCTACACCCTTGCCAATAGTTGTTAATTTTTTTTTTTTTTATGATAACCATTCAAACAGGTGTGAGGTGATGAGATATAGTGGCTTTGATTTACACTTCCCTGATAGGTGATGTTGAATACCCTTTCAAGTACCTGTTGGTCATTTGTGTGTCTTCTTTGGAAAAATGTTTAATCAAGTCCTCTGCCCATTTTTTCAATGGATCATTTGTGGGGTTTGTGCTCTTTTATGAGTTTGTTATATATTTTGGATATTAACCCCTTATCCTGTAGATGGTCTGCAAATATTCTCTCACATTCCATAAATTGCCTTCTCATTTTGCTGATTGTTTCTTTTGCTCTGCAGAAGATATTTAGCCTATTGTAGCTCCACTTGTTGACTTTTGCTGTTGTTGCTTTGGTGTCCTATCCAAAAATGCATTGCTAAAACCCATGTCAAGAAGCTTTATCCCTATGTTTTCTTCTAATCGTTTTACAGTTTTGAGACTTACTTTTAAGTCTTTAATTCACTTAACGTTAATTTTTGTGAGCGGTGTAAGATAGGGGGTCCAATATCCTTCTCTTGTGTATGAATATCTGGTGTTTCCAACATCATTTATTGAGGAGGTTGTCCTTTGCCCATTGAGTGTGCTTGTCACTTGTCACTGCCTGTGTATTCATGAGTTGATCTCTGGGTTCTCAATTTTGTTCTGTTGGTCTCTATGTCTGTCGTTATGCTAATACCATACTGTTTTGATGACTACAGATTTGTAAAGCAAGGTATTTCAGACTCCCTGAGGTGCCTGTGTGGTGGTGTGTTTAACAACAACCATCTCTCATGGAAAACAAAACAAAACAAAAACAACAACAAACCAAGAACACCTGACTTACAGCGTTTTCCAGTTTCCATGGTATAAATGTTCCCATCCTGGCTCATATCTAGCTTCCAACAAGATGTTACCGAATGTCGAGTTGGGAAGAGGTGTATGGTAGCGCCCATTATCTATCATTTCCACCCTGCAAATACGATAGAGGTTAGTAACCTCAAAAGCACAGGTAATGGTAAAATGATCAGGAAGCACTGAATTTTGAGTATGCATTGCCTTCGTTTTTGATACAATTTTTTACCTGTAATTTATGTCGTTTTTAGTTAACAACCACCTCACAAGATTCCTGCACATGTAACAGTCAGCTCGCGTGCATCCATACACACCAGCTCTAGCACACCAATGGGACTGGCATCTTCCACGGAAAGTAATCACAATCGTTGTGTAGAACAAGTCCTCACTGTTCCCTCTTTCTCCATTCCTTACAGATCAGCAAACAGCAGCTGCAAACAGTTAAAGACCGGTTTCAGGCTTTCCTCAACGGGGAAACCCAGATTGTGGCGGACGAAGCCTTCATGAACGCCGTCCAGAGTTACTATGAGGTAAGAGTGACCATGCAGAAGAAGGTTAAGACCGCTCAAGCCTAAAGCCCAGAACTTCCAGACTCCTGTTCAGTGGGAACAGCAGCCTTGGCCTCCTATAGGACCATCCCTCCCGAGGCAAATGGGTTGATGATTGGTTACAATTTTTAGAAATAACATCATTTTGTTTGGGAAAACTAAATCAAAGCCAATTGTTTACCGAGATATTATTTGCAAAACACTCCACACATTGCCTGCTTTACATATGATGTCGTTTAGTCTTTACAACAGTCTCGTGAGTTAGGTCTTGATATTCCCATTTTACCAATGAAGCAACTGAGGCAGAGAGAGGTTAGGTCAGTTACTCAAATTCGCACAGCTGTTATAGTGCCACAACTTAAGACTTGAACTGAGTTGGGAGCTTTATTCCACCAACTCCACCCCTTCCTAAAGGATGTTAACACCTCCTTAGATGGTGCCTTCACTAGCTTCCTTGTTCTTTCTATTAAAACGGTGCTGTGAGTTCTTTTCTGTAAGTTAGAACCCCATCCAAAACTCAGTACTGTTCTTAAGAGAAAACCTATAAGGGAGAAAACATCTCCTGAATATACATCACAACAGAATTTTCACCTGTAGACCCCAAAGATTTATTTAATTCCACTAGTATATTTAAAATTTATAATTATTCTTCCATAAGGTGGACATTGGCTATTGTTTATACATTATTAGTGGGTTGGATACACCATCCCTTCCTATAGGCAGTGTTTGCCTGATGTGCATATTTTTAAAAAGTTATCATATGGTCTTTAAAAGACATTTTACTTTATACCAATTTATTTTTATATGAACCAGATAGTCTCTGTATTTGGAATCGTATGCCCCAAATGTTATACCCATTGTCAAGGCTGGGTTAAAACCATTAGAAACCAACTGCTAAGCCTTGAAAAATGGATAGCATCCTACCATATGCAATTCAAGGTAATAACAATAAACTAAAGTAAGTTGAATCCACCAAACTCTGATTTCTTTCCCCCTGGGATTGCTTCACGGATTTCCTTCCTTCTTTCCTTTCTGTTTTTAATTATTAGGTAGCAGATTATTTCAAAATAGAAACTTTGGTGCTTCTGCTTCTCTGTGTTCCACACACATGCTTCTGCCCATCGGGGTCTCCAGTCCTCGGTAGATGCTTTAAAAGTGTTAGTTGATTGATTCAGTCGAACTCCTTCCCACGTGCTCAGGTACTTGGCTTTGTTTATGACAAGAGTAGAGCAAGACTGCAATTAGATTTTGTGCAAATATTATTGATTGGTTTGCTAATTAGAGTTTAATAGCAAACAGCCTTTGTGTCTGTGATGTTTGCTGGGTCCAGTCACAGACTCATTTTACACATTTTCTCAATGAAATTTCTGTTTGGATTTGTTTTAGAAGTCTGCTTCATTTTTATATTTGTTAAATTTAAGCTTTTATATTTCCTTTTACACATAGTATTCATTATTGCCAGTAAGTGTCAGACTTCTCTATCTTATGTGATGCAGCATATCAGTTGAATTCAATGGAATATGGAAATGAGATTCAGCACCATGATGATGGTATGGCAATGAATATCTTAAATCTATTTAACAAAATACTTTGTTGCGAAAATGCCAGGGAATGAAATTAATTCTACCCCCTTTTGTTTTCAAGTTCTGAAAGCCAGTTCAGACCAGGCAGACCCTTATCAATAATTCTCCATGTTTAGAGTTATTCACCAGTTTGTAAATTTGTAATTGCAAGTCTTAATTAGAAAGCCCATTTGACTAATGACATAAATTAAAAGAAAATGCCATTTCTTTCTATTAATGAACTTTGAAAATTAATAGTGATCACTGTGCTAATGAGTCTGGAAATTGTCATTAAATCTATAGTGATGCTGATTTTTTTTTTCTAGAGTAACTAGTTTATTTGAAAGAGCTTCTTTTTAGTCTGAGACTAACAGGCATTGACAAATCACGGAGTAGTTAATATTAAGATTTGAGTAACAGGAAGTAATATAGGGTATTAATTATTTACTGTATTCATTAGTGAACTTTCGAGAGTCTTGAGATGCGCGTTCCCACGAAGTCTAATCCACTGAAACAAAGGTCACTCATCAAGGGATCAAGATGAACACTTTCCTTGGGAGAGTTCCCAGTTCATTACTCTTCCCATTCTCCCTCTCCCTTCACTCTGGGGCAGAGGAGAAGCTAGCATTTCTATCTCCACTGTACTCCAGAATCCGATTGCTTTCCTGTCAGTATCCGTATTGGTCAAGACTCTTTGGATTACAAATGACGGATGCCTAGGTCAAACTGGCTTAAGCCCAAAACGAGATTTATTTGCTGAAGCAACTTAAAAGTCTAGGATAGACCCGGTTTCAGCTGTGGCTGGATCCAGAGACTCCAAAGATCCCAGCACGATGGGTATCTTTCCTCCAGACCTCGGCTTTGTTCTTCCCTGTGTCGGCTTTATTCTTAGGCAGGTTCTCTGCATGTGGAGGATTCTGGCAGCTTCCGGTCATGCCCTACCAGCTTGGCAACCACATCAGCAAAGACAATACCTCTTTGCTGAGAGCCCCCAGCAAAAGGCCCCAGGTGACTTGGTTGGGCTCACATGGATCGTGTGTCCTTTCTGGAGCCAATCACAATGGATGGAGGCTCAGCTAGACCATGGGATCTGTGATCTGCCAGATCCACCTCTGGAGCCCATGAGCAGGCTCAGCCACCTAGAGTGAACCATCTAGAGGGAAAGTGCAGTGATTTGTCATTGAGAAATGAGGGTGCTTTTTACCAGAGGAAGAAGGTTGGAATGTATGCTCTGCAAGCAAAACCAATAGATATCCTTCTAAATCCCCATTCAGTCTCGATCTCAATCTCAATCTCTCCCTCTCTCTCTCTCTCTCTCTCTNAATCTCAATCTCTCTCTCTCTCTCTCTCTTTCCCACACACACACACACACACACACACACACACACACCCACTCCACCCCACCATACCACACCTTCATATCCCAGTTTGCCAATGGTAATGACATGCGGAAAAAACAACTTTTCCTCAAAAAGTTCCGAGAAGACTCCACTAGAATAAGTCATTTTGGTCGTCGGCCTTGTTTTGCTAAAGCAGTAATGGCTTTTCAGCATACTAGAGTAGTAAAGAAAAAAAGAATTTAGATAAAAGGAGTGGGTAGGCTGTGACCTTTTTCCATCTGTGCACCTCCAGCCCAGTCTGAAGCCCACTGGCCAGCATTAGCATCAAGCCGTTCAGGCCTGTGACCTGAGCTGGGCCAGGGTAAAGGGACAGCAGGGTTCCCCCTGGCTCTTGAGAGCCTGCAGGTTTATTTTATCCTTTCCTGGCGGCTCTGATCGTCAAAGCCGATCAGGCAGGGCAGCAGATTAATCCTATAATCTCTTCCATTCCAGCTTTGAGAGCTAGGTGCTGAAGTGGGTGCTTGCTCCGAGATCTAGGAGATCCAACTGGGCAGCTCTGTCCCCTTCCCACAGCTGTGGCCCTGAGACATCAGAGAGCACACCCAGTTCTCCGTAACCCACACACCTTCCCTAATTCTCAGAGCTTTTACGACAAACGTCTATGCTGGAAGCCCTCTCACTGTGCTTCATTTCGGTTCTCTTGCATGCCGGTCCTGGCATCCGAGAAAAGAAGTGGATGGAAAAATGTTACAAAACGTCTGTCACTCAGAGCCTCCCTGGAGGGAAACATGGGGGTTTGGTGGGAGGTGGAGATGTAGTTTGAGGCGGGAGACGCACACACACACCCATTTTAGATACCTGGGCTTCAGCCAGTGAAAACTGCTCCGATTGAGTTTGTTTTGTTTTATGTTTTGCTTTGTTTTGCTTTGTTTTGTTTTGTTCTTGGCCAGTCTCTAACAAAGTCCTGGTTGGTTTTTGCCAATCTAGCTTTGACTGTTGGAGAGGACAGAATTTTGGGGGTGCCTGGGTGGCTCAGTTGGTTAGGTGTCTGACTCGACTTCAGCTCAGGTCATGATCCCATGGTTTGTGAGTTCAAGCCCCACATTAACGCTCTGCACTGACAGCACAGAGCCTGCTGGGGCTTCCCTTTCGCCCTTTCTCTCTGCCCCTCCCCTGCTTGCACGCACTCTCTCTTTCTCTCTCTCTCAAAATAAATAAACATTAAAAAAGAAAACAATTTTACATTTGCTAGCAACAAATTTAACTGGTTACATTAAGGGATGATGATGATGATGATGGTGATGATGATGATGATGATTGTATAACAGCGCAGCAGTAATAACCACAGCAGCAAGTGTCATTAAAGGAAATAACCAAGCTACAGAAAAGAGGGAACCCCAACCGCTCAATATCAGGAAGCTGGGTGGCCTTATAGTGGACACCCCCTCATTGGTCTGAATCTCTGCCGACCCCATTCCATTCTTGTGCCATCCCCCTCTGAAGCTGAAACCCACAAGGGGAAGTCTGACTGGGCAATCTCGGGTTCCAACCTGCCACATGGCTAAGGAAGGACATGCTCCCATGCCTCACAGCCCCACTGAGGCCATGTGTGGTGGCACAGACATTCTCAGACTGAGGGACTGTTACCAGGAGGGAAGGATGGGGGGCAGGCATAAACTACAAATGTCCTCAACACTGGGTGATGCACTATATTCAGTCTCTATGCTCTATGGTGGACCTTTTTTTTTTTTTTTTTTAATCTAAGAAAAGTGGAAGTCAGGTCATATCTGGCTATTTCTCTGAAATGAAGCTCCATTTTCCAATAAGCAAAAACCCCTGTAACTCTTCGGTGGCCTTCAAAGAGATATATATCCATGGGAGAAGAGTAACTACCCATTATAAAGACATTTGTTTTGAGGGTAACACAGAGCAAGGAAGGAGGTGGCGGAGGTCAGAGTGGTCCAGAGGATGTTTTGTGTCTGAAAGATGTGCATTGAATTCTGGTCCCTCTGCGCACTGGCTGGGGCACCTCAGCCAAGTCTGAGCTTCAGGTACTTTACCTGTTCTAGCATCTCCCTACACAATTATTGTCAGGATTAAATTACGCGCACACACACACACACACGCACACACACCCTCACCCTAAATCTGGCACCTGGACAGTAATGTCATAAATATATTAAGGTTGGAGGGGAGGGTGGTGGGCAGCACACATCCGCTGCATAGAAACAGTAGGGGAGAATTGAAAGTTGGTAGAATCAATCCACTTCCTAGTTTCAGGGACTGAGCATGAGGTAGGGGTCGGGGTGGCAAAGTCGAGGTGGGGTTCCAGGGTATAGACCTAGGAAATGGAGCTACTTTTCAGCTAAGCTACTGCTACCTACCATGGGTGTGGGGCCCAGATTTGCTTCCAAAGTTTGCCCCAGCATCTTTTACTTTTTGGTGAAAGATACCTTTCAGATCCAAAGGTACATTTTATTTTAGAAACTAACGTGCTCCTTGTCTCAGTGAAGGTAACTGATGTAAGTTTTCCATGTAGGAAGAGGTGTTTTAAGTGATCATAAAGTAAAACAGAATATAAAAAAGATAACTATATAATATACAAATTATAAAAATAGACCATGTAGAAAAAACCCTAAAGCACATGGTTGGAAAAGCACCTATAATTCCATCGTGCTAGACAATCACTATTAAATATTGGTATGTATCTTTTCAGGTATTTTTAATGTGTCTACACACATAAAGGTAGCTATTTAATTTCTAAATTAAGATGATCAGGAGGGGGTGCCTGGGTGGCTTAGTCGGTTGAGCGTCCGACTTTGGCTCAGGTCATGATCTTGCATTCGTGAGTTCGAACCCCATGTCGGTCTCTATACTGACAGCTCAGAGCCTGGAACCTTCTTTGGATTCTGTCTCCCTCTCTCTCTGCCCCTCCCCTGCTCACACTCTGTCTCTCTCTTTCTCTCTCAAAATAAACATAATAAAAAAAATTTTTTTAAGATTATCAGGAGAACTATTATAAAATAGTAGTAACCCGTTTGTATCATTTAGCACAGTGGGTTTTAATTTCTTTCCTACCTCTGCAGAACTTACACTTATGACATATTCTCATCAGTTTTATTATGTATCCTGTTCTCAGTCCAGGGTCATACTCCCATCCCCCAGCTTCACCTTTTCTCTCCCCTTGGAATTATCTACTTTAACAGTCTGCCAGGACACCTTTTGATGCTAATGAAAAAAATCATATCTTTTTCCATGGCTACATGATACTCTATTGAAAAATAACAGCTAACTCTTAGGACATTTCTTAGTGAATGTAATAAGCACCGTTACAGACCCCGTGCTGACCTATTCACATGCAGTGTTTCAGTGAATCCTTATCCAAATCATACTCGGGAAGGTTGTTAGGATTCCCATTTGAAAGATGGGGCAGCCAAAACTCAGAAAGATTGAGTAACTTGCTCAGGTAACCAAAACAGCAACTGGTAGAGTTGAGACTCGAATCCAGAGCTGTCTGATGCTATGGTCCACTCCTCCCAGTACCTGTGTGGCATTTGTTAGTAGCAATCAGGCCGTAGTGGATTGTGGGTGTTTTTAAACCTTATTTACTCTAATGTGTAGATATTTTTCTTATTTACGTTGGAATGACAGGCTTTTGTGGAGCAGGAAAGGATCTGCAAGTGGGAGCTGGGCCAGCCTTACCCCGTGCCCTGTACAGTCGTTAAGACCTGAAGCGCGTGTGTGCTCCTGAAACAACCTTGACGTTGCTTGCCTCTGGCGGTGGAGGGAAGGACTGATGGATGAGGTCGAGTCACTGAATTGACTGCCCTTCACCATTCTGTATTTATTTGTTTATCTTCCATCTCCCATTATGACCTGTCTGGGAAGCTGGCAGAGGAGCAGGAAGGATTTATGGATGTGTCGCACCGAACTGAGCCTGTGGTTGAAGTCTCTTGCGAAAGTCACCAAAAAACAAAACCGGAANCGCGGGGCTTGAACCCACGAACCGCGAGATCATGACCTGAGCCAAAGTCGGACGCTTAACCGACTGAGCCACCCAGCTGCCCAGGGCGATTTTAGAGACACTCAAGCACACTGGTACTCAGGGGCTCTATTCACTCACTGTAGGGCAAGGCTGGTCCAGCCCCTTCTGACACTTCCCTTCTGACAGGCTGAGAGGCCAAGACAGATGATGTGCCTGGAAAATGAGTTTTTTGCCTCCGCCTTTTCTCCCCGTGGCTGCCTTGCCTCCTGTTTGGCATTTCATCTTTGTTGTCTCCTTGGTGTCCGGTCTCCTTTTTCACACTCCTGACATTCCACTCATCTCCTCTCAATCCAGGGCCTGGCAGTCATTTCTTACATCTGGACAGATGGAGCCCTCTGCTTTCAAAGTCCTTTCAGTTTGTCAGAGAAGAGTGGCTGAATTAACCCCATGGGACAGCAAAGGACAGTGAGGTTTCTAGAAGTTAAGTGACTTGTCTAAGGTCATCCACTGGCAGTTCAGCAAATATTTACTGAGGGGCTCCTTTATACAAAGGAAGGGACTGCATGAAGCAGATGATTGTGTGCAGGATCCAGGGGTCACCCAGCCAGTTATAGATGCCAGCTCGGAACAATGTGCCAACATCATCATTTCTTTTTTTAAAATTTTTGTAACATTTATTTATTTTTGAGAGAGCGAAACACAGCACAAGCAGGGGAGAGGCAGAGAGAGAGGGAGGACACAGAATTGGAAGCAGGCTCCAGGCTCTGAGCTGTCAACACAGAGCCCGACACGGGACTCGAACCCACGAACCATGAGATTATGACCTGAGCCAAAGTCAGAAGCTTAACCGACTGAGCCACCCACGTGCCCCAACATTGTCATTTCTCACCCCTGTTGTCATGCCTCATGGAAAATCTAGCCTCAGTCCGTTGTTTTAAGAGACCAGTGTATTGTGCTTCCTTATTTTCCCTTTACCTCCATGCTCCCATCCAGATATAATCTCAACAGGCTCTCTGCCTTGAGACTCTACTTTGTTGCTGTTGCTCATTCACTCATTCAACACAGCATCAACTATGTGCCAGGCACTGTGTTAGGCGCTCAGAAAAAGAATGGGAAAAAAAACAGCTAAAACTCCTGCCTTCCTGAGACTTATAGTCTAGCTGGAGCTCAGATATTAATCAGTCACAGAGATAAAAGGCCATTCTAGAAGGATTTTGGAGGAAAGGAACATGGTGCTCAGAGCTTATAACGGAGGCCTGACCCGGGTTTTGGGACACTGGTCTGGACAGATGGGAAGAGAGTATGGCTGCATTGTTGATTGAATGTTGTAAGGTACCTCTGATATTCGTTAGAGCTGACCACAAAGAATTAACCCCTTTGCACCCCACTGGTGCTTTGGTAAGTGCACCCCATCTGGTTGACTGCTTGTTCTCTTGGCCCCCTTCAGATTGGTTTGCCCCATTAAAGCCAGAGACTGTGGATTTGATCATGCCATGTCCCTGCTTAAAACCTTCAATAGCTACTCAGCGCCCTTCAGATAAAGACCAGTATCCTTAACGTGGCCTCCATGCCTTCCTCCGTCTGGCTCCTTCTTGCCCCTGGTCTTACCCCTCTCCTCACTGCCACTTACATGGAACCTGCCCCAAGGCAGACCCAGCCACGGTGGCTCTCCCCACTTCCTCAGACACTCGGGCTCTTTACACTTACTGTTCCTACGCTCTGAAATACTCTTTTCACTCTCTTTTTTGAACCCATCATTCCTATGTCATCTCAAAGGAGTTTTCCTCCAGGAAGGCTTTCCTGACTCCCTGCTGGAATATATTCCCGGCAATAGACACATGTGGTCCCACGTCCATCCTCTTGAAAACACTTGTCCCAGGTTACAGTATTTCTGTGGCATTATTAAAGAGTGGCGTCATGGAGGCATGAAGGCTGGATCTGCATCTGTTTTGCTCACCACTGTTGCTGGCGCCTGGCACAGTGGGCACCCAGAGAAAGAACGAACGTGATCGTGAAGAAGAGTATAAACATTACAGCTGGAAGGGCAACCTCCAAATTTTTCAATTCAGTTCTATGTACAGATAAGACATTGGAGACCCAGAGAAGGGAGGTGACTGACCCAAGATCACACAGCAAGTTAGTAGTAGGTCCACTGGCCTGGACTATGGTTTACAGCCCCTGCCTCAATACTATACTCCAGAAACTTCCTCCCTTTGCCTTAAAACTTTGACGTACTTTGAGACGCAGACCTGTAACTGAGACACAGTGTGTTAGGTAGACAGAGAAACTATCTGCATTAAACATTATAGATTTTCAGGTAAATTCTTTAGTTCATTAAGGCTCATAAGGCCTGAGGATTTAGCTGAAGCTTTTCCTCTTTGATTGATTTTTAAATGAACTCTAAGATCTCCACTGAGTACCGGTTCCCAGGCACAGAGGAGCAGGCCACATCCCTTGCCTGTGAAGCAAGCCCTCAGCCCTTTTTCTTTCTAAATGGGTTCATTACGTTGGCGGTAGGTGGAGACCACGTTTCTGACATCTCTCCTCCCCGAGGAAGGCTTTGTAAAGAAGCAGGAGGCAGTGAGATGTCCCCGAAGCAATGTCGTTTCCTGGCGAACGAGGGCATTTCCCAAAGTCCAACAGGGAAGCCAACATCGGTTCTGCCTTTTGAAGGATAGTTGTGCACCTTCTTAAGTGTGACCGGTACACAGCTCACAAGTATCAGATGTTCCCTCTTTATGACTATGAAGCAACAGCCTCACCACCTTGTTTTACACCCCAGAACCACGTAGCTTGTGTCCATTTCCAAACGGTGGGTACTGGCACAGAGGTAAACTGTTCTTCATGGATGGTTTGGTACCAGGACCCAGCCAGCCCCAGCAAAATAACCAAGGGCCCTTCACCAGGCAGGGGAGACCCCTAGGGAAGGAAGGAACCAGAGTGAAGTTAAAAAACAAAACAAAACAAAACAAAAAAACAGAAACAAGAAAGAAACACCCCTTTATAATCAACCAGTTTGAGTTAGCGAGAACAAGCTCCTATCCCTCTCTGGAGTCTTGGTTTTTTGGTCTACACAATAGACTGAATATAATGCCTACCTTCTTCATTCATTCACTTCTAAAGTGCCCGGCTCTGTGTCAGAGATGGGTGATGTTGTGGGGAACAAGACAGGTCCAGTCCTAATGGAGTTTACATTTTAAGAAGGGAGACCTGAAATTCACCCAATACTTGTTTGGTTTTAAGTGAGTATCATTGAGAGGATAAAATGGGATCTAAATCACGGTTAACGTGTAAGTGTCAGACATCATGGCAGGTACCTTGTATATAATAACAACCACCATAGTGGGGTTCCCGTCCACGGTGGTGACCTGGGAAGACCCTGAACTCCCCTCCTCCATGAAGACAACTCAAATCTGCATCTATTTATGGAACAATTCCTCCTGAAGAAGAACTGAGGGCTGACCGAATAGCTTCTGCATGACAAAAACTGAAAAGAGCACACAGAGAACAGTAGGAGATGGGGGCAGGGTGATGGAGGGGACCCACACCCCCAAGGCCCCCAATTGCAGTCGGAACGGATAGTATTGAGGGACCCGGAGCAGATTCACCACCCCTGCGGCACAGAAAAAAGCTACAATTTAAAAGAGCAACTAGGAAAACAAAAGAGCAAGTAGAATGCAAAGGGACCAGCCTTCGAACGCACCAGGCAGCTGGCATGGGAGTTGCTGGAATTCTCTCTGGGTTGTCAAGGCTGGTGGGCAGCACAGTGTATATTCCCTCCATGTGACAGGAGCAGGGTCTGGCCTCAGCAAGCCCGGGGGCCCCAGTCCCCCCAGCCCCAAACTTCCCCCCACCCCCCGCCAGGCCCCAGTCCTGTGCACACCTGGTCGGAGCTCACTGTAGCTCTAGCCGCTGTGACAAGGTGACACAGGTGCCGAGCACACCAGAATAGACCAAGTGGACAGCACTTTGGCTTTGGGTAGTTTGAGCTAGAGCACCCCATCGCACAGTTACCCGCGACCTCGTGGCCCGCACCTGCTGCAGCCCCAGATCCCCCTCCTACGCTAGGGGGCTCCCCTGTGCACACCTGCATGAACTGCCTCAGGGCTCCCCACCCAGAACCTCACCTCGGCTCTACTCACCCCGCTAGGGCACCCCCTGCTGGAGCATGCCGAGACACCCTGACTTGCAAGAGTTGGTGAGGATGTGGAGAAAGAGGAAAGCTTATGCACTGTTGGTCGGAACGTAAATTGAAGCACTCTGGAAAACAGTGTGGAGGTTCCACAAAAAATTAAAAATAGAATTACCGTATGATCCAGTAATTCCTGTACTGGGTATTTACCGAAGAAAGCAAAATACTAATTTGAAAAGATATATGCACCCCCAGTAGCCAAGGTATGGAAGCAACCTAGGTGTCCATCCAGAGATGAGTGGATAACAGACATGTATGTGGGTGTATACACACACGCGCACACGAGAATATTACCCAGGCATAAAAAAGAATGAGATCTTGCTATTTGCTACAACATGGAGGCTATTATGCTAAGTGAAATACATCCGATAGAACATGACAAATACTATATGATCTCACTTATATGTGGAGTCTCAGAACCCAAACAAATGAATAAATAAACAAAAAGCAGAAATGGACCCATACATACAGAGAACCAACTGATGGCTGCCAGAGGGGAGGGAGGTGGGGTCACGGGCAAAAGGGGTGAAGGGGAGTGGGAGATACAAGCTTCCAGTTATGAGGTGAAGAAGTCCTAAGATAAAAAGCAGAACATAGGGAATATAGTCAATGGTACTGTAATAGCATTTATACAGACAGATGGTAGCTACACTGTGGTGAGCATAGCATAGCATACAAACTTGTCAAATCACTGTGTTATATGCCCGAAATGAATGTAACATCATGTGTTGACTATACTTCAATTTAAAAAGTCAAAAAAATAATAATAACCATAATAACAAGCCATCTGGCATTACTCTGGTCCACTTTTTAAAGTGGTTATCATATATTAATCCATTTAATTCTCCCTTAGAAGTACTTATGATGTAGGGGCACCTGGGTAGCTCAGTTAAGTATCTGACTCTCCCTTTCGTCTCAGGTCATGATCTCACGGTTCATGAGTTCAAGCCCTGCACTGGGCTTCATGCTGACAGGCAGAGCCTGCTTGGGATTCTCTTTCTCTCCCTCTGTCTCTGCCCCTCCCCTGCTTGTGTTCTTTCTCTCTGTCAAAATAAATAAACTTAAAAAAAAAACAACCCACCTCTGATGTAGACTGCTATTATCCCATTTTATAGATGAAAACACTGAGGTACCAAGAGATTAACTTGACAAAAGAAACACAGCCATTAGGTACCAGAGAAAGAACTCAGGCAGTTTGAGCACAGTCTATATACTATATCTACCTCTCATGATATTACCACCCGATTTAATCATTTTAACAACCTCGTAAGTACTATTGTTACTTTTCTTTTCCACATTTGGCCAAAAAAAAAAAAAAAAAAAACCATGCATAAGTGACTTCTCTGAGTCCCTCCCGTGGTACCCAGAATGGCAGTGAGCCCAGCCCTGGGCCTCAGGAGATGGGCATTTCCATGGCTAAGTCCCTGATATCTTTCCTGTCCCTGTTCTTGCTCAGGTGTTCCTGAAGAGTGACCGCGTGGCCCGCATGGTGCAGAGTGGGGGCTGCTCTGCCAATGATTCCAGGGAGGTCTTCAAGAAGCACATTGAGAAGCGGGTGCGCAGCCTGCCCGAGATTGATGGCCTCAGCAAGGAGACTGTGCTGAGCTCCTGGATGGCCAAGTTTGATGCCATCTACCGTGGGGAAGAGGACCCCAGGAAGCAGCAGGCCCGGATGACAGCCAGTGCAGCCTCTGAGCTGATTCTGAGCAAGGAGCAACTCTACGAGATGTTCCAGAACATTCTTGGGATCAAGAAGTTTGAGCATCAGCTCCTATACAATGCGTGCCAGGTAAGGTGTCTGTCACCTGGGCCCAGCACTCTGTGAGTGAGTAGGGTCACATTGTGACTTCTGCGTGCCCTAAGCACTGTTGTCTTCATGGCTGCTTCTTGATTTAAAAAAAAATTAATTAAAAGTTATATTTTACAACCGCATCTGTAAAAATTGAATATAATCCAGGCCAGAATATGTTCATGTTTATCTTCTGGTTTTAAATGAAATGAAAGCATTTTTGCAAGCCCCTAAAAGTGTTGTGGGCCGTAGGTACTGTGTATATCCTGTCTAATAGGTAGGTTGGTTTTATGAGTAAGGCCTGCCTCCTTTGTGTTTTCTGAAACAGCTGAAAGCTCAAAATAAGTTTTTAAAAAGATTGTTTTGCCTTTAAAATATATGATGCTTACCAGGTGCGTGGCTTATACTTCCTCAGCTTGGAAGCCAACTGAACTTAGTGCCTCCTCATCAAGAGTGATTATTTAAAATAGAAAGTCTCCAGAAAGCCTGAGTATTTCACATCATTACCATTGTATTAATCTCACTATGAATTTCCAAGTGGATTTGAGGGGGCTGGCTGAGACTATGCTTGGTCCCGTCCAAGGTGGGTCTATATTTCCTCTGGATCAGGAGTTATTCGGTCAACAAATACGTGTTGAATGAGTACCTACTTTGCAGATTTTAATAAGTGTCACTTGGGAGCACTTTTCAAATTCACAGCCCCAGCCCCCAAACCTAGAGATTCTGATTCTGCCTTCTCAGGACAGGGCCCAGGAATCTGCACTGGGCTAGGGTTTCCCTTCCTGGTAGTTTTACTGCCCTTCTCCTTTTAAGAACCGTTGATGAAACTCTTGTACCTTAATTTCCCTGGGCTAACTCTGCCCCTAGGGTAGGTTAAATTAAGACATTATAACATATTGGCTGAGTTGTGCCTTGCTCAGAATCAGACAGACCTAGGTAAATCTTACCATGACCTTCACCGGCTTTGTGGCCTTGGGGAGTTAGTGAACCTCCTCACACATGAGCTTGGGATGAAATTTTTATAAGAATTCAGTGTGTGTAAAGCCCAGAGCAACATGGGATCCTTTATAAATGGTAGCTGTTAAAATATACAATAGTCTACCTGAAGAGTCAAAAAGTCAACAGACAGTATCAGAATAGTGCCTTAAAAGCTTAACATAAGAACTACAAGATTTTAGGGTTGTCTGGGTAGCTCAGTCGGTTGAGCATTGGACATTGGCTCAGGTCATGATCTCACGGTTCACGGGTTCGAGCCCTGCTTTGGGCTCTGTGCTGACAGCTTGGTGCCTGGAGCCTGCTTCAGATTCTGTGTCTCCCTCTCTCTTTGACCCTCTCCCTCTTGTGCTCCATCTTTCAAAAATAAATCCACCTTAAAAATTAAAAAACCCTACAGGATTTTGAGGCTTACTTCTTTCCTTCTTCATGGCTACCTTCCAGTTCAAGGAGCCAGCATCTCTTATAAGATGACCACAGTGTCTACCCAATGGGTGACCCCACCTCCCCTCTTACCTTACAATAATATGCCCACCACACACCAGCTAGAGCAAGGTTTTTCAAATAGAAATTGAACCTGGGGCACCTGGTTGACTTAGTCAGTAAAGTGTCAGACTCAGTCTCAGCTCAGGTCTTGATCTCAAGGTTGTATGGTGAAGCCTCACATGGTGCTCCATGGGGAGTATGGAGCTTCCTTAAAAAAATCACATGTGTATTATATTTTATATATATATATAATGTAAATTATACATATGAATATAATATACAATATTATATATGTTAAGTATATAATATATAATATATAAATTTTATATCTATATAATATATGGATCACATTGCTTTTCTGTTTAAGAATTCCAGTGGCACCCAACACATTTCGAGTGACATCCCAGCTCCTCACCAAGCCTTGAGGCAGAACATGAACCACTCATGCTCACACCATTTTTCCCACACGCTCACTCGCTGGCTTTCTTTCTGTCTCCTCAACACACCAAACTGATTCTGGGTTTTTGCATTTGGTTTTCCTTCACCTTAGAATGCTCTTGGCCAAGACCTTTCCATGACTACCACAGCTTAAATGTCACGTTCTTCAAGAGGTCTTCCAGGACCATCCATCAGAAGTGGGTTTCTTTGCCTACATCTCACAATCACTCTGTATCTCATCCTTTGTTCTGTTTTTAATCATAGCTTTTACCACTCTTTTCCATTTCTTATTCATCTGTTTTTACCTGTTTATTACCTGTCTCACACTTTGCTCCTTTTACCAGAGTGTTAGCCTCATGAAGGTGGTGATTCACCTTTGCCTTATTCACTTGTAATTGCCATAGAAACGATGGCATGAAACAATTCTTGGCACATAGTGGGTGCTCAGTAATTGCCTACTGAATTAATAAATGAATGATTGCAGTTTATTTTAACTGGTAGATAGGGTCTTATTATCAGCCATGATAGCTTACCCAGAACTTTCTGGATATTTTAGTACGTAGGAATCTGTTTATCATTTCATAATACAATACATACATTATATTCCTATTTTCTTCTCAGTCAGCTTGAATTCAGAATACTGATTGCCAACCCAAAGGTTGATATTTTCTTTGAGGGGTCAAGAAATATTTTGAACTGACCAAATAAATCTCAATATGAAATTAAATTAAAATTTTCCTTTTCTATAAAATATTACGACATCCCTACATGGCCCTTTTAGAATGGGATAAGCAGTTGATATTCCTACCTGTCGCCAGGACCACCTTCTCTCCCATAAGAATATGGGCTGTCAAACCGTCTGCTTGAGTTATGAGTAACGCTCAAAATGACAGAGCTAGTTAGGGGCTCGTAAGCCTGCTAGTCACAAAATGATTCCAGAGACTAATTTTTCTTCTGATTACAGCAGCGTATTATGCTTATTTTCTGTCCTTGTTCAAACACCAGCATTCTTCGGATGAATACATCCCCATGCCCTGTCTTACCTTAGTGCTTTTGGGTAAGTGGCAGGATCGTGTTTTCCCCCTAAAGATGAATTATTTAGACTCACAATTTCAACATGTTTTCCACGAGTTAGAAAAGAAACACGGTACAGTTGGTGACCTCAATAAAGAGGTAAACTGAGGCAAGCTCAAAATTGTCCAAGAGACGCGTGTATTTGGGAAGAGCAGAGGCATTGTAATTCAGGGCACACAGACTATGGCAGCTACAGGCGAGTCTGTTGAAGGTTTGGGGTAGGTGGTGTTTAAATCAGTCTCTCAGTCCTTAAGTTTCGTTTTCCTAAGGATGCGTGCATGAGATTTCTCATTTTATGTCCTCTGGTTCCATTTTAGATTGAAATTCTTTCACATTTCCTCCTTTTGCTCAAGATCTTTTTCAGAAAACACCTCTGGTCAATTATTCCATGCATATTTCTTTCTGTCTGTCTTTTCTTTCTCTCTTTCTTTCTTTCTTTCGTTCTTTTGTTCTTTCGTTCTCTCGTTCTCTTATTCTTTCATTCTTTTCTTCTTTTTTAGTGTAATTGGATCCTAGGTAGATTGTATGCCGTGTCCCATGGAGCTTAGGAAGGTAGTGCTCAGGTGTCTTCTCCCGTTAAGCTGAGGAGGACCATTTTCAGGAATCTTGTCCCATGGAGGAGGACAATGATGTAGGATTTTAGTCACCTCTCTTGAACAACAGGAGGATTGAAAATGAAAATTTTCAGCTATGTCCCTCTGAAGAGGACAGTTTAGTTCCCACTGTCCCTTGAACTCTAGAAAAAGTCTTTGGAAGGAAAATAATTTTATTTTGTACATACATTTGGGACTAAGGCATTTTTTGACTAATGCCAAACAGTAGAAATTTAATTAAAAAAGTAATCTAAGGACCAAAAACCCAGTAATAGCTATTGATTGAAATGCACTTTTCAACAAGCTTCCTCACCTGCTGTATTTAATTGATCAAAAATGTCCCAAGTTCCAGGAGCCTGGCCAACTACTACTAGCAACTGGATATTTTCCTTCATTATTTTTAGATCTTGTGTTTATTTTCCCTGAGTTACTGGCATAAAAACAACATTCTTCTCCAAGTAAGGCATGGGTTCCTCTCTGCTGAGCAGTGAGGAGGTTAAGGGCTCTGGAATTTTTGTAGGGCTATTTCAGCAAGGCTGCCTATTTGGGTTTGTTGATGTTCAAAAGCTCAGATAGAAGCACTGAGAGTGGTAGAGATAACTATAGAAAGATTGTGAATTGCTTTTTCAAGGTCTGCTACTCCAACCGAAGCTAAAAAGGTTCTGGCTGAAGCCTGTGCCCAACCCTTTCTATCCTCTGTAGGATCGTATGTAGCCAGCCATGCAAAATTATCACCTTCCGAGTTCTGACATGGCCTTTTAAGTTGATAGAAGACCACGGGTTAGGTATATAAGCAGTGATTGGAAGAGTTCTTCTAATTTCAGTGTCAGAGGTAAGGCCAGTGATCCCCAAACATCTCTTCCAGTTAAAGGGAAGTGTAGGGTACATGTTTCTTCCACATCAAAAGAAACACCCAGTGTCTTCTAAGGCACAGTTGGGTCTCTCTGCCCAGATATTTTTACCTGGAATAAAAGAGTATCTCATGATCAGAAATACAATTATTTATTCAGAGCACACCGTAATCTGATTCACTAGCATTGTGGGAATGATTCTGTGAGCACCTTATATATTTATGTAGATCTGAAGTAACAAGAGAGGTGATCTAGTGTAAGATTTTGGTGGAGATGTAGAAGATTTCTAGGAGAAAAATAAGTTTAATTAAGTTTCCTCCATTCCCCCCATTTTTCGTTAATTCCCAATTAAGTACTAATGAGTGGGAGTATGTCAGCTTCTCATTTTATAGTATTATTAGTTTTCATTGCCCCACTATAAAGATACATTAAGGTGATAGAATCTTCTGCATTCCTACGGGGAGAGAGTTCATGTTCACCTGGAGTATATAAAATGGTATAGTTACAAATATTTAGTGGGAGCTATTCATGAGTTTTGCCATTCCCATCATTAAGTTTTTGAAACAGAACAGTGATTTTGGGTAAGGATCCAAACCTGAGTGAGGGGTATCCCATTATGATTAGGGAGTACTTGAAGGAAAGCTGTAATATTTGGTGCCGGTTTTCTGAAAGAGAGGACATGTGTGGTTTCACAGGTATCAAAGGAACATCCTACATCCTTACCAGCTAGCTTTTGTCATCCTTCCAAAAAGGGTGGTCAGGCCAACAATTCAGGTTCATCATGAGTATTATTTGCTTTGGCTCAAATCCAGCCATCAGTTAGGTTAGCAGAATCAAAGAGTTTTTTAAGGTGGGGATAAAAGGATGTTTCAGTCTAAAGGAAATAATGTTAGGAAAACTAGAGAAAGAATAACTGAAAGTCTGAATGACGTGCTTTAACTAAATATAGAGTGAGAAGAGAGAGGAAAAAGAAGGAAAGTTGTACAGGCCTGCTGCAGATATCTTGGGTAAGCTGTCTCCTTTAGATATCAGATACGTTAGTCACTACAAATCTTCAGTTTTAGGTCACTATTTGGTGCATGGGCCCATTCAAGTTTGGAGACTTTGCTTAGATGTGGCACTTATATCCAGGAGTCCATTCCTTGAATTTGACTGCACAGGAATTAGGTAAGGACACGTGGGAGAAGCCTTTCCGGCAAGGTTGAAGAAAGTCTTTTTAGAGATGTATTTTCCAATAAATGGACTCCCCAGGCTGTAATGTGGGATGCTTTTTGTCTTCATCTCCTGGAAGCGCAGTGCAGAAAGGTTTGTTCTATCAGAGCATGATGATTTTTTTTTATAGACTTCATCAGGCCTTGTGAAACTGAAGTATATTGCCCTTTATTTATTGGGGGGCAAAATAAGCAAGGCCTAAGTGTATCAACCATCCTGTAATTATTTCAAAAGGCAAATAAGGTTATGTATCCCAGTGGTAGTGGGTCTAAGATTTAGAAGAACCAGGATTTGACCAGTATAGTGGGTTTGCTAATCACTGTGGAGTACAAGGGGTGTTCCCCAAGTGGGAATAGTCTTTCCTAATAGGACTTCAGCTAGAGAAAAGTCAGTTACCTGTCTACATGGGAATGCCTCAGTCCAGTGTGAAAACATGCAAACCATTACTAGGATGTAATTATAGCCATGAGATGGGGCCAATTGTATGAAACCTTTGCCAAACCTCAGATGGTTCATTGGGTAAATTAAAACGTTAAGAGGCAATACAGACAGGCTTCACTGGGTTAAATTTAGGACACGTGGAACAGTCAAGAAAGGTACTTTTTGCAGTGGTGCCAATGTTTCCCCAACAATTTTGATTTATGAATGTTATTTTAACAGTTGGCCAATGATTTAATTCATGTATGGTAGTTAAAAATGGAAATTTTGAAATTTCTGGCAGTAACGGTTTGTTGTTGGGTCTGAACCAGACTTTCTTTTCTTCATGATACCAACAGCCGTTAGATCTCCAAATTTGTTTTTCTTATTCAGGGGCCAATTATTGTATTTCCCTGCTTAATTCTCTTAAGCCATCATGAGAGTAAGTCATTTTCTGTACCGTAACAGGTTTGGTCCACAAATCCCAAAAAGCAGCATTTTTTTGTTTTTGGTTTGTTTGGGGTTCTTTGGTTGGTTTGGTTGGTTTTGTTTTGTTTTGTTTTTGTTTTTGTTTTTGTTTATGTTTTGTGCAGACATCAATGAAGTAGTTTCCTTTGGCTTCCTGGAAGTCAGGCTTAGAATGCCTAGAGACTTTAATAATATCTAGGGCTGCTGGCAAATGCCTAGCATATAATAAATTTTGGACAGAAGGAGCATTTTAAATTTTGTCTCCCCTGGAAGTAAGGAAACCTTGTTTCCATAGCATTCCAAAATTATGGGCTACTCTAAGGGCATATTGATTATCAGTATAGATGTTTGTAGTTTTACCTTTAGCAAGAATATATGCTTGAATAAGAGCATGTAACTTGGTTTCTTGGGCTAATGTGGCCAAAAGGAAGTGGGCAGCCTCAATGACTTCAAAAGGATTTGATATCACATATCCAGAACAATGTTGATCATTTTCATTTTCAGGTAAGAACAATCAGTAAATCATGAGAAGTCAACATTTGTCAAAGAGGTTTCTTGTAAGTCATCGAAAGAAGTTCATAGGTAATCCATCAAAGTCAAACAGCATGGGGGCTTTAGTCATGGAAGAACGTAGAAGGGTAGCACTGTTGAAATTATTACAGTGAATCAGAGTGATAAGAGGGGTATTTAGCAAGAGAATTTCGTAAGAAGATGGCTTGCTGAAAGGCGTTGGGTGCAGAGCTTCGACAGCATGAGATACAAAGACAGTAAAAGATGAACCCCATGATTATTTCTTCAGTGGCCTTTACTAGAAAGCCAGTGGCAGGGACAGCCCAAAGTCATCAGGGGTAAGTAACTTCAGGCCACAGGATCTAATTGTTGGCAGTAGTAACTCAAAGGTTGGTATTAGCTCCCATGTTCTGGGCTAAGTATTCTGAGCACATTTCCTTTATTTTTATATACAAAAAGGAAAAAGTGTAGCTAATAGTTTGGATGACCAAGGACCAGTAGACTTATTAAGTTTTTCTTTAGAGTTTTAAAGTCCATGTTAACTTGGTTTACCCAGATGATGGGGTCAGGTTTAGTGGTTTTTAATAAGTCATAGGTGCTGGGCCATTACAGACAAGTTTAGAATCCAATTCCAGTAATAACCAGCTATTCCAAGAAAACATGTAATTGACATTTGGTTTTACATTTGGGGAAGGTCAAGATTCCATGAAGTCTCTCAGGATCTAGATGTAACCGTTATTTTTGTTCTGAGATTAAATATCCTAAATATTAGACTTGAGTTTGAACAAACGGCAACTTTTCCTTTGAGACTTTGTGTCCCTTAATTGCTAAGAGCATTAACAGTTGCATACTGTCTTTTTGTGAGGAGGCTTAGCAGGGTGAGCAGAGAGGTAACTCATCTACCTATTGTAGTAAGGTAAAGCATCTACAAATTTTTATATCAAGTAGGTCAGCTTCTAAAACTTGTGAGAAGTAAGGACTTTCAATAAAATCTTGAGTCATTTCTATCCAGGTATACTCTTTTCCTTTTCCGGTAAAGGCAAAAAGATATTGGTTAGCCTTATCAACTAAAGAATGTGCTGCATAAATTCATGCAATAAAAAATGTGCTTTCAGTAGAGATAGATGCCTGTAACTCCGGGAATTAGGAATGACAAAATGGTGAGGAATAACAATGTTATTTATTGCTCCGAGATCTTGGACAAATTTCCATCCTTGACTATTAGGTTTCCTTACAGGTAAAAAAGGGGTATTAGGATTGCAAGGGAGTAATAAGTACAAGCTTCTTTGTTCATAGGGTATTGATTGATTCTGGGGAGAGGTTTTGAGGGATCAATTTGGATCTTAACTCTGGCCACTACAAATTCTGCATATGTCCTTGGAGGATTTTGCCCATAAAGCAGGTTACTAAACCTACTAATGGGGACAAGTCTGAAGTTTGATGTTCCCTTGTTTGTAAACTACTTGTGAGAGAAATAGGGCTTAGATTTTTTTGAAGATTACATTCAGTGGGTTTAAGTTCAGAGGAGTCTAACTCAAGACCTATGTTCTCCCTTTCAAGAAGAGGAAATGGCAATGCAATACTTTTCTAGGAAACCTTGCCCCTAATAAGTGGATGTGAGCTGATTCACTGAGGAGAAAGTTTCTCTTGCACATGTCCCAAGCAAAAATGTATATGTTTATAAATAGGAACACATTGTGGTTTCTTTGAATCCCCCATTAATTGAATAAATGTATGACTCCAAGGGAAAATTGTGTAATTGCAATGGGGTTGGGCGCTGATAGAGCAGCTCTTGTGTAGTTATTATTATAAGAGGTTCATCCTCAATCTGGAGAGTAATTTCCTCCAGCCTATTTCATGGTAGAATGAGAAAGAGACCCTGTGTTTCCTCGGAGCCTCATCATGGGGGCGAGTCTGACCGGTGGTTCTTGGAAAGCTGCTGTCATCTGAATCTTTTTATTTTGAAGCAGTCCTTTCTCTGATTGCTGGGGTTTTTATGATAATGACATAATCCAGTAGGGGGAATTTTCTTGGCAGAGTTCATCTGATGAAGTTGGAGATTTAAAATTTTAGCCTTCTTTTGGAATCATCTGTTAGGATGTGGACTACCTGATTCACTAGATTGACAAAATCAAGGTTGGTATAGGTAGTCTTGATTGACAGAGAGAGGTCTCTGTTTAAATCACTTAGAAACATCGAATTAAAGGCTACTCTGGTGGATTGAATGTCTATAGGGTGTCCAGAATTTTCTCAAAAAACAGTTTGGAGTTTGCTCCAGTAATCGTGAACAGATTCATCAGGCTTTTGGGTACATGCCTGAATTTGTGGCATGTACCAGACTCCTGGTTTAGGGAAAGCCCTCAGAATGGCCAGATGCAGCCTTTTGGCCATGACACAAGCTTGCTCATATAAAAGAGCTGGCAGTCGACTTATTTGGAATTCTAAAGGTTCTTTGCAACTTTCTCAATTAGCACCTTTAATCCAATGCTGGCCTTGACCTTCTCCAACAAACATATAGACTAATTGATAAAGATTGGAGAAGTCAGGTTGATAATTTCGAATGACAATATTAAATTCTTCAGCAAATCCATGAGGATCCTGACTTACCTTGGGAAAATCTTTTACTATAGCTCTGAGTTCAGCTTTAGTCCATGGGACATAAGAAATTAACAAAAGGAAGGGTTATAAGAGGGCAAAGGTATATAGCTCAGCTGGAGCAATGGCATTATTAGGAGAGACCTTGCTGCTGCTGCTCTTATTGCTTATTTATTTCAGTTAACTTAAAAGTAGTATTTTGTACAGAGGCAATTTTAGAATCCCAAATACCTTTGGAAGCCTCTAGGCACCGATTAAAGTAGCTATCCCATTCAGATTGTTTGTTCTATTGCCATGCACTTCCAATTTAGTCCAGAGAAAAACGAGTCTGGGGAGACTGAACATTCCCCATAATAGCCATTGAAGTTGAAGTTCTACATTATCCTTAGCGAGGTGGTCCATCTAGTCAAAAATGTACATGAGGGGACACCATAGGTTTTTGGGGGGTTTTTTTGCTGTTTTTTGTTGTTGTTGTTGTTGTTGTTGTTTTTTACCAGCTGCAGGCCCTGAGGGAAGGCCACCCTTAAACATTTAGATGATTGGGATCCCATTTCTTAGCGGTTTTCCTGAGAGCAAAAGAAAAATGACTTAACCACCTGCTGGGTGAGTTTTTCAGGGTTGGAAGTTGTGTTTTGTTTTACGGTGTACCATTCATGAGATACGTTTTTGTATTTCCTGGCAGACACCCTGGGCTCTAATGGTCCAACTGGTGACCAGATGTCCCTTGTATAGAAATTATCTTGCAATTGAGAGGCAAGCTAATGTCAGTATGGCCCTCTGTGACCAACATAGCCTCCTGGGCGAGGCTCCTGCTCTGGAGACTGGTCTCTCCTAAGGAGGTGGTGAGTGTTCTCGTAGCATTTATTGTTCTAACGAGGCCCACCAATATTACTCACTTTTTTTCCTCTCACAACTTTATATGGAATTTTACCAAAATTTTAGTGTCCTTCAAAGAAGAAAACAAATGAGTACTCACCAAAAAGGACAAATGCCTTTAAACAGAACTTGAATCAGAAAGCTCAACTAAGGGGAAGGAGCTCAGAATCCAAGGACTTGCCAAACTGAAAGCAGACAGTGACTCTCGGGAGCACTGAGCTCAGGGGGCTCAGAGTGGGTGCCTTGCTTGACTCTGAAGGTTGTCATCCTTCAGGAATCATCTCCTTCTGATGCCACTTCTGATGTCAAGCAATCTTGACCTAAACAAAGATGTAAACTGAGGCAAGCTCAAAATTGTCAAAAGCTCATTTGAGAACAGCAGAGGAATCGCAATTCAGGATGTGCAAACTGCACCAAGCTAGAGGTGAGTCCATTGAAGGTTTGAGGTAGGCTGTATTTATGAGCAGGGAATGTAAAGAAGGGAGAGTCTAGTTAGAGTCTATTTAAATGGAAAACAACTGGAGACCAGCTTTGGAAATTTCTTGAGCAGACAAAACCAGTCTAGTCATACAGAGCTCAGTTCAGCTTATTTTGTGAGACCAACCCATAATTTCATTTCTATGCCTCTGGAAATTGTAAGCAAAACTTCTCAAGATTGGTATGAGGTCAACCCTGACCAACCCCTGATCACTTAAGAAAGTTCCAATATTATCAGTTTTCTGATAAACAAATAAAAGGCATTTGTAAGAAATCATTCTTCCAGTCCTTAAGTTTTGTTTTCCTAAGAGTACATGCATGAGATTTTCCATTTTAAATCCTCCTGTCCCATTTTAGATTAAAATTCTTTTACATTATAAAAGAATAATGTGTTCTCACCCAAGAATAATAATTGCCCCCCCTCCCCCACCAGCTAAAAGAGAATTACAGGAAATATAAAAGAAGGTGCTTCTTGAGACAAGAATATTTAAGGCATGTAATATGTTTTTTTAAATGTTTATTTATTTTTGAGAGAGAAAGAGAGACAGAGTGTAAGCGGGGGAGGGCAGAGAGAGGGAAATGCAGAATCTGAAGGAGGCTCCAGGCTCTGAGCTGTCAGCACAGAAGCCAACGCAGGGAACTGTGAGATCATGACCTGAGCCGAAGCCAGACACTTAACTGACTGAGCCACCCAGGCGCCCCTAAGGCTTAAAATATTGTGTTCTACACTCCTATTCAGCCACTAAGCTTGATTATTGCCTCATGGTTTACATCAGGAGAAATTAGGACAAAGAGCATATGCAAGTGATTCACAAAAGAAAAAGTACAAATTAATTCTAAATACATGATGATTTTTAAATTCCATGTCTTCAGGAATCTAAGTTATATAAGTCCTTGGTAAACAAGAAAAGCATTTTTTAAAGTGAACATTGGTAATGATAATACATTGCAGACGATACAGGAATGCGTATTCTCAGAACTTCCTGTTGGAATAATTTATTATTGCAAACTTTTCTGTTATCTGTTAACTTATAGTAGAGCAATTTTATAATGAGCAGACCTTTGTCTTTAAATGCTTACTTTTGAGAGAGCACAAGCAAGGGAGGGGCAGAGAGGGGTAGCAGAGGATCTGAAATGAGCTCTGTGCTAACACCAAAGAGCCCGATGCAGAGCTCAAACTCACAAACCGTGAGATAGTGACCTGAGCCAAAGTTGGACACTCAACCGACTGAGCCACCCAGGGTAATGGGCAAACCTTCAACCTGGAGACTCTACCTCTAACAATTTATTATGTGTAAATACTCAGATATGTGTACAAGAGAATGAAGCCCAATCATGTTCACTGTGGCATTCCATATGACAGTGAAAAACTGGAAACTACTTTAATTCCCAATAGGAGAAGATTAATGGATTAGATACTGATTTAACTACATGAGAGAATACTTTGTAGCCAATAAAAGAGCCGTTGGAGGAGAAACCTTGATATGTGGGAAAATGTACACTAGATACTGCTAAGTGGGAAATCAGGCAGTGAAACAATATGAAGGCATCCTCTCTTTTTTACGGAAAAAGTACTTAATGGGCAAAAAAGCAGTGTCTTAACCATGTTGATCTTTAGAGATAGTATTATGGTTAATTTTTCAGGTTTTCATTTGTATTCTTCCATTTTTACAACTTGTTTGCCCTAAACGTATAGGTGTTTCGTCAATAGAAGCAAATGGCAAAAATTTCAACCAGGAAGCCATGAAAACCATAGGATAGGGAGAAAATGATCTGTATTGTTTTCTAGATTTGAGCCATTACTATACCACCTTCATGATTTTTGCTATTTCCAAGTGCTACCTGTATGATTATGTAGTAGTTCTAACTAATTTAATCTTTAACTTATTTTTTTAAACCTATTCTTATCTTTAGAAGTAACATATTTGACATCACAGCTTTTATGTTCTAGTTATTTATTTTTTTTTTTGGTAAACAATATGCGTTAAAGTGAAACATAAGCCTTAAAATAAGAAGCCCTTCATCAGTCGGTCCTCTTATGTCATGTCACATGTCAGTGACTACTGGTGAGTGGGAGGCCAGGCTGGGGTGACCAGTGCCCCGATATGCTGAGTCCGGGGAGCCGGGGCGGGGAGTGGAGAAGATGGAGGTTTCTGACGCCATCCCTGGAAATAGACTCAGACTGACCAGAACAGCTTTCACACGAAGTGTTCCCACGCCCTGCAATCAGGTTTCAGAAATTACAGATTCACTCGCTCACTTTCTCGCAGAGTCTACTCAGCTCAGCAGAACTCAGTCAACTCACAGCAGCAAAGATACAGAAGTGAAAACGCTAAGACTTGCTTCCTCACTATGCTCTGCTTATATTGTTTCTTGTTTTGTTTTTTATTGTCTGGACCTTATTCTCCTGAGGAGACAAAACAATTCCCAGGTGCTTCCAAAATCAGAAACATGCAGTGTTTTCTTCTTATGACTACCATATCCTAGTAGATGCTGTGATCTGATTTCTGGTACCGCTTTCTGAAGGCTCCTGTAATCTCTCTTTAAGATGTCCTGCCCATAAGTGAACTTCCCATCTCAAATAAGCAAGGACGTTTATCAAAGAGTGATTAGATCAGTTACATAACAGTTGTCTGTTGTAACATGAACCATGCTATAAAAACATTAGAAAGAAACCCAAAGAGGTTTAACAAATATTTTCATATTTGTGGCATGAATTTTTAAAGTCTGTTTTGTGTATTTGAGACTACAGGGTTCTATCTCATGGAAGAGTTTGCTCATACTCAACCTAATAATCCATGTAAAATAATTAGAAACTCGTATTATGAAATCAGTGTTGTTTTTATTATCCTAGACTCTTGAAAGGAAGCAGTCAATTGTGTAGCTATTGGAACCTTTTTAAGTTGAATTCTAAACCTAACTTTAACAAAGTTGGTAACATCTTTGAGAATGGGTACATCATTGAAAAATGAGACTAACCCAGACCTGCTTCAGTCTTCATAAAATGCAAAGATGGTGGTGGTGGTGGTGGTGGTGTGGTATTTAAAAAGTTTGAAAAATGCAAAGCACCAATTCTCCCCCTCTCTCTTTAGTGGTCTCCAAATCTGGAGTTGGTTTGGTGCCTAGTTGTACCAGATGTCTGCTACTTCCTACCTACCCCTCTTCTTAACCGTATGAGTTATCCTTAATTGCTTCTCTCTATAACATGTGGGTGTTTCCCCTTGAAAAACACCTCTGAGATGCTTTTTGGAAGAAGGGAGGTCTGTCTGTTGATATATTTTTAAATGCAAATGAACTCTTCTTAAGGAACCCAGCTAATTTTTGCTTGCTGGGGAGTATGAGTTAAGTCAGTTGTTTCCTCATGTTTCAATTGGGCTTTGGGAGAAAGGTATTTCTGGTTGTGCTGTTACTAATAACATACGTGGCTCCTGGAAATATCAGCAGTATGACTTTGACCTTTACTCAGCCATCACTTGTGCCTAATGGCCAGCAGGGGTAACATGTATGCTCCAACTAACAGAAGATGACAGTATTCTCTACAGTTATCTTCTCTGAATTTCTGGAGCTTTTTTCACATAATCTGGGAGTTGACTGGAAACACATAGAATATAATTTTCTGACTTACAAACATCTTTGCATGTTTAATATTGAATTCCCCATCATTGCTGAAGTACTGATTTTCTTAACATTTCATTTCCTTTCCTCCAAAGCGTCATCAGTATGGCCTTTGGTGATGTGGTTCTCTTATTACAGAGCTATTTCCCGTAGACTTGATTAGCACTTGGCAGCTTTTCAGATAGTTTATTAGACTCTGAAGCGAAACCTCAAATTATCAAGCTTTCAGCTGTGACCTGGATTACTGGGTTTTATCCATACCTCATTATGGAGCCTTTCATCTATGTATAAGTACATAGCTTTTACCTAATCCAGAAGTTTCCAGTAGATCTGTTTGCTAAGTATTTGCTTCTTGGGCCAGGCTCTATTTCTTAATCTATTTCTTGGCTTTCTAACACCAGTATGATTCTTTGTACATAATGGCCTTTCAATATAGATCTATTGAAGAAATGGGGGTGGCATTGGCAGTCTCATATTTAACACTGTTACTTAGCAGCACACATTCATCATCTATTCATTCATTCAACAGATGTTTGAAGCACCTACTGTGCATTAGGCATAGCAAGTTAGATGCTGGCCATAAATCCTAAATGTTCCCACTTTGTCATAGAATGGCTTCCTACTGTTTCCCTCCTTGCTCACTAACCATACATCCGGAGGTGCCTGGGTGCCTCAGTTGGTTAAGCAACCAACTTTGGCTCAGGTCATGATCTCATGGTTCATGGGTTTGAGCCCCATGTTGGGCTCTATGCTCACAGCTCAGAGCCTGGAATCTGCTTCGGATTCTGTGTCCCTCTATTTCTCTGCCTCTTCCCTACTTGTACTCTGTCTCTGTCTCTGTCTCTCTCTCTCAGAAGTAAGTAAACCTTAAAAAATATTCTAAACACACCTCCCAGTGACTTTACAGGTGTTATCCTACCTATTCTATTTGTTTCCATTTTATTGCTATGTAGCAAATTACCCCAAATGTAGTGGCTGAAGAGAATACCCATTTATTATCTCACAGTTTTTGCGGGTCAGAAGTCTAGGCATAACTTAGCTGGATTGTTTGCTGGGGACCCAGAGGTCTGAATTATGGCTCTGACTGGGCTGTGTTCTCATCTGTAGACTCAACAGATAAGGATCGGCTTCCAAGCGCCCTCATGTTGTAGGCACAACTCATATCCTTGCAATTGTGAGATCCTCAAAGCCAGCCACACAGAGACAGAGTCTCTGGTGCTTCAAGCCTCAGATTTCTAGACCCTCTTTTTTCTTATTTAAATGTTTGTTTGTTTGTTTCCAGAGAGAATGAGCACAAGTGGGGCAGATGCCAAGAGAAAAAGGAAGACACAGAATCCAAAGCAGGCTCCAGGCTCTGAGCTGTCAGCACAGAGCCTGGCACAGGGTCCGAACCTATGAACTGTGAGATCCTGACCTGAGCCAAAATGGATACTTAATTGACTGAGCCAATCAGGCACCCCTAGACCTTCTTTTAAAAGGATCATCTGGGGGTTACCTGGCTGTCTCAGTTGCTGGAGGATGTGACTCTTGATCTCAGGATCGTGAGTTCCAGCCCCACATTGGGTGTGTGTATGTGGGTATGTGTATATATGTATGTATGTATTTATAGAGAGGAGAGCTTTTTTCCCTAATGTTTGTTTATTTTTGAGAGAGAGAGACAGACAAAGTGGATGAGAGGCAGATAGCGAGGGAGACAGGATCTGAAGTGGGGTCTGTGCTGACAGCGACAGGCACAACATGGGGCTCAAATTCACAAACTGCGACATCATGACCTGAACCAAAGTTGGATGCTCAACCGACTGAGCCACCCGGGTGCCCCGAGATTACTTTAAGTAAACAAGTTAATTAAATAAAATCTATTTAAAAAAAAAAAAAAAGATTATCTAATTAAGTCAGACCCACCAAGGATATTTACTCTTTTCTATTAAAGTCAATTGATTAACAACTTTAATTACATCTGCAAAATCTCTTCACTCTTGTTATGTGGTATCGATTAGAAGAAAGTCACAGGTTCTACCCAGACTCAAGGGAAGAGACTGTGTGACTCACTGGGTGTCGTCATCCTAGGGTTTTTGCAGTGTTCTTCCCCCATCCCTGGGTTCTTCACATGAGGGACTCCTTCAAGTGTCAGTTTATTATTTTAATTAATTTATTTTTATTTTCGCTTTACTTTAGAGAGAGAAAAAGCATGGAATGGGGAGAAAGGCAGAGGAAGGGAGGGAGGGAAGAGAGAGAGAGAGGAAGAGACCTTAAACAGGATCCACACTTAGCACAAAGCTTGATGCAGGAGTTGATCTTACCATCCTGGAATCATGACCTGAGCCAAAATCAAGAGTCAGATATTCAACCCACAGAGCCACCCAGGCACCCTTTCAGGTGCCAATTTAAAGGTAACATTAAAAAATTTTTTTTAATGTTTTATTTATTTCTGAGAGAAAGAGAGAGAGAGACAGCATGAGCAGAGGAGGGTCAGAGAGAGGGAGAGACACAGAATATGAAGCAGGCTCCAGTCTCTGAGCTAGCTGTCAGCACAGAGCCCGATGCGGGGCTCGAACCTACGAACCGTATAATCATGACCTGAGCGGAAGTCGGACCCTTAACCGACTGAGCCACCCAAGCGCCCCTAAATGTAACATTTATAAGAAAAGCTTTCCCTCATCATTCTGCCTCAAATAGACTTTTCGTTGCTTTGTTTTTTGTAACAGTGCCTAGTTAATTACCGTCATAGAACTAAATACAATCTGAAATTCCCTTGGATACTTACTCAGTCTTTTATTGACTATCAGATTATCTCTTTAAGAGGAGCACTCTGAGGGCACCATGCTGGCTCAGTCAGTTAAGTGTCTGACTTTGATTTTGGCCCAGGTCATGATCTCACCGTTAGTAAGTTCAGGTTCCTTATCAGATTCTGTGCTGACAGCATGGAGCCTGCTTGGGATTCTCTCTCTGCCTCTCTCTCTGCCCCTCCCCTGCTCACGTGCTCTTTTTCTCTCATAATAAATAAATAAACATTAAAAAAAAAAAAGAGCAACCACTTTGTCCATCACATTCACTACTATCGGGCCAACACTTGTCACATGCTTGGCGCATAATAGATGTTCAATGAAATATTGACTAAATCACTTATTGCAAAGGACAAGGCATTTATGGCCTGCTGGGGCCTAAATGCCCACTTTCCTTAAAGGCATGTGGTTGGTGTTTTTCTTTTTTTCTGGTTGGGCCAAGTGCAGCAATGCAATCTGAGATCTGAATCCACTGGATCCACTGAATCCAATTATGATCCACTGAGATCATAATTCATGAATACTCCTATTTCAGAGCGGGGATTTCATCTGAGCTTCTCAGTAGGTTGCTAGCCACAAACTTTCCCTCTGGACACACTCAACCTTTCTCTCCAATCACAGAGTTGAAGGAAGAGGTACATAAATTAAATCTTGTCTTTCTAAAAGCATGCACTGCCTTTAACTATCTTCAGCTCTTTGATGGGCTGCTGGTTTCCAATGCCTTTACTTGCCAGTTTAATTTCAGCATTTGTGGGGTATTGTCAGAGGTCAAGATGTGTATATCACACGAACATGTTCTATTACGTTAGTAGGGGCAAAGTTAGAGGATGTTAAAGGTGTAAGGGGCATAGAGACAGGAAGCAATATTTAGCTTCCCAGAACAACAGTTTTTCCAGAGCAGTGATTTGTCATGATGTGGTTATCAGATAATTCTTACTTCTGTATCGGTTTTTCCTAGTGTTACGCCGAGAGACACAGAGACTAACTGAGACCACTGAAGCCGAATTAAGGGCGTCTTTATTACCGGGACCGCACAGAGTTAACACAGAACTCTGTGCGGCCCCGAGCCCAAGGACGTAGGGTTTTTTATAATGAGCAAGCAGGCAAGTGGGCAGTACAGAAGCGGAATTGGGCGGTTATTGTAGAAAGGCTACAAAGTGATAAAGAGAGCAGCCCTTATCCTGCATGTAGGGAAACATTTGTTATTTTGAAGGCACAGCTAAGGGTTTTGGGGAGTTTCAAGGGACTAGCCATCATCTCAAGGACAAAGTATGCAAACTGTGTCATAAATAACCATTAACAGGGAGCATTAAGCCTTGCCTTCTTATTTGTTTTTGTCCTTGCACCTGAGGATAGTCACGTGGCCCTCTGAGTACAGACCCAGAAGGTAAACTCTGGGTCAAGATAGATGGACTGAGGCTAAATTCATGTGCAACACTAGAATGCATGACAAATATTTCTATTTGCCTGCACTTGCTGTTATTGAGAGACTAACTGCTATGGAAAGTTGAAATTGAGAGTGGTGATCTTGCGTCTGAAGAACAGGGAATTAGGTAAGAAGGCAGCCTTCCAAGCTGCTGTCGACATTTTAGTGATCTTTTCCTTTAGTTGCCAACATGGAATCACAAATATGCTCTTTTATTCAAAGTCTCCTCACAAGCATTGAACCACAAAATTGTAATCAGAGGTGTTAAAGAGGTGTACTCTCAGGCAAAGAGACACAGAAATCGCATTTTCTACTTTTGCCACTTTGCACTGAATGATGGAAGCTTTTATAAACCATCTAACACAGCTTTGCAAATCAAGATTTTTTTTTACAAGTCTTCTGACATGTGTCACCAGCGCAGACTCCCCATGGTAATGATTTGAATTTACCTTCTTCTTGCAACACGGAGCCCACTTGCTTCTTGGGTGATTCAGACCTGCAGTTAGCGGAAATGTGGGTAGTAGAGTAGCGTGTACAGATTAAATTCTGTTAACCCTTTGAGTTTTAATCCTTTCCGAAAACATGCATAAAAAAAAAAAAATCTTCGTTTTCTTTCCTGCCCAGCTAGTGAATGATTCGGTGTTAGGGAGGCCTCATGATCTATCTTCTGACCTTCCGTTTGAGCAGTATTTGAAGCATTTACTATGTTCCACGCACTAAGCCTAGTACTTTACATATACTATCATCTCGAATCCTCACAGTAAACTTGTAGATATTTTTACCCACTTTTTAGTAAAGAGAGTAAGAGAGAGAGAGAGAGAGGGAGAGGAAGAGAGAGAGGGAGGGAGGGAGGAAGAGACAAGTTCAACAATTTTTCCAAGGTCAAACAGGCCGTCCGCAGTAAAATCAGGATTTGAACTCAAGGTTGTATGACTCTGAAACTTTTTAACTCAACTGCTGAACAGTTGTGAATTTACCTTGATATAGAAGGTTCTGGAGAATAAGTAGAAGTGTATGATCCTCGTCATACTCTAGAAAAGATAGGTATGCATGTATTTTATTAAATCTTTTAGGTGTGTCTTTTTGTAGAGCCTGCTCCTCCCTCCCCACCTTCGCCCTCTAAAATTTGTTAGAGGCAAAGAAAGGTAGCGGAGGACTCTTTATATTGGTTAATTGTGATTTCAGTGGGTGTGTCTTTGTTCAGTGGAGATGGATTAGGTTTATGTTTGCCTCCCTCATCTGGGTTCAGGCAGATCAATACAATGTGCTTCCTGATTTCATTTTTGAAAACGTATTTAAAGCCCCACAGTGTTCAGCGTATGATTAAGGACAGGAAATGCTTGGTTTTCTCATTCTGCCCTTGCTCGTGTAGGATCGACTTGAAAAAGTAACTGCTTTGTGTTTCACCTCTGGAGTAACCTCCTGGCAGGGCCCGTGACCCCAGAATTAAAACAAAGTTACTCTTGGGAGAAAGAACACCCACAAAAGCATCCATGAATATTCAATTTATAAACGTTTTAAATGAAGGATTACACCAGGATTTGGTAAATATTTTAGGCCTTCTGGGCCTTGCAGCCTGTACGCAACTACTTAATTCTGTCAATGTAGCAAAAACAGCCACAGAACTATGTAAAGGAATGGGCGTGGCTGTCTTGTGGTCCAGTAAAACTTAATTTACAAAATCAGGAAGCTGGTGGATTGGACCCAAGGGCTGCAGTTTTTCAATCCCTGAGGTTAAATAATATGTCCTATTGTAACAAAAAGTTGCCCTATGGAAAGAAGATGTTGTTACCTCTTCACCCCCAAAAGTTTTAACATAAAACTTAGTCCATCTATCCTGTGAAAGGTGGAAAGTGATGCTTGTTTCCCATGTTGGAACCGAAGACCATCACTATGTAACACAGAAGGCAAGTATGTGCTGTCAGCATCTGAACATACGAGACTCATTAGTCTTCTCTTTTCCCATTTTGAATGGTTGATTTTATAAGTGAAAGTACATTTTAATTAATAAAAAAATTCAACACTCAATTTACCTTACCATTCAAAATCTTGTACAAGTCACTTCCCTAAAATGGGCTTGTCTGTAAAATAGGAATAATGGCAGAATGTGCTTTACTGCATTTATTATGAGACTGGGATAAAATCATGAGTAAATCACTTAGCACCATGCATGATATATACACATTTAAAAAAAATTTTAAACAATCATTATCATGTATTATTATCGCTACTTGAGCCAAGGCTCGGTCCGTGATTAGGAGTGTACCAAGGGTTCATCTTTATAGGATTTCATAGCTAAATCCTTCATCATGGTTATAACAACTCTAGTATTGGACACTAGTGGTTGAAAAATAGGACTCTAAAATTTCAGAGATTTGGGTTTACATTCTGGCTCTGTTACTTGCTTTGTGTTCATGAGCCAGTCAGTCAACCTCTCTGAGCCTCACTTTGTGTGTGTGTGTGTGTGTGTGTGTAGAATAATAATAGTACCCACCTAACATAGTTGGTGCTAGTTGTTATTGGCTACCATTAATTAATCTAATTTCTGTATCTTGGGAAGGTTCCATTCTGATGCGTAATAATGTTTAAGATTGGGCTGGTTGTCTGGGATCAGTTCTTAAAATCAAACAACTGATCAACTCATGCTAAGGAAAAATCTGAAGAAGGGGGATGCGAAGTCCTTGCCTTCAAGAAGTATACAGTGTAGTTTGAAGGAACAAAGCTAATAGGCGAGCAAAATCTATCTACAACACAAAGTCAATATGTGACACAGTAGTCTGTTGTAACGTATAGGAGCAGTATGATATGGTAGAGATATCGTGTTTATAGACACATCTAGGTATCAATACAGGCTCGGTTACTGATTATCTCTGTATAATCAGTATACAGAGATATAAAGGTATGATCAGTATACCTTTAGCAAGCTCATTACCATCCCTGTAAAACAGGGATATTAATAGCTACCAGGTAGAGTAAAGCCTGTCATGTGCTAGAGACTCAGTAAAGAGTAGCCTGAGTAGCTCACGACAGCAGGTGGTGATGGGGGCAATGGAGTGGTGGCAGAGTGGTGTCAATGTCAACAGCTGGAGACTTTGATGGTCTCAGATAACAGTGGAATTCGACTGGTTAGTAGCTACTTCATAGAGGAAGTTCTAGTTGAGCTGGGTTTGACTGAGCGATAGTTGAGGCTAAAGGAAGAGAGATCGTCTGTGAAGTCTACTGTTGTTTGCAGCAACAGACGAGGGTAGAGAAGTTGTATCATAGAAATAGTGTGAATGATTCAGTCATTGGTTCCCAATTCTTCTTTCATCCATATTAGAATTAAACATCCTACCATGGTTTATGGGCCATAGGCAAACTTACCAATATCTTGACTTTGGGTCTAGCCATCACATTTACTTTGTCAATAGGCAGTTAGCAGACTCGAAAAGTAGAGAGGATTTGAAATGTGCTTGTATATGTAGTTTTGATGCCTTGTGTTTTGGTGATCTTCCCAGAGAAGAACATGTCTCAAGTAGTTGTTGATTCCTCCAGGATGGGCCTCAGTAGAATGCACATGGAATGCACTGGATAGGTTGGGGCCTGAAGGGCACAAGTGCTAGAAATGTTCGACATCTGTAATGTCCAGAATGGCAGCCAGTAGGGTCCCTCATTCAATAAACTTTAAAATTCAGTTCCTCAATTGTACTAGCCACATTTCAAATGTTCAGCAGGTACATATGATATGGTTTATGGTTATCAAAATAGACAATACAGATAACATTTCCGTTATCAAACAAGTTTTTTTTTTTAATGTTTGTTTATTCTTGAGAGAAAGAGAGACCGAGTGTGAGCAGGGAAGAGACACAGAATCTGAAATGGGCTCCAGGCTGTGAGCTGTCAGCACAGAGCCCGACGTGGGGCTCGAACTCACAAACGTCAAGATTATGAGACAAAATCGGACACTTAACTGACTGAGCCACCCAGGCACCCCATACAAGTTCTTTTGGACAACACTGTTCAATATCTTGAATGGGTGGTGTTTACATGGGGCACCGATGTAAATTAATCAAGTTATACTCTAAAAATTTGCACTTTAGTATAGGGATGCCTCATAAAATATGTTTCAAAATAAATACATGATGCCTCACAAAATAAGAGAAAGGAGAGGGGAAAAAAGAAAAAGAGGAAGAAAAAAATCTTATAAAGGCTTTGCGGATTTGAATTTTGAATGTAATATATGATATGAACTCAAGAGAAAAGAGCTCTGTGTAAAATAACAAATTAATAAGACTTTTTAAAAGGAGATTATTTCTCATTAACTTTAATTAGGCTCCTTCTAGGTTTGCAGGTTTCACAAATTATCAAACCAAAAATAAAAACCTTAGGCTTATCTTTCGGGCAAGTTTTCTCAAATTCCGAAGCATCCATAGATGTTCTTCTGGCATCACTGGCTTTGTTACGTTTCTATGTAACTAATCTGTGTTGCTAATTAAATTCCGTCCTGAAGCACAGCTTCAATCAGTTTCTGTCCAACAGCAATGTCTTTGTGTAGAGATGCGTGACCCCCCAGCCATGTGGAAACGTACGCACACTAAGGAGTTAGATTAAAGTAGTCTGTTGTTTTAGGAAAGTTAATTGGAAGTGTAACTTTAATCTTTGTCACAGAACCCTGATTAACCCATTGCCTTGCTTGCATTTGCAATCAAGAATTCATTCTCCCATATATTTTTTTGGCTTTAGAGTATCAAGAAGCGTAAGCCAAAATAGCCTTACACTGCATGTGAACACATGTCTATCATGTGTGAACACAGCAGAATGAATCAGAAGAGCTGGGTGACCCCGGACAATTTCTGGGACTGTGACATGCATCTTTTTTTCCTTAGCACCTAGGCCACTGTCCTGTAGGAAATCTCAAAAACAGATGTGTTGAATAAGTGAATCAGTGAGTAGATGAATGAATGCTGTATTATCACTTCCTCAAAACTGTGGCTTGAAACAGCATACATTTAGTATCTCTTAGTTCCTGAGGGTCAGGAAACTGGGCATAGCTTAGCTGGCTCCTCTGTTCAGGGTATCTCAAAGGCTACAATCAAGTTATTAGCTGGAGCCATAATCTTCCCAGCTAGGGCTGAATCTGCTTCCACACTCTCTCAGTGGTTGTTGGAAGGATTCAGTTCCTTGTGGGCTGTTGGACTGAGCCTTCAGTTCCTTGCCATGTGGTTTTTTTCCAATATAGCAGCTCGCACCAACAAGGGAGAGTCTCCTAGGAAGACAGGGATCATAATCTTTTATCANATCTGCTTCCACACTCTCTCAGTGGTTGTTGGAAGGATTCAGTTCCTTGTGGGCTGTTGGACTGAGCCTTCAGTTCCTTGCCATGTGGTTTTTTTCCAATATAGCAGCTCGCACCAACAAGAGAGAGAGTCTCCTAGGAAGACAGGGATCATAATCTTTTATCGTTTAATCATAGAAGTGGCACACCATGGCTCTGGTGAATTTGATTTGTTACAACTAAAATACTGGGTCCAGACCTCACTGAAGGGGGAGATATTACAAGGATGTGCACACCAAGGTAGGGGTCACTGGGGACCATGTCAGAAGCTGCCTACCACAAACCTCTATTTCACAAGGTTACGTGGAAGTCCAAAATGAGGCAATGTCTGCGAGAGATATGATCTTCTTGCTATTACTCTTCCTGGATTATTCCCTTTCCTAGGATGCACTTCCTCCACATCCTTTTCCTCCTCATGTTTTGGCTCCAAGGGACCTTCACCAAATATTATAGTATGGCCCCTATGCCATCCTTTCAACCCAGCATCTTATTTGTTTCATTACCATCCATCATTATTTTATTTGCTTCATGTTGGTCTCTTCCTCTATGAGGACCAGAACCCAGCCTGTTCTTTACTCGCCTCTCTCACCAGTGCCTCACACATGGTAGGATTCAATAAATATGCATTGAAGAAACTGCTGCTACATCCCACTGGAATTTACTTGCTTTGTAAAATCAGTGCCATTTGGGGTCATTGTGCTCGTAATAGTATTCAGAGGCTAAGATTCAGAACAGGGCTTTCTCGGGGTAGGGGGTTCTTTATTGTGCTGAGATCTGAGGGCAAAGCAAATCATCTTTGGGGTACAAGTTATTAATAAACTGCAGTGACGAGGCTGGACTACTTAATTTGAGAGGTACAATAGTATTGAGGTTCTGACATACATATGGCGGTGATATCTGTGCTTGGCTTTTGTCTCCTTCCTTCCCTGCTCTGCCCCCTGCCCTAGCATTAAGGGCTGCATTTTCCAGTGCTGCAATAGCCACTTTTTATTAAGTACTAACTAAATGCCAGGGTATGCAAGTCACTTCCTCTCCTTGTTGGAAAGAATGAGCAAGTTGTATCTTCTGTAACCTGTTCTGCACCTTTGGGGTTTAAGTTTGAGGTACGATGGAGATGTGTTTGCCAACTTGTTCTGTCCTTCCATTCCCCAACAAGTTTACATCATGAGTCTCACCATTCCTAGAGCATTTGAAAGAGTGCCTTCAGTCACTCTATCGAGGGGTAACCATTGCTCAGAGAAAGCAGTAGGATGTTTCCAGCCTTTCAGAGGCAGCCCCGAGCTCCACATCATTGGTTACTAACAGGCCCCTCTGCGAAAATCAGGTGAATACTTTAGGATGCTCTGACCATTCCACTTGAATCAAGCCCAGATACACCTAGGCCAGGGGGTTAATTACAAAAGCAAGCAATAATAAAAGTGGCTAACATTTATGCTAGGGGCTGTTATAAATATATATTATGCAGATGAATACTGTTAATATCACCATTTTAGAGGAGAGATATGAAGCTGGGAGAAGGTAACTAGCCAAGGTCACCAAGCAGGTCTTTGGAGGGATTCTAGATTTGACTCCCAAGTTTCAAGCATTTATCCACTCTAGTGGGTGCATGAAGTTGCTTAACGCTTTAAATATACACACACCTCTCTTTCTAGTGACCTCCCTGCCCTCAAGTCAAGTTTACCATATTTATTTCCAAGAGAAGGGGCAAGGATTTATTTCACTCTCTTCTTCCCTTGGTTACCTGTGAATTGTTGAGTGTGTCATGTCTAAATACAGTCAAGTTTGACCAAGCAGCCTTCAGAATGGGATAACTCAACCATTTATGCAAGTTATTATCACTAAGAGAGCCTTCAGATTTGGATATAAAATGACTCTGGGTCCATGGTCTCCTTAAAGGTCAAACTCCAGATTTTAAAGCCATAGTTGAGGGGGTCATTGGAGATCTTTGGTAGTAACCATTGTCAAAGGAATGAGGATACAGCAGGAAAAGGGAAAGCTGGGATGTGGCTCTTAGTATCTTCCAAGGAATTTAAATGAATTTATTTAAGGAAAAAAGTGAGATGAGCGTCAGGTTTTAGAAAGCCTTCCCTAATTAAGTTCGAAACAGATTGTTAAA
>NW_027529442.1:3317710-3329164 GCF_008692635.1 Crocuta crocuta | reverse complement strand
CACTCCTGATGGAAACAGGCATTATGATGGAAAAAAAATATGTTGCACACAGACCTTTCTGGATTTGAATTCCAGCCCCGATCATTTACTAGTTGTGTGACCTTGAACAGGGACTTGAGCTTGCTAAGCCTCACTCTCTCCACCTGCAAAATAAGAACAGTAAAATGTGCTCTGTTGGCCTCATGAAGTTGTCTACGTAATCAAAGAACATAAGGTATAGATGGCCATTTATAAATTGACAAGAATCATGCAAGCACAAGCTGAACTAAAGTTGAATTTCTGCTATTTCTTAAAACCTACCCCTGTTCCTGAACTCACAGAAAAAAAAAAAAAAAACAGACCAGCAGAGAGAATGTTCCCATTTTAGTTCCACTCCAGGTATAAGCAATCTCTGTATTTGGGGAAGGAGCTTTCACTGGGATTTCCATTTTCTGTATCCAGTTTCCACTCAATGAAGCACAGGCTCCCAGGACTGAAATAACAACGTTCACTTCCAAATGAATATTAGTCCTTTCCCTCAAGACAATGGTTAGAAAAGGCCTCTGGGGTGTTCTCATTCATAGTGGTGTGAGTATTACCATGGACAGAACCTCTCTAATGGGAAAAAGTGCAGGAACCCCACAACTCTGTAGGCGCCACTTTCCCTGGCAGCTGTTGAGAATGACAGTCTCTCTCCTGTTGAAGAGGCTACCCATTTTAGAGTCTGTGCCTATTGCTCTGGGGACAACTGTGAAATCTGAGGAAAGCTAGGTATTGGGCTTAAATTAGTTTTACCTGTTTTGAGCTTCCGTTTAATGGAATCACACACACACACACACACACACACACCCCCTCTTGTGTCTGCCTTCTTTCTCCCAATGTCACTTCTCTGAGCTGTATTTTGATTGGTGCAGGTAACAGGTGCTCATTCTCAGTCATTGCACTATTCCAGTGTACAACTACGGCAAAATTTACCCATCCTACTGTTAATGAACATTTGGGTTGTTTCCAGTTTGGAGCTACTATGAATAAACTGTTCCAAACACTCTTCCATAGGCTGTTTGAGGGGCATTGGCACTCATTTCTTTCCATAGACCCCCAGGATTCTGGATCCTGTGACAGCTATGGATATATAGATGTTCATCTTCAAGAGATAATGCCAAACCAATTTTCAAAGTTTTACCAATAAATACTGCTACCAGCAGTGGAAGTGAATCTAGGCGCTTCACCTTCTCACCCACAAGTGAGTCTTCCCTGTGTTATCTTAAAGCAATGACTTTTCAAGCAGAGTCGCCCGTAAAAACCTGGACAGTGCCACACAGCGTACCCACAAGCCCAATAGCAGATAGAGCTATCCACAGAGCAAGAACAAACTCTCTTATGCATGCTTTTTCTGATCTTAGTGTGCCTTAAGAAAGAGAATTTTTAAGGGTGTATTTGTCCATGGGTAGGAAAAATATAAAGGAAGCAGAAGGGTTAATCCCTGTGAGCTAAATATTGTTATTACTTCCTTTTGCAGAATCCTGTATTATTTATTATTGGCCATTGATCACTACACTGAATGGGTCACTGGAAGATACTGCATACTCCCTGCATGACTGCAAATGAAGGATTTGTGATTCCTGTAATTAAAAGGAAAGCAAATTAGCCTTCCCACAGAGTATATCTCCTCTCATAAGATAATTCCATGTCTCTTCCTGTGAGCTGAGCTAAAGGTTCCTGCCAGCAGTAGGTAATGCTCTGTCCCCAGATATTTGTGGCCAAAGCTTGGTCTACTGAGAAGCTCAGTTTCGTTTTTAGTCCGAGGGGTATGACTCTTTCATCTTCTCTGGAACCAGAGCTTGATTTCACATTTGAATATCAGAAAGTCAGGAGTTTGAGTTTGGGCAGATAGGTAGAAGTGCTTTATTTATGCAGTAAAGCTGGGTCAGATGACTGGTGTGATTACTCTTTCCACCAAATGAACTCAAAAGCTCTTCCAGGAAGCCACAGTGGCTATTGCTTTCACTGTCCCTCCCTGCCAGGGTGGGCCTGTGCCAGGCCAGAGTTACCAACAATAACTTGTCCCCCAGCCTCCAGCTCCCCCATCCTTCAATTATCCAAGGACGGAGCTAGAAAGTCTCCCTATGGCTCTACCCTCAGCCTGTTTCTGTCCCCTGTCCATTCCTTCCATGCTTTTGACAAAATAGCGTTCTTCATGAGAGATGTCACCCTCTCGTTGAAAGGGGGCGTGGGGGTCACAGGTCCTAGTAGTTCAGAGAGTGCCAGGCGAGGTCCTGCAGCGTGCCGAGGTTCCAATGGCCTGTCTTTGTGAAGGGTCACACCTGCGAAGCCCTGACTTGGGAGCAAGGGTGCTGTCCTGTCTTTCGCATCCAGTCTGAACTTAATCGTGGGGCCTCCCACAGAGTGTGAACGAAGCAATGATGCCAGACATGCCGGTGCTTCCTAAATGCCAGGCAAGAGCAAGTCATTGCCCTTCCCTTTGGTTCCCCAAGGGCATGTCGCCTTATCCTGAGGATAGTTGAGGGGCTGTTGGAGGGTTTTCCAGCAGTGGAGAGGTGCGGTAAGATTTGCTTCTTAGGAAGATGTCTTTTGAGGCTTTAAGGAGGGGACTGATGGAATGAGAGTCCGGGAAATAAGGTAGGAGGGTGACGCCCAGGGGTGGGCCCTTGGACTGGCGATTCTTCATGGCGTGGTGATACTTTCATGGATCCATTGAGANCTGCTGGGGGGTGCGGTATGTGTGTGTGTTGTACATGTGACCGTGTCTCTGAGAATTCTGAGCATTCCAACTGGGCTTCCTTGAGAATGCCTTGTTACTCAGAGACTACTGGCCTTTCTATGTTTTGGGTGGGAAAGTGCTTCCTGCTTCAGAAATAATGCCCCTAGTATCCTAGTTGATAGGAATTTTTAGATTTCCTCACCAGACGGAAGAAAAACATGCCTCAGTTGGTTTTACAATTGGTATTTCATAATGCGTGAAATCTGGGAACTGCTGACGTAGATGCCCTTGCAGTGGTGCTCCAGCAAGAGCTGATGAGTGCTTGGGGAAAGGGGGAGGCAGCTTTGAGAGTGCGGGAGAGAAGCCAGCAGACATGTGGATGGAAAAAATCTAGGTGGAGGGATTAGAGGCAAGTGTGGTTTCCACAGACGCTGTGGTTGTCAACCATTGATCTGAAGTCCTGCTGTGCCTTCACTTCGGTTTCACCCCGTTCCATGGGCAGCTTTGAGCATCTGCCCTGAGCACACATATGTCAAGGTGAAGTGCACGCAGAGAAATTGTGGGCTCCCATCTCAGGGCACCAGGAGGGACAGCTCTCTCGGATACAGCAGGACTCAGGAAGGCCACCCGCCCTGTGACACCCTCTTCCCTGTGCCCTTCCTCCGCCCTGTCCCGGACACGTGGCCCCTAGGAGATGACTGTCCAAAGTACCACAGAGCCTCTCAGCCAGAGCCCGCAGAAGCAGGAAAGGGTGCCGCCCCCGGGCCCCGGGGGCTGCCAGGCTTCGAACAGCAGGCTCCTAGCATTTTAAGCAGCATATGCAAATTAAATTAGCAAGGGTTCCACTTCATCTCCCGAGCAGCTCAGCCACACTCCCCGATAATTCCCAAGCCAAACTGACCCAGTTTGAAATTAAAATCAGGTTTATTTTTAGAGGGATCTATTTTTCCCTTGCCTGCATCTCAGTGGATGCTTTATCTGTTTGGCCTGATAAACATCCAAGTACATTATCCCCAAACCCGCTGAGTCCTTCTGACAGCCACTTGATAGATAAAAGGCATAGTAGAGTCTGGCTCATATATACTCAGATGACAAGGGCCAGCCCCACACCCGGTGCCCATGTTGCCAAAGAAGGCAGTGTACGCTCCGAACCTCCCCCTTCACCTGTCCGCCAATCTTAGAGCTGGCATTAGAGTCCTTTGACTTGGAAAAACATTCGAGTTTAAGGTGATTTAGAACCTGGTCACACTTGAGTTCAGCAGAATCTACTGGCATTCATTGGAGACCTATAACATCTTCTCTTGAGAAAAATCTAGTCAGTATGGATTGCCTCTTGGCCGACAGGTCTGAGAACATCTTTCATCCCAGCCGAAGGCTCCATCCTGTTTTTTTTTTGTCATGCTTCCCACCAGGAATTATTCACAGGGTTGTGTGCCTAACAACTGGCTCTTTTCTGGAAGCTCTACGCTCCCGGAAGGGCCCAGCTACTTGTGACTTTCCGTCACCATCTCTAGAGCCTGGTACTGTGCTAAATCCTTAGCAAATGAGTGACCAGTCATTCTCTGCTGGGGGCAATTTTGACCCCTGTCTTGTCTTGGAGACATTTTTGGTTCATCCGGGGTGGGAGTATCGCTGGAATCCGGCAGAGGCTAAAGACCATGATGTCACTAAGTATCCCACTTGGTACAGGACAGTCCCGACAACAAAGAATTAGTCAGCTCCCAAATGTCATTAGTGCAGGTCCTGAGTGAACCTGGATTAGGTTAATCTGTTCGTGTGTAGAGCAGCTGGCCTGCTCACTCTCTTGCACGCGTGCGCTCTCTTTCACACACATGTGATTAACATCACACGGTGAGTTTTGGAGTAAGGCAGAATGAGGCTTAGTCTCACCCAAACAAGCTGACCTTGCACAATTTACTTGACTTCCCTGAGCCTAATTTCTGCATCCGTAAATTGGGAATAAAAATATTACCTCCCTTAAGCCATTTTTTTGTGAGGTTGACCTCATTCCTGGAAAGCTTGTAGATCTATACCGGACACGTGGTAAGTTTTCAATTAGCGTTTCCACTTCTACACCAGTCAGGATAAGCTACATTGTGCTGTAGTAATAAAGAGCCCCAAATCTCAGTGGCTTAAAAAACAAGGGCTTATTTCTCTTTTATATTATGTATTCACCATGGGAATTCTATTCCCAATAATTATTCAGTGGCCCAGGCCAGTGGTGCAGCCCCTACTCCAAATGATGTTCCCACTGTCCCAGAGTAAAAGAAAGTTCTAGGGAGGCTTGCACCAGCAATTAAAGGTTCCAACTTAGAAGGGACACAGCATCTGTGCTCAAAACTCATTGGCCAGAACTAGTCACATAAGCCCACTCCATACGAGAAGTTGTAAGATGTTGGCTTCGACCATGTTAGCTTAAGTAGGGAGCTTGAAACGTTTTGCTAATGGAATAAATGAGCCCCACAGACAGATATTTAGCACAATGATGGGATGAAGTTCTTTTGCCAATGGCCACATTTTTTAGTGTGTGTGTTTTCCAGGAATATTTCACCCTTATTTACAGATTACCCAATCATTTATATTTACCGATTTAATGATAAGCAGAAACAGATAAAATTTCTATCTTACCCATGTATCTTTAGGGGAGACCAAAAGTAATTCAAAGATCTTGACAATGAGTTTCTGGTTATAAATTAAGATAAAAACTGTTGGGGGGGGTGCGCCTGGGTGGCTCATTTGGTTAAGCATCCGACTCTTGATTTCAGCTCAGGTCATGATCTCAGGATTCGTGAGCTGGAGCCACATGTCAGTCTCTGTGCGGATGGCGCAGAGCCTGCTTGGGATTCTCTCTTCCTCTCTCTCTCTCTTTCTCTCTCTGCCCCTCCCCTGTGGACGCTCTCTTTTTCTTTCCCCTCTCAAAATAAATAAGTAAACATTAAAAAATACTCTGAAGGAAAGCAACAGAGTGCTGTGGGGGAACCTGACGCTGATTAGGGGGCCAGGGGTAGCTTTTCTTAACTGATGTTTAAGTCTGATACATAAAGGGTGAGCAGGCATTCAACAGCTGAACTCAGGAGGGAGTGAAGAAAATTTAGGACAGAGGGAAAAGTACATGCAAAGGCCCTGGGCCAGGAGAGGGACTAAAATTATGAGGGGCTGAAAGCAGATCTGTTTGGCTAGAGCTGGGCCAACGAGAGGCATGGTGGCAGGCACGTACCAGGCCATGCATGCCGATCCCCAGTGAGGTCTGGTCACTATGCGGTTCTTTATCTCCACTGTGAGCTGAAGGATTTGAAGGACTTAATGCAAGTGTTGGCATATGGGCCCAGATGGCATGCCATGAACTCTGAACTTACAATGGAGTCCTTGTGTTCGGAAAGTTCCTGATCCTTTCCCTCATCAGAAATGTTCTGAGATCCCAGGTCCATACTTTTACCTGCTGCATTTTAAAGCAAATGTGCTGAGCCTCTGTCTAAACCTAAACCCCACAGCCATTTCCAGACAACAAATGTGTCCCTTTCTGTTTGCACATCTCCTACTCAAGGAGGCCTCCCCTAGACTCGCAGAGGGAAACAACGTACCTACACAGAGCAGTGCCACTGCCTTCGGGGAGCAGAACACTCCTGATGTGATGGGCAGTATGCTGCTCCCTCCTGGAAATGTGAGTTGTACTCAGTCCTTCAGATGGGGAGTATTGGAATGTGTTGCCTCCTTAACCTTGAGGATTGGCATTTCCAGATCTCCTGCCAAAACTATTTGACTCCCTGAGCCCACCTAGGCTCCCGTCTGTGTGTTTCGATGGATGAGAAGAAGTGAGCAAATGTACTTAACTGGGAAATATCCCAGGATTCTCAAACTAGTATTTCACATGTCATGCTTATCTTAGTAGCCCACATGTTGCCCTTTAAACTTGGACCAAAAAACAGCCAGTTCCCTGGTCCTTTCCCTTTGGGTTGAAAGATAGAATTTCTGGAAACTCTTTAAGGGAGGAAACTGGTTTTAACCTTTGCACCCTAAGACAAAAAGTCCCCGGTTTATAGTGGGCCCTCAAACATCTCAATAGGTGGATTATTATTTGGGTTTTTGTAAAAACAAAAAACAAAAAACAAAAAAACACCCACACAAACTGATTGTCCAGCAGTTCTGGAAGTCAGAAGTCTAGAATCAAGGTGTTGGCATGATGGCATTCCCTCTGGTGGCCACAGGGGAACATCAGTTACTTTGATTATTTGAGCTTGCCAAGGCAGCCTGCATGACTTGGCTCCTGGCCCCATCCTGCATCTTCAAAGACAGCAATGTGGCATTGTCACCTCACTCTCTGGCTCTGACCTCCCTTTCGTCTCCTTCCCTTTCGTCTCCTTCCTTCCGCTGTAAAGGACCCTTGTGATTACATTGGACGCATCTGTACCATCTGGGATAATCTCCCTCTCGCTCTCCTTTTTTTATTCTCAAGTTAGTTAACATACAGTATAGTCTTGGCTTTAGGAGTAGAATCTGATGATTCATCTCTTACATATAACACGCACTGTTCATCCCAACAAGTGCCCTCCTTAATGCCTGTCTGCCTTTTGCCTCACCCCCCCCCCAAACCCTCCACCCCCCATCAGCCCTTCGTTTTTTCTCTGTATTTAAGAGTTTCTTACGGGTTGCCTCCCTCTGTTGTTACCTTATTTTTCCTTCCCATCCCCTATGATCATCTGTTAAGTTTCTCAAATTCTACATATGAGTGAAATCATAGGATATCTGTTTTTTTCTGACTTATTTTGCTTAGCATAATACCCTCCAGTTCCACCCACATTGTTGCAGATGGCAAGCCTTCATTCTTTTCCATCGCTGAGTAGTGGTCGATGGATTTTTTAATGCATTAATCCATTTATTTATATTGCTGTCATTTATTGGGCACTTAAAGCGAGCCAGAGACTGTATGGGGTACTGGGAATGTGACAGATGCAAACAGGGCAGGTGTGTTCTCAGTTCCCTGGAGCTTTCATTCTGGTGAGAGAAAACAGACAGTAAACAAGTAAATAATTAAGTAAGATAATTGCAGATGGTAGTGAGTGTTATGAGCCAACTAAGGGTGGAGTAGAGTATGATGGAGAGGAGAAGCCATTTCTTTAGCTGGGGTGGCCAGGAGAAAAATCACTTAGAGAGGTGACATTGGGCACAAGAACTACATAGTGAGAAGAAAACAGCCATGAGCTATATGGAGCCACTTTTCCAGACAGGGAGAAGAGCAAGGAGAAAATGAGTAGGGGTGTTGTAGGAGCATGGAGGACAGGGAGGAAGATGGTGAGGAATGAAGTCAGAAAAGTGGGCAACGTCCGGATCTTATAGAGTCTACTAGTCCGTGATAATAAGTTTGGATTCTGTCCTACCTGCCACAGGACACCATGGTGAATTTTAAGCACAGTAGTGATGAGATTTCATTTATGCCTTGAGAAGACCACTCTGACTTTTCATGGAAACTGGGCTGGAGAGTGAGGTGTGCAAGCATAGATGTAGGAAGACCAGGTAGGAACCTGAACAGGGGTCAACTGAGAGATGATGATGGTCTGGAGAAAGCTGTCAGATTCAGCAGAGAGTACAGATACAGGACCCATAAGAATTACTCCTAGACTAAATATAGACTGTGAGCTAGAAGAGGAAATAAGGATGATGTCCAGGCTTTTAAATATGAGCAGTGAGATGGATGTAATTTTCAAAGATGAGAAAAGAGCAGGTTTGGGGCAGATGGAACCAAGATTTCTTCTTTTGTACAAGTTAACCTTTTTTTTTTTAGTATATGTGCTGCCGAAGCGAGCACTGTACAAGTTAACCTTGATACTTCTATTAGATACTTAAGTGGCCATGTTTAAGGGGCATACAAATATGTATGAAGCACAGGGCTGGAGATACAGTTAGGGCATTCATTTGTATAATATATGTCAAATACCACAGGACTAATTTGCATCATTACCACAACATTTGACATTTCTCTGTTCTCTCATTTAACAAAAATGTGTTGGCTACAACACATGAGATTATGTGCTGAACTCTATAGCAGATCCAATCTCATCTTGGTTTGTGATAAGCAAGTAACACAACTGTTCATTGATTGTTCTATCTGTCTGGTCCTCCGTGTGATGGGTCTATTGAAAGAGAGGCTAATGAATTGGAGATATTGGCATATGGGAGAAAAAAAACCCCACAAAATCAATCAGTTCCAGTATACAGATTTGTTATAGCTGTTGCTTCAAGAGTACATTGCCCTGCCCCCGAGAAGTTCTAAAACAATCTGAAGTTGAAGTTCTGCCTACCTGGAGTTGGTCTCATGAACCATTAACATTTCTAGGATTTGCATTTGTACCACCAGGAGATTAGAAAAAAAGAATCCTTCGGGACACGAACACAAGATTTTCAAGAGTGTGCGTGTGATGCTTTGACTGTCTCCCAAATACCCACTAACTCAGCCAAAAACTCAAACTACATGATAGAGGTTAGATAGTCAAAGCGAGCAGATGATGAAGGAGCATCTTCAGCCAATTGACGGATCACCCATAAATCCGATGGGAAAGATAAAGATCGTGTCATCTTTCTGCCCCAGTTCTGTCATTTTTGAAAGTTTGGTTTTGATAGAGACAAGTAATAGGAAATAGCAGTGAAGTGTTCTCTTTGGGTGACAGTGTCTAATGTGATGCCACCTTCAGAAAGTGGCGGAGTGCTTTGATCTATCAGACTATACAGGAAGCAAATAATACAGAATGCTTGGAATTTGCATAAAAGTATGACTTCACACTTAAAAAAACTATCAGAGACCTGTAGCCTAAGATTTCTGGATTTTCTGGAAATCCTCCTACCATTCCCTATCGGATCTAGATTTACAATAGTATAAATGGAAATGTTGTACCACAGACTGTAATCTATTGTTTTCTTATCTATGCACAAGAGATAAATGTGAATTTGCATAGTCTGTTAGTATTCTAAATGCTACACTGTATTTTAAATTACTTAGGCAGAATGTCTTCCTGTTTCATTTATATAAGACCTTATATATCTTTAAGTAGCATTTATGATATTTAATATGCATGTGTTAATAGATGTCAATGGTTCCTAAAATTTAGCTAAATGGTCTTTTACTGCAATACAGGGTGGGTATGGCGTCTTCTGTAAGCAAAACAAATGTAATATAATACTTAATCCCCATATTTATTAAGTTCCTTCTGCTTACATATTGTACAGAGAAAAAATAAGCCCCGAAAACATATCAAAAATATAGCAGGCATTCAGGAAATGTTGAATGAATAAATACCTCAACATTTTTGTTATATATTTTTAATGATTGTAATGGTAGTACTTAACACTTGCCAAGTTTTTGTAATATTACAGGCACTAGGGTAACAACTTTATAGGATAAAGTTTATAGGGATTATTGGTGTAATATTCACAAAAATCCTATAAGGTGTGCTTTATCATTATCTTGATTTTAAAGACGAGAAAACAGAGGTTATAGAGGTTGAAGTGACTTGTCCAGTAGCTGAGTAGAAATGAGACTCATGCCAAGGACATTCAAAGCCTAATAAATATTGCAGACTTGGCTAAATAAAAAACAATAATTTCTGTGATGCAACTCTACCATGTATACAAACATGGTATGTACTGTTGATGGGCAGTCTGAAGAATAACAATAAAACGAATGCCTATACCTAGGAAGAACTACATTTCACTTGTTTAATTTAAATTTTGGCTATGGAAAATCTCTCTCACATCCTAAAGTGAAAAGAACAGAATAATGAGCCCCCAGGTAGCTATTATTCTGCCATTATCTCCTGTCACCTAATGAGTTGTGGCCACTCTTTTTTCATCTATCCTGCCCACAAGCTCTACCTCAGATTATTTTGAAGCAAGTCTCAAATATGTTTCCGTCTGTCTTTATTTCGCTACATATCTTTAAAAGATAGGAGCTCTTTAAAAAACAATTACCATAGGTGCACCTGGTGGGCTTAGTGGGTTAGGCATCAGACTCTTGATTTCAGCTCTGGTTATGATCTCACGGTTCATGAGTTTGAGCCCCGTGTCAGGCCCTCTGCTGACAGCATGGAGCCTGCTTGGGATTCTCTCTCTCCCTCTGTCTCTGTCCCTCTCCACTCATGTGTGCGTTCTCGCTCACTCTCTCTCTCTCAAAAATAAATAAACTTAAAAAAATTAAAAAACAAAAACAATTACCATAGCCACAAAACTACCATCACACCTTAAACAAATTTACAAATTGTTCTTATCAGGGAACCTCAAATGTGGTTACATTTCCGTGTGTGTGTGTGTGTGTGTGTGTGTGTGTGTTTATACATACATTGATTTTATAGTTCAATTTGCTCTGCAGATGAGGTCCATATATTGTGATTGGGTACTATCCCTCTCCAGCCTCTTTTTAATCTGTAAGTAGAAACTTTACTGTGTGAAATAAAAAAGTTTTGCTGACCCCAGGATATGTGAGCATCCTACATGGTGGGAAAGTTGACACCAGCAAAGCTTAAAGTGGCAGGAATATTGGGCTCTTGGGCATCTTCTCTTTAGGATCCCAGCCTAATTGTATTTATATCTGTAAATTTTGGCAAATATTGGGTTTTAAAAATTTATTTTTTCTACCCATCGAATTGGTTTTTTTTGAACCCCCCTGATATTTTGCAAAAAGAGTCTTTTTGTCTTAGAAGGTTCTAGCTTTACACAGGGCAGTCCTCTCCACTCCCCTCCCCCACCCCTCCACTCCTTCTCCCTCC